>NW_012114599.1:17877456-17880136 GCF_000951035.1 Colobus angolensis palliatus | reverse complement strand
GACTGGATTAAGAAAATGTGGCACATATACACCATGTGCCATGGAATACTATGCAGCCATAAAAAAGGATGAGTTCGTGTCCTTTGTAGGGACATGGATGTAGCTGGAAACCATCATTCTCAGCAAACTATCGCAAGAACAGAAAACCAAATACCACATGTTCTCACTCATCGGTGGGAACTGAACAATGAGATCACTTGGACACAGGAAGGGGAGCATCACACACAGGGTCCTATTGTGGGGAGGTGGTAGGGGGGAGGGATAGCATTAGGAGATATACCTAATGTAAATGATGAGTTAATGGGTGCAGCACACCAACATGGCACATGTATATATATATATATATGTAACAAACCTGCACTGTACCCTAGAACTTAAAGTATAATTAAAAAAAAAAACACTGAAAAAAAAAAAAAGAAATGCTTTCTTCCTCCTCCTGGCCTCCTCCTCCCTAATTACTGCCTTCTTTCCTCTAAGTTCCCTTGCTCTGGGTCCCTCTGCTCACCAGTCTCAGGAGAAAATTTAAGAAGATATTAAAAGAACAATTAATAAAGGATAAAAAAAAGTATGAATAGATATTTCACAAAAGAAGATACACAAATGGATAATAAGCACATAAAAAGCTGCTCAATGGTTTGCAGTTCTCCTTGAAGAGGTCCTTCACATCCCTTCTAAGTTGAACTCCTAAGTATTTTATTCTCTTTGTAGTAACTGTGAATGGGAGTTCACTCATGATTTGGCTATCTGTCTACTATTGGTAGAAATGCTTGTGATTTTTGCACACTGATTTTGTATCCTGAGACTTTGCTGAAGTTGCTTATCAGCCTGAGGAGATTTGGGGCTGAGATGATGGGGTTTTCTAAATATCCATTCATGTCATCTGCAGAGACAATTTGACTTCCTCTCTTCCTATTTGAATATATTTTATTTCTTTCTCTTGCCTGATTGCATAGGACAGAACTTCCAATACTATGTTGAATAGGAGTGGTGAGAGGGGGCATACCTGTCTTGTGCCAGTTTTCAAAGGGAATGCTTCCAGCTTTTGCCCATTCAGTATGATACTGGCTGTGGGTCTGTCATAAATAGCTCTTAATATTGTGAGATACATTCCATCAGTACTTAGTTTATTGAGAGATTTTAGCATGAAGGGGTGTTGAATTTTATCGAAGGCCTTTTCTGCATCTATTGAGACAATCATGTGGTTTTGGTCATTGTTTCTGTTTATGTGATGGATTACATTTATCAATCTGCGTATGTTGAACCAGGCCTGCATCCAGGGATGAAGCCCACTTGATCTTGATGGATGAGCTTTTTGATGTGCCACTGGATTTGGTTTGCCAGTATTTTATTGTAGATTTTTGCATCGAAGTTCAGCAGGGATATTGGCCGAAATTTTTCTTTTTTTGTTGTATCTCTGCCAGGTTTTGGTATCAGGATGATGCTGGCCTCAAAAAAGGAGTTAGGGAGGAGCACCTCTTTTTGCATTGTTTGGAAAAGTTTCAGAAGGAATGGTACCAGCTCCTCTTTGTACCTCTAGTAGAACTCAGCTGTGAATCCATCTGGTACTGGCCTTTTTGGTTGGTAGGCTATTAAATACTCCCTCAGTTTCAGAACTTGTTATTGGTCTTTTCAGGGATTTGACTTCTTCCTGGTTTAGTCTTGGGAGGGTGTATGTGTCCAGGAATTTATCCATTTCTTTTAAATTTTCTAGTTTATTTGCATAGAGGTGTTTATAGTATTCTCTGTGGTAGTTTGTATTTCTGTGGGATCAGTGAGTGATATCCCCTTTATCACTTTTTATTGTGTCTCTTTGATTCTTCTCTCTTTTCTTCTTTATTAGTCTGGATAGCGGTCTATTTTATTAATCATTTGAAAAACACAGCTCCTGGATTCACTATTTTTTTGGAAGGGTTTTTCGTGTCTCTATCTCCTCCAGTTCTGCTCTGATCTTAGTTATTTCTTGTCTTCTGCTAGCTTTTGAATTTGTTTGCTCTTGCTTCTCTAGTTCGTTTAATTGTAAGGTTAGGGTATCAATTTTAGATCTTTCCCTCTTTCTCCTGTGGGCTTTTAGTGCTATAAATTTCTCTCTAAACACTGCTTTAGCTGTGTCCCAGAGATTCTAGTACGTTGTGACTTTGTTCTCATTGGTTTCAAAGAACTTCTTTATTTCTGTCTTAATTTCGTTATTTACCCAGTAGTCATTCAGGAGCGGGTTTGTTCAGTTTCCATGTAGTTGTGCACTTTTGAGTTTCTTAATCATGAGTTCTAATTTGATTGCACTGTAATCCGACAGACTGTTTGTTATGATTTACGTTGTTTTGCATTTGTTGGGGAGTGTTTTACTTCCAATTATGTGGTCAATTCTAGAATAAGTGTAATAGGTGCTGAGAAGAATGTATATTCTGTTGATTTGGGGTGGACGGTTCCCCAGATGTCTATTAGGTCTGCTTGGTCCAGAGTTGAGTTCAAGTCCTGAATATCCTTGTTAATTTTCTGTCTCATTGATCTAATATTGATGGTGGGGTGATAAGTCTCCGGATATTACTGTGTGAGAGTCTAACTCTCTTCGTAGGTCTCTAAGAACTTGCTTTATGAATCTGGGTGCTCCTGTATTGGGTGCATATATATTTAGGACAGTTAGCTCTTCTTGTTGCATTGATCCCTTTACCATTATGTAATG
>NW_012114599.1:17865818-17876449 GCF_000951035.1 Colobus angolensis palliatus | reverse complement strand
AAACAACAGATGCTTGAGAGGATGTGGAGAAACAGGAACGCTTTTACACTGTTGGTGGAAATATAAATTAGTTCAACCATTGTGGAAGACAGTGTGGCGATTCCTCACGGATCTTGAACTAGAAGTATCATTTGACCCAGCGATCCCATTACTGGGTATATACCCAAAGGATTATAAATCATTCTATCATAAAGACACATGCACACATATGTTTACTGCAGCACTGCTCACAACAGCAAAGACTTGGAACCAACCCAAATGTCCATCAATGATAGACTGGATTAAGAAAATGTGGCACATATACACCATGGAATATTATGCAGAAATAAAAAAGGACGAGTTCATGTCCTTTGCAGGGACATAGATGAAGCTGGAAACCATCATTCTCAGCAAACTAACACAGGAATAGAAAACCAAACACTGCATGTTCTCACTCATTAAGTGGGACTTAGCAATGATAACACATGGATGCAGGGAAGGAAACATCACACACTGGGGCCTGTCGGGGAGTTGGGGGGCTAGGGGAAGAATAGCATTAGAAGAGGTATCTAATGGAGATGACAGGCTGATGGGTGCAGTAAACCACCATGCCACGTGTATAACTATGTAACAAACCCGCACATTCTGCACTTGTATCCCAGAATTTAAAGTATAATAATAAAAAAAAAAGTTGCTCAACAACATTAGCCATTAAGGAGATGCAAATTAACAGCACAATGAGATTACACTAAATGTCTATCAGAATGGCTATAATCAAAAATACTGACGATAACAGATACTGGCCAGGATGTAAAGAAACTGGAAGCCTCATGCACTATTCCTAAAATATAAAATGGTACAGTCACTTTGGAAAACACTTTGGTAGTTTTTGAAAGAATTAAAACAAAGCCTTATCATATGACCCAACAATTTCCTTTGACATAAAGATGTGTACAAGAATTTTTATAACGCTATTCATAATAGCCAAAAACTAGAAATGGTTCAATAGTTTATTAACTGGTAAATGGATAAAATGTGGTATATTCATATAACAGAATAATTATTATTTGGCAATAAAGAAGAATGAGCTGGGCACAGTGGCTCATGCCTGTAACCTTAACACTCTGGGAAGCCGAGATGGACAGATCACTTTGAGCTCACTTTGAGCTCAGAAGTTCAAGACCAACCTAACCAACATGGCGAAATCCTGTGTCTACTAAAAATACAAAAATTAGCTGGGTGTGGTGGCGCACACTCATCATCCCTACTCAGGATGCTGAGGCAGGAGAATCACTTGAACCTGGGAGACGGAAGTTGCAGTGAGCCAGGATCGCACCACTGCACTCTAGCCTGAGTGACAGAGTAAGACTCTGTCTCAAAAAAAAAAAAAAAAAAAAAAAGGAGAATTAACTACTGAGACATGCAACCACAGGGATGAAATCTCAAAAACAGTATGCTAAGTGAAAAAGAATAGACTACGTTTTGTACAATTCCATTTATATGAAATTTCCAGAAAATGCAAATCTAGAAACAGAAAGCAAATCACTGGTTATCTGAGACTGAGAGTAGGAACAAGGACTGACCTCAAATGTACACCAAGTTGGGTGATGAAAATGTTCTGGCTGGGCGCAGTGGCTCACGCCTGTAATCCCAACACTTTGGGAGGCTGAGGCGGGCAGACTGCCTGAGGTCAGGACTTCAGGACCAGTTTGGCCAACATGGTGAAACCCCGTCTCTACTAAAAATACAAAAAAATTAGCCATGCGTGGTGGTGTGTACATGTAATCCCAGCTACTCTGGAGGCTGAGGCATGAGAATTGCTTGAACCCAGGAGGTGGAAGTTGCACTGAACCAAGATCATGCCACTGCACTCCAGCCTAGGCAACACAGCAAGACTGTTCTCAAAAAAAAAAGTTAAATCATTGAGTTGAACTCTTATATGAGTGAATTTTAGTGTGTAAATCATACCTCAATAAAGCTGTTGCAGAAAAAAAAAAAAAGAAAATCCATCCCTGCCACTCACAAGTTGCTACCTACAGCATATTACTATCCTAAGTCTCAATTTTGTCATCTGAAAAAAAACATAAAAAACAGAGTTAATAATACCTCACCAGGTTCTTGTTAATTCTTTAGTAATATAGAGGAACCTTTTAGCCCTTCTTTTTTTGTCTTATAGCTTAAACCATGCTGCAGGAAATTTACAAATCCAAGATAAAATAACTGAAATCCAAGAACCCTTTTTTTTTTTTTTTTTTTTTTAAGACACAGGATCTTGCTCTGTCACCCAGGCTGGAGTGCATTGGTACCATCACAGCTCACTGCAGCCTCAAACTCCTGGAGCCCCTCACTTTAAAACAAAAACAGAAACACTGTATTACCAATGCTCTTACTAAAACAGACTATGAAAATTCTAAATTCTAATTCTAACATAAAAAGATGAATTCTAATAAAAATAATACAAGCAATAAGAAAACATTATCATTTAAAGTGGTGTATTAATTTGTGGTATATAAATAAATCAAAATCTTAAAATTTTAAATGTTTAAATATTGACAAATTTATTAAATATACAAATATTTACATATTTAAGAAATATACAAATACTTATTTGCTTAATCTTCCCCTGCCATTAATTTGAACGTTTCTCCTCTGTATGACATTGATGAATATGCAAGTCTTCCTTCCTATACAAATTCTTCCAGTTTCCTAATGAGTCTAGAAGCAGTCCCAATTTCTTAAGATGTGAGGAGAATTAAACTAACTGTAACAACAACTACAATTAGCCAGTCAGAAGGGACATGATCCTCATCCCTAAGGTGCCAAGGCTGTTGTCATAGTAACACCACTGTAATTTATTCTCCTCTGCCTTTTCAGTTTCAAAATACTCACAGAAAAAAACAGGGCAGGGGGGGATGACAAAAAGTTATGTGGGTAAATATTAAAAATCTGTACTCCAATATATTCTATTCCTCTCAAATGTCTTTTGCTACCTCCTCTTTATGCTTTTCATGGTCATAGAAACTGAAACTATTCCATTACCACCAACAAAGAATGATTTCCTCTTATTCCAGAGCTCATCCATGTTCTTGAGTCTTAAAAATGCTCTCCTGCTGATAGGAGATAAGGTAATACTCGAAGGGAATCAACATACAGAAAAAGGACAAACTGAGAAACATAAAGAAAAGTTACACTTGCTCTTAAAACCTCATAAATGCTCTAAAACCAAAAATAAAAAAAAATAACTGTAAGACATATGCAAAAATATACAAATAACTGTAAATATAAAAGTCACAGAATAAGAAAACACTTGAAAAATGCCACTGCTCTTGTGACTGTCATTAAACTAGGCAGAGGAAGAGAATCTCTGGTGTCTTTTTATTCTACGTCCAGAGAGGAGGCATTCCATTCCTTAAAGAATACCTATATAAAAGCAGATCTACTTTTCTCTATTTCTAATATTTGAAGATCTTCACTGAGGCCACATCAGAAAGGAAAGTAAAAATCTTAAGATCCAGTGAAACCTAAGCTATAATAAAGGTTAAGATGGCATTTCAGAGAGCCAAAAATCCAGAATGGCAATATGGTAGCCTGTAACTGGGAAA
Organism: Colobus angolensis palliatus; assembly: GCF_000951035.1. Lineage (NCBI taxonomy): Eukaryota > Metazoa > Chordata > Mammalia > Primates > Cercopithecidae > Colobus > Colobus angolensis. Next base: position 17,872,868 of record NW_012114599.1, on the reverse strand, counting down.
GAGGCATAGGAGCTTTACAAGAGAGTTAACATAGCAGGCGTGATGCTACAGTCTTTAGAAGGGCCTGTGTGTTAAGACTGGTCCTTGGTTGGCATCTGGGAACTTGGTTTTTAGAATATTCCTTATGCTGATAAGGCTGTTTTACCCACTTGGGACACTGAATTCTGCTATACCAGCTTGCTGAGATTGTTTGTAAACAAGGTGATTACATACAGTAAACACTTTACTTCTGAGAGCCTGGAATTTTGGTAGCTGTGGCTAGCTACACAGGCAGAGTGCCTACATGACCAGTCCCCAGTAAAAATCCTGGATTTTGAATCTTAAAGCAGCCTTCCTTGGGCAGAAACACTGTGTACTTTCTATGTAGCCCACCTCTACAGAAGGCAGAACAGTAGACACCTGTAACTGGATTCTAGAGCACACAACCTAGATCCCTCACATGTGCAGTTCACAGTAGGGTTCACACTCCTATGACAACCTAATGCCGCTGCAGATCTCACAGGAGGCAGAACTCAGGTGGTAATGCTCGCTGGCCCACCATTCACCTCCCGCTGCACAGTCCAGTTCCTAACAGGCCACAGACCACTTGGGGACCCCTGCTCTAGAGAATCACCAAATGTGAGGGTGGTCATGAAAGTTTCAAACAGGTGTTAAAGGCAAAGTGATATAAAAGAATCATAACTGCAGTTTTAAAGAGTCCTATAAGGAAGAACTTCTCTCATCTTTTTCTCTTGGTCAAATTCACTTTCAGACCAAAGACACATACATATAGAATTTAAGCAGAATACTGTGATTCATGTAAGAAAAAATAAACTACAGAGATCCAGAAAATAGGCTGGGTGCAGTGGCTCATGCCTGTAATCCCAGCACTTTGGGAGGCCAAGGTGGGCAGATTCCTCGAGCCCAGGAGTTCAAGAAAAGCTTGGGCAACATGGCAAAACCCCATCTCTACAAAAAATATAAAAATTGGCCAGGGGTGGGGGTGCACACCTGCAGTCCCAGCTATTTGGGAGGCTGAGGTGGGAGGATCACTTGAACCTGGGAGGTGGAGGCTGCAGTGAGCTGTGAGCATGCCACTGGACTCCAGCCTGGGTGACAGAGTGAAATCCTGTCTCCATAAAGAAAAAAAAAAGATCCAGAAAACATCAGAGGCAGAGAACTGGGGAAAGAGGTAGAGGATAGGGGAAGAAGAAGGGTAAGCTAGCTGTCAATGACTTAACTAAAATTAACATTTAAGTCATTATAAATCTTTATTGTTTGATCAGTTAAATGAAAACAATGAAATTCCCAAAATTAATTTTTAAATCTTTCCAAATTTCCATTTAAATAGGCATGATGATACGAAATGTTTTCTAAGAAAGGGCATACTTCAGGTACTAGAGAGCCATTCTAAACTCTATTTTTAAAACTCAACCATTTGAAGCTACTATGAAGCAACACAATCTTAGAAACTGGTCAAGTTTGCTGTCAGAATCATAGAGAAACTCCTGTATGTTTTTAAAAACAAGTCAACATTTCCGTACCCTACATTCTCTTAAACTTACACTCATTTCTGGCTTTACCATTTCTGATAACGGCAATATTATGAGGCCTTGAACTTCATATTCTCTTCAATTCATCTCAACTTTCTCACATAGGAACATTTCTATCTGCATAGAATTCTGTGTAGAATCTTCATGATTCTAACCCTTAAACATCTCCCACATCTGCTCAGTGTGTTACCCCACCTGCCACTGCCTTGGTTCGAAGCCCCCATGATTTTTTTACTACACTATTTATTTCTTCCAACTCCAATCCATCCTTTCATATTACCATCACACCATCAAGGAGAGCTATTCTTTTTTTTTTTTTTTTTTGAGACAGAGTCTCACACTGTCACCTGGGCTGCAGTGCAATGGCGCAATCTCGAGCACTGCAACCTTTGCCTCCCAGGTTCATACGATTCTCCTGCCTCAGCCTCCCGAGTAGCTGGGATACAGACACACACCCACACCCAGCTAATTTTTTTGTATCTTTAGTAGAGATGGGGGTTTTACTATATTGGCCAGACTGGTCTCGAACTCCTGACCTCGTGATCTGCCCACCTCAGCCTCCCAAAGTGCTGGGATTACTGGCGTGAGCCACCGCACCTGACCAAGGAGTGCTATTCTTTTTTTTTTTTTGAGAGAGTCCCACCCTGTCGCCCAGGCTGGAGTGCAATGGCGCGATTTCAGCTCACCACAACCTCTGCCTCCCAAGTTCAAGCGATTCTCCAGCCTCAGCCTCCCAGGTAGCTTGGATTACATGTGGGTGCCACCAAGCCCACCTAATTTTCTGTATCTTTAGTAGAGACAGGGTTTCCCCATGTTGGCCAGGATGGTCTCGAACTCCTGACTTCGTGATCTGCCCATCTTGGCCTCCCAAAGTGCCAGGATTACAGACATGAGCCACCGCGCCTGGCCTAGGAGTACTATTCCTATTCAGTCCCAATCATCACCCCCTCCCTTGCTAAGAACATTTTATTAGCTCTGTACCAGGCATAGAATAAAATACAAGTATTTTACAATGGCATTCAATTTCCTCCATAATCTGGTTCTAATCTATTTTCCAATTCTCTAATCATGCCCCTCTTACACTATATCTCTATAAGTCAGCTACTCAAATGCCTCCAGCCCCAGGATGGTGTTACATATGTGTGAAAAGGTAGACAAGGTGTAAGATAATAGGGAATGGCAGGACCAATATTTAACTACAAATATCTGCATAAAAATTTTTTTCCTAACTATGCAAACCAAACAAAAACCATCCACAAACAGACCTCGGTTACTACCCAAGTCTTTTACAACTCCTGCAAGTTAAGCCAAATAGTTTCCTATTAAAAATAAGCCCTAGGCCGGGCGCGGTGGCTCAAGCCTGTAATCCCAGCACTTTGGAAGGCCAAGACGGGTGGATCACGAGGTCAGGAGATCGAGACCATCCTGGCTAACACGGTGAAACCTCGTCTCTACTACAAAAATACAAAAATCTAGCTGGGCGAGGTGGCGGGCGCCTGTAGTCCCAGCTATTCGGGAGGCTGAGGCAGGAGAATGGCGTGAAACCGGGAGGCGGAGCTTGCAGTGAGCCGAGATCCGGCCACTGCACTCCAGCCTGGGCGACAGAGCCAGGCTCTGTGCCAAGGAAAAAAAAGAAAAAATAAATAAATAAATAAGCCCTGGGCTTTCCTACTCCTAAATACTTTGTATGTACATAACTCCCTTTCTCATGAAAACCTTACGCCCAATCCCATGAAAATTGTAGGCACCTTCAAAATCCATTCAAATGCCACCCCCTTAATGAAGCCTTCTCTGTGCTTCCCTGACTCAACCACTACCTCTTTCCTCCCAAATCCCTACTCTCTGCTCCTGTAACTCTTTAATTATACTTACTACATTTTGAATTATATTATAATCATTTATATACATTTCTTATCTCTTCTACCAGGCTAAAAGATGAGAAAACAAACAGGTGTTTCTTTATTTTTGTATTCTTCATCCTTAAACATAGATTAGTACCATTAGGTACATCTATTATATTTGAAAAATTCAGTTTAACCAAAATTTTAAAAATCTTAAAATGTTGACAGTAAATGTTATCTTAAAAACAACCCAATTTTTATAAAACATAACTAGTAAGTCTGGGGACAGTGGCTCACATATATAATCCCAGCACTTTAGGAGGTTGAGGCAGGCAGATCACTTGAGCCCAGGAGTTCAAGACCAGCCTGGGCAACATGGCGAAATCCCGTCTCTACAAAAAATACAAAAATTAGCCAGGTGTGGTGGTGTGCACCTGTGTTCCCAGCTATTTGGGATGCTGAGGTAGGAAGATGTCTTGAGCCCGGGAGGTGGTGGCTGTGGTGAGCTGAGAGCGCACCACTGCACTCCAGTCTGAGCAGGACCCTGTCTCAACACACACAGACACACACACACACACACACACACACACACACACACACACACACAACTTGTACAACTAGTAAAACAGAAAAGATGAAAAATTACTATTTGGGAGCCAAAATGAGTTTCATTAACCTGTTTATTTACTCCCACATATAAAATGCATTATTCTTAATCTGTGTTTAAGACAGGCATCAGAGTCTCTTATTCTGTGTATTCTTCAGAAGGAGGCACACTTAAATGGTAAAAAAAATTCTTTTACAACCACCACAAAATACCAAATTTTAAATAGTGAAATTAGAGCTATAAACTAGTATAATTCCTTTACATGGTACTTGGGCCATTCAATAATTCATTTAGAGGAGTTTTCTTTAAGAAAATGAAAGCAGCTCAGATGTGTAAATGTCTACCTTTTTTTCCTAAACATTCTTGACCCTTGACCCTCTCTTCCTAACTCACACAGTGAGTTTAACCCACACAGTGCTTAAAGTGACTGTCTACAGAATGCACTGAATCTTTCTTACGAATGAAAACAGGTAGTGATATAAACAGGTGCTAGCTAAGATTTCAGGAAACTTCAGACTTCCTCCCATATGGTGAGAGTAAAAAAACAATGAAAGAGATTTCCAGTTTCTGATCTAACATGTAAAGATTTTAGAAGGTATTACTCTCATCCTAACAGGAAAAAACACTAAATTAAAAACCAATAACTCTTATCAGATCTATCTGAGAATTGAGGTGACAGAGCAAACCAATACCCCCAAAACTGGAAGTATAGACAGAATCAGAGAATCTTAAACCACCCTTGGAGCTAGCAGGAATACTTAAAGGGTAATGAACTAATTGCTGGAGACTAAATGTGGACTACCCTGAGAGATTCAAACTCCTGGGAGCCAAGCCATCAAGCTGTAGAAGGCTTTATGTAAGTTTTACTTCCAAGGGCCTCAACAAATACCTGCTTCACTGAGTATTCTGTTCTCTTTACAAAAATGCCTAACTGCAAGAGAAACTATTTTACCAGTGCCTAACAAAATTGGGCCTTACAAGAGTTCTACAAACGTGGAGTAAAAGTAATACCCAAATCCAGCCCCTCCAGCCTTCTTGTCTGACCTGAGGTGGGGGAAAATCTGAGAAGAACTTGTTAAATCACAGACCAGTGACACAGGCTCTCCAAAAGAATGACAACTGATCACAGAATTATAGAATGTGTCTCCTTTCCTCATCTTACCACTACATCAACAGGGCACCTGTATAATAACAGGGGAAGGTAACTGAAAGAAATGCAGGACTTGGACCTATCTAACAAGTCTCTTAACAAATTGGGTGTAGAAGGAACATACTTCAACATGATAAAGACCACATATGACAAATCCACAGCTAATACCAAAATGAACAGGGAAAAACTGAAAGCCCTTCCACTAAGATCTGGAACAAGATAAGGATGCCCACTTTCACCACTTCTACTCAACACAGTACTGGAAGACCTAGCCAGAGCAATTAGTCAAGAGAAGAAATAAAGGGCATCCAAATGTAAAGGAAAAAGTCAAATTATCCTTGTTTGCAGATGACATGGTCTTATATTTAGAAAAACCTGAAGTCTCCACCAAAAAACCCTAAGATCTGATAAACAAATTCAGTAAAGTTGCAGGATACAAAATCAACATAGAAAAATCAGTAGCATTTCTATATACAAACAGTGATCAAACTGAAAAATCAAGAAAGCAATCCCATCTATAATAACTACCAAAAATAAAACAAAATACCTAGGAATAAATTTAGCCAAAGAAGTGAAAAAGCTATACAAGGAAAATTTTGAAACACTGATGAAAGGAATTGAAGAGGACATAAAATACTGGACAGATACCCCATGTTCAGGGATTGGAAGAATTAATACTGTTTAAATGTCCATACTACCCAACATAGCTTACATATTTAATGAAATCCCTACCAAAATACCAATGACATTCTTCAAAGAAATTTTTTTAATCCTAAAATTTATAAAAGTTGTAACACACATAAAATGTGAATACCAGAAGGAGAAAAAGAAATACAGTAATTACTGAGAAGTTTCCAAAATTAATGACAGATCCTAACCACAAATCCAGGAAGCTCAGAGAACTCCAAGAAGGATAAATACTAAGAAACTGACACTTAGGTGTCAATTTATATTAAAACTGCAAAAAACCAAAGACAAACAAAAGATCTTGAAAGCAACCAGAGGACAAAAACACTTTACCTATAGAGAAACATGGATAAAAATGATAAGAATTATGTACAATTTCTCTTCAGAAACCATGGAAGAAGTGATAAAATAAAATGCTGACAGCGAAAGAAAAAAACCCACTAATTTAGAATTCTATATCCAGGAAAAATTTCTTTCAAAATTAAAGAAGAAATAAAGCTTTTGTTAGTCTAACAAAAATTGAGGGAGTTTGTCAATTTAGACATTAGATCTACCTTGCAAGAAATGTTAAAAGAAGTCCTTCAGGGAAAAACAAGGATATAGGTCAGAAAATTAGATCTACATAAAGCAAGCAAATACATTAGAGAAAGAATAAATGAGGGTAAAATAAAATCTTTTATTTCATTTTTTTCTTATTCTTAATTGATCTAACAAATAATTTGTTCAAATAAATAAAAGGAGTAGTGTATTTGATGATTACAGCTTATGGATATGTGAAACAAATGACAGTGATGTCATAAGGGACAGGAGGGAGAAATTAGGGAGACCCTTAAATGATGCTTCTACTACCCATGAAGCAGTACAGTGTTATTTAAAAGTTGTTAGCCAGGTGCAATGGCTCCTGCCTGTAATCCCAGTACTTTGAGAGGACAAGACAGGAGCATCACTTGAGCCCCTGAGTTCAAGACCAGCCTGGGCAAGATAGTGAGACCCTGTCTCTACAAAAAATTTAAAAATTAGCCAGGCATGGTGGTGCATGTCTGTAGTCCCAGCTACTGGAGAGGCTGAGGTGGGAGGATCCCTTCAGCCCAGGAGGTGGAAGTTGCAGTAAGCCAAGATTGTGCGCCACTGCACTCCAGCCTAAATAACAGAGTGAGACCCTGTCTCAAAAAAATAAAAAATAAAGTTGTTGGCCGGGCGCGGTGGCTCAAGCCTGTAATCCCAGCACTTTGG
>NW_012114599.1:17849188-17864508 GCF_000951035.1 Colobus angolensis palliatus | reverse complement strand
GGAGGCTGAGGCAGGAGAATCACTTGAACCCAGGAGGCGGAGGTTGCAGTGAGCCAAGATCGCGCCACTGCACTCCAGCCTGGTGACAGAGCAAGACTCTATCTCAAAAAAAAAAAAAAGCAGAAATTTAAATAATACCTTAGACATCTATTTTTTAAAAAATACATAATGTGGTTTATAATAGTGAAAAATGGGGGGAAAGCTTAAAAGTTAAATGGTCAAGAATTGATTGAAGTATTACAAGGATCTTTGCCTAGAAAGTCTTATGTATAGCCAATAAACTGGAGTAAAAAAATGACAGGAAAATACCTTCATGACAAGAAAAGCAGTTTAAAAAAAGAATATTTGTAGCCAAAGATGATCAAGAGTTTATTTTTTGAAAATTAAAAAAATGTAATTTATTTTTTAAAAAGAACATTTGATCCACTTTTTGGAAAAATAATTAAAGTATTGAAAATGGCAAGACAGTTATTAATTCATTCAACAATTACTGAAATATTTTTGTGTACCAGGTACTGTGCAATGCATAGCAGATACACTGAAGACTAGCTGCTCCTGGGAGAAAACACTATGGAACTACCATGGAAGGGACACAGACTTATATACAAATAATCCCTCAACTACTTAACCACAGTTTCTATGAATCTAATCACCAAAAATTCTTCCCACATCTCAATGCTCAATGTCACTCCTCCAATTAAAAGTAGCATCCGTAGTTCCCTCTCCTTGAATTTAGCCTTATGATGCGCTTTGACCAGTAGAATGAGGCATAAGTGATGCTGTGCCAGTTCTAGACTTCGATATTAAGAGAGCTGGAAATTTCTTCTTTTGCTCAATTGCTATCCTGCTAGAGAGGATTCACCATGTGAACTGAGAAGTCCTGAAGGGTGAGTGTCAACAGGCACTGACAGATGAGAACCAAGATGAAAACTGATGTGCCTCAAGAAGACAACCAGCACCACGGCCCCAGAGAGGAAGCTAGGGCATCCTGGAGTCTTTAGCCTAAGTCGACCTGCCTCAACTGGCAGTAGATGAAACAGAGACAAATTGTCTCCACTAACGCAACCAAATTTCCAAACTATAGAATCGTTTAAGTGAAAAACTACACATTTGTGGGACCTAAAAATCAAAACGATTGAATTCACAGACATGGAGAGTAGAAGGATGGTTACCAGAGACTGGAAAGAATAGTAGAGGGCTAGCAGGTAGGTGGGGATGGTTAATGGATACAAAATAAAATAGAATGAATAAGACCTAGTATTTGGTAGTACAACAGGGTGACTATAGTCGATAACTCAATTGTACATTTTTAAGTAACTAAAAGAATGTAACTGGATTGTCTGTAACACTAAGGATAAATGCTTAAAGTGATTAATACCCCATTCTCCATGATGTGATTATTTTACACCGCATGACTGTATCAAAACTTCTCATGTACCCCATCTATACACCATGCACCCAAAAAATTAAAGTTTGTTTTTAATTTTTTTAAAAAAAGAAAAAAAAACATACATTGAGGTGATTTGTTATGCTGCAATACGTAACTAAGACATTACTTGGGAGACTGAAGCAAGAAGCTCGCTTGATGCCAGGAGTTCAAGATCAGTCTGAGAAATAAAGTAAGACCTGTCTCTAAAAACATGTTTTTAAAATTAGCCAGATATGGTAGTACGTACCTGTAGGGCCACTACTCTGAAAGCTGAAGTAGGAAGATCCCTTGAGCCCAGGAGTTCAAGGCTACAGTGAGTTATAATTGTGCCACTGCACTCCAGCCTGGGTGACAGAATGAGGCCCTGCCTCTTTAAAAAAAAAAAAAAAGAGGCCAAGCACAGTGGCTTATGCCTGTAATCCCATTGCTTTGGGAGGCCAAGGTGGGAAGACTACTTGAGACCAGGAGGCAGAGGCTGCAGTGAGCCATGATCATGCCACTGCACTCCAGCCTGGGCAACAGAACTGAGACTCTTTCCCCCCCACATCCCCCCTCCAAAAAAGGAGGAACCACACTTAAGGACCCTCATTCACATCCTAACTTGATGGAGATCATAAGATAATAAATTTTGAGCCTAGGGTCACAGCAAGTAAGATTTCTGAACATCCTGGGAAGCCTGGGTGTATATGACATGTTAGAGAGACACGAATTGTCCACCAGAGGAAGAACTGTAGTAGACCATCAGCAAAGACAGCTGTCAACAGTTTCTCTTACTCCTGTATATACATGCTACTCCTCCCATCAAGAGGAGCAATATATTGCTCTTTTCCTCAAATCTTGGCTGACACAGTGATCTTATTTGCTTTGAAAAACACAATTCACTGGAAATGTGCTATGTAGTTTCCAGCCTAGGACATAATAGGCCTAGAAACTTCTGTTTTTACTCTCTTGATCCAAAAAAAAAGAAGAAGAAGAAGAAAAAAAGAAGTCTAAGCTACTCTTCTAGAGAGTAGCCAAAAAAAAAAAAAAAACAAAAGCCCTACTAGCCCTACTTGATGAACAAACAGGTCAGCTGGAGAAGAAATGAGGGATCTCAACAGAGAGCTAGCACTAAGGTCCAAGACACATGAGTGACACTATCTGAGATACTGTAGCCCCATTTGAGCCACCTCAGTCAGTGTCTTGTGGACCAAAGCAAGGCGTTCCCTGCCCCAATTCCTGGCCCCCAAATTTTAGGCAATAAACAGCTGTGATTTTAAGTCACAGTTTAAATCTGTTACTTAGTAAAAGATAACTGATATAGGTAATTTTAAGTAAGAGCTTTTGTTACTTAGTAATAAATAACTGACATAGGTAATGAGTCCAACTAATGCTACAAAGAAAAGAAGGGTCAATATTAGGGATCCTAATGTAATGTGGCAGTAGTTTATTTGATACTATTTAAAAGGCGGAATTATAAGTAGGAATTTGGTTTGCTGGGTTTAAGTTTCTATTTTCCTAAATGTTCCACAATGTACATGTTTTACTTTTAAAATAACAATAAAAATGTTATCTTGTTATAACCTCCTTGAGGATATTGTTGTCAGTTTATTGGTCCTACTGTTTTTTGGGTTTATTTGTTTGAGACAGGGTCTCACTCTGTCACCTAGGCTGGAGTGCAGTACCATGATCTCGGCTCACTGCAGTCTCAACCAGTCAGGCTCAAGCAATCATCCCACCTCAGCCTCCCAAGTAGCTGGGACAACAAGTACCCAACATTACACATGGCTAATTTTTCTCTTTTTAGTAGCGACAAGAGTTTTGCCACAATGCCCAGGCTGGTCTTGAATTGGGCTCAAGTCATCTGCCCACCTCAGCCTCCCAAAGTGCTGCTGGAATTACAGACATGTGCCACTGCACCCGAAGTATTAGTATTTATTAAGTGTAAATTACATTTTCTCAGGACAAAATATGCAAACATCTCAGTGAATAAAAATATTCAATTATCTTTTCCACTTGAAGAAGAGAAAGTTCTGATTATAACAACAATTTAAGAAATAATATATATGGTTTCACATTTCTGAAGAATTAGAATGTATTAAAAACCCTAAAATTATACTGCTTATAATGTAGTATCACACTGATTTTTGAAAATTCTTCAGATTTATATAATTCCTCATGGTTATCATTGTGAGCAGAAGCAGACAAAAGACAGAAAAGTAAATAATACTTTGAATACAGAGTAAGAGTGGAAATAATTCAAAAAGACTGCAACAATGAACTAAACAAGAAAAACTAAACAGCAATAATTGAGAAGACAAACATATTTAGAATAATTGAGAAGACATACAAAAAGAAATCACACAAAAGTCTGAGAACAGAAAATAATCCATCTGAATATTATGAAAAGGCCTCGAGCTTTAGCTGATCACAAGTACATTAGCCAACAGTAAGCTACATCAACATAAAAAATATAATGTTATCTTAGACTTTATTAGTACATTTAATTAATATTTACTGAGAGCCTACAGAGCATCATGTACTTTAGTAAGAAAATATAATGAACAAATCCAGAAGGAATCATCTTACCATACTTAGAACTGCCAAACTAAATATGAAATATTAAGTCCATATATAGGAAATGGTTTTAAAAATTAGAGAAACCTACAAAAGACATCCTAATCCAAATGTTTCACTAAAAGAAGAAAATCCTTGAAATAATTATTTTTTATTTTATCAAAATACATTAATAACTACTATGTGCTGGACACTGTGCTAGGTGGTGGGGTATACAGTAGAGAACAAAATAGATATTGACCCTGTCCTCGTTCAGCTCACAGTACAGTGAGTACTCCATCACAGGAAGACCTTTAGCAGGTACCATGTAACAGTCTGTCAAGCATACCATAAAAGAGATTCATGTACCTTGCACAAAGTTGAAATAAATGACCTCCAAAATTAAATACAAGCCTAAAATTTTACGATTAATTATAGCATTGTACCAGAAAAGAATGGAATTATTTTGAGATAAAGAAATGTCAAATGAATAAAATACAAGCCAAGCAAGATATATACATACCCACATACACTCACATACCCATGGTTTTTTTTAATACTTCCACCTAATAAAACAATCATGTCAATTCACATGTTCAGCCTTCATAGGAAAACTACTCAAAACCAACAATCCACCTTAAGACACTCCTGTCTCAGTTTTTTATCTCATTTCTTAATCTCTTTACCCTGATAATTATTGGGATTTACTAGTTTTAAATTACCAAAGAAATTAATGTCTATGATTTCCTGGGGATTTCTTATATCAATCAATATACCTTTCCATGGCTTTAGCTGTATAAGGCAAATGCATTTCAATACTGTGTTCATCTTCATCTGTCTGCAGAGACATGCGTTCAAACATTCCTGTCTTCCATAGTTCTCCGTAAACTAGAGATTTCAAAATACAGTAAAACAAATATATTAATGCATAACCTTATCCAGTGAGATTCCACCCAGTAACACAAAACTACATGCTTTGGCAAAAGACAGAAACACCATATAATATTCTCATTTTTATTAAAACAAAATAATAGAAAGAAAGGAAAGAAAGGAGGGAGAGTAAGGAGAAAGAGAAAAAAACAGAACTAGTTTTTATGTAACAGGTAAAACAGTAATACATGTAAAGACTTACTCATTATTTGCATATGTTACATAGTTATATAAAAAATGATCATTTAAACTCTTCATCAGTTCCTTTCACTATTTCTAAAATCACTTTTGGGTCTAGGCTTTTCCTTGGCTTTAATCAGTACATGCTAGCAAGAACATAATTAGAATTCCTACTGAAATATGGAAAAACCACTGGTCTATTTAACTCATGAGGTCAAAAGCATATTTTGAGTTTTTTTAATAAAATGTGTGGTATTATTTCACACCTCAGGTTTCTGCCATACCAAGAAGAGAAAATTCTCACTAATGCTATTTTCCTGAAAATACAAAATTAAGCTTTTAAGATAGATCAAAATATAAATTTGCCACAATACCATCCCAACTTAAAAAGACTAGTAATTCAGGCCCTTCTGATGAACTACACTTAAAACTGAATATTGTAGAACAAGAAAAAGATAAAAGTTAATATGTAAAAAATATATATAATAATATTTTTAGCATAGAATAGAACAAATCCTCAAATGGGTTTACCTATATCAAAGACAGAAAGAAATGGTTGTATGACCTCTTTTCTTGAAAAAATTCTCTATTTCTTCACTGGCAAGCTATCCAAAATTAAAATTTTCTGAATGCCCCAACAAGGTTTTAAAAGTAAAATGTGTTCCCTAAAACATTTCAGGAAGTAAGGTTAGAAATAGTCGTTTCATTAATAAGATGGATTAACAAATTGCTAATATTCCATGATACCTAAAGCCCGAATTATGAAAACTTATGCCAAAAATAAGAAAAAAGATTTTTTTCTTGCAAATGGACTCTTTTATTATTTTATTTATTTTCTTTCTTTTTTTTTTTTTTTGAGATGGAGTCTCGCTCTGTCGCCCAGGCTGGAGTGCAGTGGCCGGATCTCAGCTCACTGCAAGCTCCGCCTCCCGGGTTCACGCCATTCTCCCGCCTCAGCCTCCTGAGTAGCTGGGACTACGGGCGCCTGCCACCTCGCCCGGCTAGTTTTTTGTACTTTTTAGTAGAGACTGTTAGCCAGGATGGTCTCCATCTCCTGACCTCGTGATCCGCCCGTCTCGGCCTCCCAAAGTGCTGGGATTACAGGCTTGAGCCACCACGCCCGGCCTATTTTATTTATTTTCAAATTAATTTATTTAATTTTGGAGACAGGGCTTCACTCTGTCACTGAGGCCAGGCTGGAGTACAGCAACATGATTTCAGCTCACTGCAACCTCTACCTCCTGAGCTCAAGCCATCCTCCTACCTCACTGCCCCACGCCCTCTCCCAACCAGGTGGCTGAGACTACAGCCACGTGCCACCACGCCCAGCAGATTTTTGTATTTTTTTGTACAGACAGGGTTTTGCCACATTGCCCAGACTGGTCTCAAACTCCTGAGCTCAAGCAGTCTACTCATCTCAGCCTCCCAAAGTGCTGGGATTTCAGACATGAACCACCACACTAGGCTTCGACTCTTTTATTCTATACAAGAAATTTTTGCAAAATTCCTTGAAACAATAGCACCCCTAACATACTTAAAAACATAATTTGAGGCCAGGTACAGTGGCTCACACCTATAAACCCAGCAGTTTGGGAGGCCAAGACAGGAGAATTGCTTGAGACCAGGAGTTCAAGATCAGCCTGGGCAATATAGCAAGACACTACCTCTACAAAAAAAAAATTTTAAATAAATTGGGTGTGGTGATGTGTGCCTGTAGTTCTAGCTACTTGGGGGGCTGAGGTAGGAGGGTCACTTGAGCCCAGGAGTTTGAGGCTGCAGTGAACTATAATCATGCCACTGCACTCCAGCCTGGGCAACAGAGTGAGATCACATCTCTAAAAACAAAAATAAATATATATATGGGTCAGTGTGTGTGTGTACATATATATGTGTGTGTGTGTGTGTGTGCGTGCATGTGTGTGAATAATTTGACCAACTGAAAGGACATATACCCAGATCATGAAAGTGGTTACTTCTGGGAAGGTAAACTGGGTTCAGGATGAGCGAGAAACTCTGAATAAATTATGGATGTTAAGTACATCAGTTAATTTCTTATACTACTCTTTATACTGCTCTGTATTTTTAAAATTACTCCTCCCCCCCCAAAAAAAATACCTTTATAAAATCAAAAGGTTTTTACTTTATACATCTATTGTATAAGAACTACTAAATAAAAATGTGACTCTGGACTCCTATGGAAAAATATAAATCAATCTTAATTGTAGGCATGTTTAAAAATAAAATATATTTATCATTTATATAGCACGTTTCTTTCAGAGTTTCATAAAGGCTCATTTTTTCCCATAAAAATCATTTACAAGAAAATAAAGATATTATCAGCATTATCTATTTACAGTGAGAAAGTGTCATTACGTAGAAGTAGATTAACACGCCCAGAATCTTTCATGAAATTGGTATGGGTACTAATTTTTTGTCTCCTGGTACACCGAGTACATGGCATTTTTCTGAATATTAATGTAACCACTACAATCTGCACACTGGCGGATCTGACAGATTTCTGTAGCTAGCTGAAAAACTAGTTGCCTTTTAGAGATATGGAAGAGTTTCTTTTTTTGCTGTTTTATGCAGATTAGTTGTAACAAATTTTATTTTAAATATTGAGATATTACTTATGATGCTCACATTTATAAGTTTTTAAAATAACTTCCAAGTCCTATTAAAAGAACATTAGCTATTTGAAAGCTATTTCCATATACTTACTCTTTTGGTCAATACGAAGGTCATACAGGGGTGTCCTATATATATCCACACTGGAAAGTGCACATCGAGAGAGGGGCACATGATGAGAAGGCCCAAGGATGAAAATTCTCCGGCTAGGAGATATACAACAAAAAACACGGAACAATTGCACTTCTACACAAACCTTATTAAATAAAAGAGAAAAAAGCAATTCTTACAAATCACTTGTTTTCCTTCTTAATTACCAACTGTTAATGGCTGAACTGTGTTCCCCTCCAAAATTCACATGTTGAAGAACCAATCCCCAGTAGCACAGACTGTAATGCTATTTAGAGATAAGGTCTTCAAAGAGGCGATTAAGTTCAAATGAGGCCATTAGTGGGGACCTAATCCAGTAAGTCTGGTGTCCTTATAGGAATAAGAGACACCAGAAGTATGCCTGCACACAGATATAATCATGTCAGAAGAGGCAACAAGAAGGCGGCCACCTACAACAGGCCAAGGAGAAAGGCCTCAGGAGAAACCAACCCTGACAAACTTGATATTGAACTTCAAGCTTCCAGAATTGTTAAAAAATAAATTTGTGTTGTTTAAACCACCCAATCTGTGGTATTTTATTATGACAGCCCTAGCAAACTAATACACCTAATAATGACTTGCTCCTCAGTTAAGTTCAATTCCTTATTTCTGTCTTTGTTGGATGGCCTTTAAAAGAATCATATTCAGTACTTGGAAATACCAGCTATTAAGTAATACAGTAAACCAAACCACTATGCATAAAATAATCTCTGTATGCACAATGACAAGGATACAACAGGTTTTCAGAAGCTGTATTTTATTAACTGGATTTTACACATTTAAGCTATTAAAATTTCAAAATTCTAACACATTCTAAAATAAACTTCTAAGATCCACCATGATTTTAATAAAAATACACAATAGCATAAAATTCTAAATATCTACACAAAATATGCATTATAAAAACACATTCTGAAAAAGCTATTTCCATATTTCCTCCATGGTAGGGTGAAAAAGGCATCTTGTTGAAAAGAATTCTATGTAATAAGCTTTCTCTATTTCCATTCAAATAGAAGTCATTCTCAAAAACAAAGAAACTAGATTATGTGTTATTTGCACTGTAGTCTACAGAAAAGAACTGAGCTAAAGTGTAGCTTAAATCTGTACAATCTCTTTATCTTGACATTAAGAGTAATGTTAATTTCCTCTCATTCAATCAAATATCCAAACCTGCCCTACAATCTGAACTCCAAAACTATCAATCTTCTCTGTTCTCCAATATTCACATGAACCAACCTTCTCACATCACATACAAAACTTACAGACTCATAAAGCCAAAACTATTTGAAGAAAACATATGATATGCTATGTAGTTAGAAAAGTATTACGGATTGCTCAATTAATGAACAAAAGCTGAGAGATGAGCTAGTTCTTTTGTATCAAAAATTTGCAGGCCAGGGAATGTGTGCTTTAGCAATATATTTATTCTCATAAAATTCTATTACAGCTAAGAAAATTAACCAATTATTGGTTTATGTTACTTAATATATTGCAGGGAGGGAGGGAGGAGATAAAGCTGTGCATATTAAGTTGTTCTGCTATGGAAAAAAAAAAAAAAGAAAGTTGTGGATAAGTGATTCTCAGTTTAGAGTCCCAGAACCTCCTTAAGACAACACACACAGCAAACATGAGAGTTCATCCACAGGCCATTTCTGGTCAGAAGCAGATTATCCTTTTCTTTAAGTTCAAGGGTACCTGTATGGGTTTGTAATATAGGTAAATTACATGTTGCCAAGGTTTGGTGTACAGATTATTTGGACACCCAGGTAATAAACCTAGTATTCCATAAGTAGTTTTTTTATCCTCATCCTTCTCCCACCTTCTAGCCTCAAGTAGGTCTCAGTGTCTGTTGTTCCCTTCTTTATGTCCACATGTTCTCAATATTTAGCTCCTACTTATGAGAACACACAGTATTTGATTTTCTGTTCCTGTGGGAGTTTGCTTAGGATAATGGCGTCTAGCTCCATGTTGCTGCAAAAGATATGATCTCATTCTTTTATAGAGCTGTATAATATTACATAGTGTATATATGTACCACATTTTCTTTATCTAGTCTGCCACTGATGGGCATTTATGTTGATTCCACGTCTTTACTATTGAGAACAGTGCTGCAATGAACACATGTGTGCATGTGTCTTTATGACAGAACAATTTACATTCCTTCAGGTACATATCCAATAACGGGACTGCTGGGTCCAGAGTTACTTCTGGTTTAAGTTCTTTGAGAAATCGCCACACTGTTTTCCACAATGACTGAATGAATTTACACTACTACCAGCAATGTGTAAACATTTCTTTTCCTCCACAACCTTGCCAGCATCTGTTAATTTTTGACTTATCAATAATAGCCACTCTGACTATTATCAGGTGGTATCTCATTGTGGTTTTGATTTGTATCTCTCTAGCGATTACTGATTATGAGAATTTTTTTGTATGCTTGTTGGCCACGTGTGTATCTTTTTTTGAAAAGGGTCTGTTCATGTCCTTTGCCCTCTTTTTAACTGGATTGCTTTTTGCTCATTAATTTAAGTTCCTTATAGAAGACAGAATCTTTCTATCTCTCTTCAATATGTTATTAGCACTGCTAATCCTCACTTCTTGTCACCACCTCTATCATCAATTCAAGAACCATTTCAAAAAAAAGTCAAATCTATAGATTTCTAAATGAAGAAAACTAAAAGATAGCACTCTGGTCACCTATCTTAACAGCACATAAATAAATAACATGACACTTTTTTTTTAATTAAAGGCTAATGTGGGCCGTAGATAATGGTAATTCAGAAATGTTTAGGTAACCTGACTAGGGCCAGGTAGTACATGAACCAAGAATCAAATAATGAGAAAGGGCATTTTTCTGATTGAGGAATATATGAAACGACAGACAGAAAGAATATTTAACATCAGAGCACTCCTGGAAAATCTAAAACACACAGTCAAAATATGAAGTGATTTTTAAAATAACAATTTAAATTCAAGGCATACATAAATTTCCTAAGTGTAATAAGGTTCTAACAATAGCCAAAAGATACACTGCTCCAAAAATAAACAGAGGTCTGCCGGAAGCCTAATTAATTCTTCTGATACCTGACTACTTTCCTTATTTGCCTTTTTGTCTGCCCCAATCTAGATGAAGGAAAAAGAGCCCCACCAATCTCAATTAACCAACTGTGTACTCTACAGATTCTTTCTGGTTTGGTAGAAAACTCACCAATAGCCAAGTGAAGTTCCATATTTGATTAAAAGAAGTAATAAGAAAAAAATGTTTAAGTCCCCTCAATATAAAACCCTTAAAAGCAATATATCCAAAAACAAAACCAGAAAACGCCAAATGTCATTGAAAGGAAAGTAAAATGGGGCATTTAAACCAGTAGTAATCTCAAAATGGGTCTCTTTGTTAGCTAAATGCTAACAAAAGAAAATGAATAGTGTACATTGAAGTTCATGCATTTTCTTTGTTAGAATGCTAGATCCATAAACACCAAGGCCACAGGAATATTTTGAAGAGAAATAAATAATAGAGGCATTAGAAGCAATGCCACTTTCTCTCCCTTTATTTGACTGCAAAGTGCTTTGTCTTTAAAGGCGTAACTTTTCAATATTAGCACATCGTCATTGTTGATACACAGGTTAAAAAAAAGCCTTTAATATGAAAAAATTGGGGGAGAGGGGCAAGATCAGTAGGCATTCTCTTAGAAATAAATGCACTTCATATATAATAGCTATAATAAAGAATTCACATTTGTGGAGTTGCAACGATGAATGTAGTCTGTGCACCCAATGTATAAGCTGCCTGAGTGTGTACCCTCATGACTGTTTATTCAGCTACTTAGTCCAAATAATGGAACATAAGTAATTTTGTAAAGGTGTTTCACAGGAAGTGAAGACATTTTAACCAAAGAAAATAATGTCATTTGGCCCCAAAAACATTTCTTTTTGCTCTCTTTTTCTGTCCTGCAAGGCTTTCTGAAAAATATGTATCAAAATCAAGTTACTACTACCTAAGTACATCCTGAATTCTGAGATTTTAGTTTTAATAATAGTCAACTACCAATATGGAAAAGAACTAAAATGTATCATTTTTTAAATTCCTTAAACAGTCAAAGTCATTTTCTGGAAACATAGATCATATCACTTCCCTTGCTTAAAGACTTTCATGGCATTTCATGGTCACAGGATGAAATCTAGAATCCTTAAAACGGGCTCTGCACTCTCAAATGCACTAGCAAATTAGCTATTACTCTTGCCCACCTTGATCATAATACTTTATGTATACTGGTTTTCTTGCAGTTCCTTGATAACACCAACAACTTTGCCTACTTCAAACTTTTTAAATCCATGTTTTGTTCCCCTTTGCTTGGCTAGCCTGGCTTAAAAAATGTGTTCCTCGGTCGGGTGCGGTGGCTCACGCCTGAAATCCCAACACTTTGGGAGGCCGAGGCAGGCAGATCATGAGGTCAGGAGATCGAGACCATCCTGGCTAACACGTTGAAACCCCATCTTTACTAAAAATACAAAAAATTAGCTAGGCATGGACCTAGCTACTCAGGAGGCTGAGGCAGGAGAATCGTTTGAACCTGGGAGGCAGAGGTTACAGTGAGCCAAGATTGCGCCACTGCACTCCAGCCTGGGCGACAGAGCAAGACTCCGTCTCAAAAATAAATAAATAAATAAATAAATAAATAATCTGTTCCTCGGAGATACTTTCCCCAATACCTTTCCCACAATTTAAATCAAGTCACCCTCCTAAGATCTGTAACAATAGTTCTCAAACTGCAAACTCTGGATTCCTGGTATTCCTCAAGACCCTATGCAGCAGTCCATAAAATTAAAACTATTTTCATAAGAATGCAAGGAAGTTATTTACTTTTTTCATCTGCAATTACGGTGCAAAGGTGAGGGGAGCATAAAACCACTGGCCCATTAGAACAAAGATCAAAGTAGATGTACTAGTAGTCTTATTTTTTAACCTTACTCACACTAAGTTTAATAGGGAGGGAGTTCCTAATTTCATTAAATCCTGATTCTTGAGTAGGTATATTTTTAATATTCTATGACAAAATGCATTCAATCTGTGGTGATAAAACATTTCTGCTGCATATGGAAGTACGTCTCAGGAAAAAGCAGTCGTGTAGTTGTGAGCTGTAAGCCGAACCAGACATTTTCCTCATGGAAAAAAATTTTTACTTCAAAAGATGACTGTTGATAAATTATGGCTATTCCAGTTTAGGTAGCTGGCAGAAGATTTCTCCAAAGTGAATGGAAGTCAGGCACAGTGGTTCATGCCTGTAATCTCAGCACCTTGGGAGGCTGAGGTGAGAGCATAGCTTGAGGCCAGGAGTTCAAGACCAACCTGAGCAACATAGTGAGACCACATCTCTACAAAAACAATTTTTAAAAAAACAGCCGAGCATGCTGGCACAGGTCTGCAGTCCTAGCTACTCAGAAGGCTGAAACCGGAGGATCACTTGAGGCTGGGAATTCAAAGCTGCGTGAGCTATGATCATGCCACTGACTCCAGCCTGGGTAACAAAGCAAGATCCTGTCTCAAAAGGGGGAAAAAAAAAACAAAACAGAATCTAGTACTTTAAAGAAAATAACATATTTGTTGTCAATGATAAAATTGAGGTTTTCAAGTGAAAATCAGACTTTCATAAAACTTTTATCACTGTAAGCTTGATAGCCTCCAAAGAATTAATGATTTTGTCTGATAAAATACATGGTGACATTAAGAAATGTGATTTTTTGCCAGGAGCAGTGGCTCACGCATGTAATCCCAGTAATTTGGGAGGCCGAAGCAGGTGGATCACCTGAGGTCAGCAGTTTGAGACCAGCCTGGCCAACATGGTGAAACCCTGTCTCTATTAAAAATACAAAAATTAGCAGGGCATGGTGGTGCATGCCTGTAATCCCAGCTACTCGGGAGGCTGAGGCAGGAGAATCCCTTGAACCCAGGAGGTGGAGGTTGCAGTGAGCTGAGATTGTGCCACTGCACTCCAGCTGGGCAACAAGAGCGAAACTCTGTCTCAAAAAAAGAAAAACAAACAAAACAAAACAAACAAAAAGAAATGTGATTTTTTAGTATCATATAATGAAATACCAGCATTGAAAATATCTGCATAACACAATAAAAATTTTCCCAATGTTCCACACATTACAAAATGATGCAAGGGTAAAAGATCCATTCAAACTGTAAAATAGACAATGAATTTATAAAAAGTACAAAAATTCAGCTAGGCACGGTGGCTCACATCTGTAATCCCAGCACTCTGGCAGGCCGAGGCAAGTGGATCATGAGGTCAAGAGATCAAGTCATCCTGGCCAACATGGTGAAACCTTAAAAATTCAAAAATTAGCTGGGCATGGTGGTGCGCGTCTGTAGTCCCAGCTACTTGGGAGACTGAGGCAGGAAAATCACTTGAATCCGGGAGGTGGAGGTTGCAGTGAGCTGAGATAGTGCCACTGCACTCCAGCCTGGTGACAGAGCAAGACTTCGTCTCAAAAAACAAAAAAAAGGACAAAAATTCATTGATAGGAACCTTCAGATTTCGCATTATAACTAACCTTTAAGAGACTACCATTTGTTGAGTTTTGGTGTAGTATTAAAGAAAAATATCCACAATTATCTGAAAAGGTAATTATACTACTCCTCTTCCTTTTCTAACTACATATCTGTGTGAGGTTAGATTTTCTTCATATACCTCAACCAAAACAAATGATCACAACAGGATGAATGCATAACCAGATATGAGAACATAGTTATCTTCTTCTATTAAGCCAAGCATTAAAAGGAGATTTAATAACTAGTAAAAATATATTTTTACATTTTATAAAAAAAAAAAGTAAAGCAATGCCACTTTTCCCACTATCTTCTATTAGAAAATGTACTTTTCATTTTTAAAAATGTTTTTATTAACCTCTAATTTGTTTACTTTTTAAAATAATTTTTAAAGTATCTCATTTTAATTTTGAATGCATTCAACAAAGGTAGATGTGGTCTACATTTGGTGTCCTTAATAAGTTAGAAGTATACAGGGTTCCTGAAACCAAGAAGTTTGAGAACCACTGTATTTCACTTTCAGCTTTTAAATTAAATTTTTAGTTTTTAATAAGATATCTATATTCATTATCATATGCTTAATATCTATCTCACCTACCAATTTATCAGCACAGAGCTAAAACCATGTCTGTTTTACTAATCGCTGTGTCTCTAGCACTACCACAATATCTGGATCATAGCAGTCACTTAATAAACTTTTAAAATAAATATGCTTTAATTTATTCATGCATTTCTCTTGGAAAGCAACACCTGAAAACCTTTGCTACTAATTCTTCATGAAATAGGGAAGTTTGTTTGTAAACAATCTTCGTTATGACCTCAAAAGCTGCCTCTCACACTCCCCATTAAGTTATCAGCCCTAACAGTTACTGTGAAAAGAAAAACCTTGGCCAGGCGCAGTGGCTCATGCCT
>NW_012114599.1:17847209-17848218 GCF_000951035.1 Colobus angolensis palliatus | reverse complement strand
CCGTGTTAGCCAGGATGGTCTCGATCTCCTGACCTCGTTATCCGCCCACCTCGGCCTCCCAAAGTGCTGGGATTACAAGCATGAGCCACCGCGCCCAGCTGTATTGTTCTTCAAACTGTTTATTTAAATTGGCACTTCACTATTGTTTTTATTTCTATTTTTTTAGAAAAATAAAACATATTTCCATTTTTATTAATTACATTTACTTCTTGTAATTTCAGTTCATATTCTTATTATGATGAGTTAGCCTCTAAGTACTAAGAATTTTATGATTTTTTGATATTATCCTCTGTCATTTTTTTTGCAAGTATTTTTCCCATTCTGTTCATCACTTCCACTGGTTACATTATGACTTATTTTTTCATGTAATTTAATTACAATTTATCATGTTTTATACTCTTCCCAACAATGTCTCATAAACATTAAGACATATTGTGTTCCAAATTAGCTGTGGCTTGAAATGCCTCTCCAGATATGTTAATACCCTTACCTAACTAGTATTTACTTTGATGGATGATGTTAGCAGCGGTTCTAAACCAATTTCTTTTTCCAAGCTGCTAGTCAGCATTCTAACATCAATTTTGGAATAATTGCTACCTGTTATTTGTAATGCCTTTTAAAATCATATTTGTATCCCCTACCCACTTTTAAATTCTGGAAAGTGACATAGTATCATTTGCATTTTCAAAAGATGATCCTGGCTGAAAAATAGAATGCAAATGGATTAATGTGGAAGTTAAGAACAGAAAGTGGTAGTATAGAATTTAAACCTTTCTCATAAAGATGTTCTTTCTCTACTTTTTCAAAGCACTCTAAAGACATTATAATTCCCAGAGAGTGCCTCTTTCAAGAGAAATCAACTGTGACTGTCAATTATTAATTTTATACTTCGACCTTAAAATTTATTCATTCAGAATTCAATTATTATATATTAATTACAAAAAATAATTTGATCTGGCTGGGCACAGTGGCTCATGCCTGTAATCCCAGCACTTTGGGAGGCCGAGGC
>NW_012114599.1:17821623-17843109 GCF_000951035.1 Colobus angolensis palliatus | reverse complement strand
AGATCATACCCGGCTAATTTTTTTGTATTTTTAGTAGAGACAGGGTTTCACCATATTGGCCAGGCTGGTCTCGAACTCCTGACCTCAGGTAATCTGCCCGCCTTGGCCTCCCAAAGTGCTGGGATTACAGGTGTGAGCCACCAGGTCTGGATTAAAAAATCATTTCAATTTAACTTCTATTTGCTCTTTTTCATGAAATTACTTAAGATTATATATTAAACATGTATCAAGGAATAATTGTGAACACTGCTCCTCAAAACATCATAAATGAGACAGGGCTAGCCAAAACCTCACCAATTTATAAATATTATTGCTTTCTTTTTAGTAAAAGCTTGCCAAAAGTAATTTTCAATGAATTATAATAAAATGTACAGACAATGCTACATAAAAATTTGAAAGAACAGCTTTTTTGTTTAAAAACTTTGAATGAACTGCTCAAAGGCAAGTGGGCTGTGCATGATTTTCTTTATTAAATCATGGCTGCTATGAGCTATTTCTTTTGAACAACTATACTACATCTCTACTAATTCAGACCTAACAATCAGTATTTGACAGAACTAAGATGATCACTTTACCTATTCACATAGCTTATACATCTGGCAAACTAGGGCTGGATATTGGTTCATAGCTAGTAAATTAACTGTGTAAATAAAATGAGTGACTATTCCCAGCAAAACCTCTTGTAAGTTCACAGTTTCTTACAGAGTAGTATACTACTAAAGGAGTCTCAAGTTCCCAGGAAGTTTTTTTTTTAAGCTAATTTCAGAGCTGTCATTGAATTATTAAGAGTTAATATGCCTCAAACATCATATTAAATTCACTGTCAGATTCTAAAATATTTCAAATACCTTATCCTGTCAACGACAAATTATCCTTTCAGTAACCACAATTTTAACAAGTACAATAAAGAATTTATAATTACGAAATGATTAAAACAGATCAGAGGGCTTTGTATTTTTCTTAAGAATGCTCATCTCTGGGTTTTTTTTTTTTTTTTTTGTCTGAGACAGAGTCTCAGTCTGTTGTCCAGGCTGGAGTGCAGTGGCCGGATCTCAGCTCACTGCAAGCTCCGCCTCCCGGGTTCGCGCCATTCTCCTGCCTCAGCCTCCAGAGTAGCTGGGACTACAGGCACCCGCCACCTCGCCCGGCTAATTTTTTGTATTTTTTTTAGTAGAGACGGGGTTTCACCGTGTTAGCCAGGATGGTCTCGATCTCCTGACCTCGTGATCCGCCCGTCTCAGCCTCCCAAAGTGCTGGGATTACAGGCTTGAGCCACCGCACCCGGCCATCTCTGGGTTTTCAAAGAAATATTTAAAAACAAAATTATTTAACCTTCATAACTAAACATTTTACATGCCAAAGGGAAGGTAAAAATCAGATGTTCAAACAACAACGAAAAAGTATTGAAGTTTTCGGTAACCTATATAAAGTATAGTAAAATTCATCAAAAGTCAAATCCCTCATGAAATTGAGTACATAATAAGTATAAAAAGCAAATTACTTCTATCACAAAGCAATCAATTCTCAAGCTTCTCCAACTTAAAACAAAACTACATTACTTACGTAATAGACGGATCCACTTGTTTATAAGCATGGGCGGCACAAGACCCACAGTACGTATATCCTGCATGGCTACAAAACAAAATATTTTTAAACTTAATCATCAGATTCAAAATCAAGATATTCTAGAAAGAAAAACCTTTGAAATAAATACAGTAACTATGGTAAACACAACAGAATTGAGAGCGTACGTTAAATAACAATGTAGTTAATGATGTGACTTCTAAAAGAAATTAGGAAACACATGATCTATGCTGTGTTCTAATTCTAAACTTTAAAAATACTTTGTAATTTTTTTTTTTTTTGTCTGAAAGACAAATTTACAGGCGTTCAAGGTTTACTTGAAGTAGCTATGTAACACGATTATTGAGGTTGGTTTTTGGTGTTTTTTTTTGAGACAGAGTCTCACGTCGTCACCCAGGCTGCATGCAGTCGTGCAATCATGGCTTACTGCAGCCTCAACCTCCCAGGCTCAAGCAGTCCTCCTGCCTCAGCTTCCTGAGTAGCTGAGATCATACGCACATGCCACTATATCTGGCTCATTTGTTATTTTTAACAGACCTGAGTTCTATGTTGCCGAGGCTGGTCTTGAACTCCTGGGGTCAAGTGATCCTCCTGCCTTGGCCTCCCAAAGTACTGCCATTACAGACATAAGCCACCACACCTGACCTATAATTGAGTTTTTTTATACTCCTCTTCAGTAGCATTAGCAGACTATTACAGAAAAATGATAAACCAACAGGAAGTCAAGTCAGACCAAAACAAATACCCTACAACTATTATAACAACTCACTTCCTTCTGTGTCTTTAGAGATAAGATAAAGACAATTATTCTTATTTTCTCTCCATACTATTCTTCCCTTTCATCCTCTGGTCTCCGAATTCAGTCAATTCGCTTATCACCTACAGAATGACTGTTTCCTGGTCTCAAAAGGTATATGAAAAAATAGAGATATATCCACACAATGAAATACTCTTCAGCAATAAAAAGAAGTGAACTACTGACACTCAAAATAATTATACTTTTTTTTAAGGAGGTAAAAATAAATACGCTGAACGGAAGAAAGTCAAACAAAAATAGTTTATTCTGTATGATTCCATTTAAATAAAATTCAAGAAAATAGCAAGGCATGGTGGTGCATGCCTGTAGTCCCAGCTATTCAAGAGGCTGAGGCAGGAAGATTGCTTAAGCCAAGTTCCATATTATAGTGAGCTATGATCGCACCCACACTCCAGCCTGGATGACAGAGTGAGATACCATCTCTTAAAAAGATATATATATATATATATATATTCTAGAAAGGGGAAGGGGGGAAAAAGAGGTATAGAAAGGAAGAATTATAAGGGAACACAAGAAAACTTTTGAGGGTGATGAATATGTTCATTTTCTTGATTGTGATAGTTTTGCCCCATACATAGTTCAAACATCAAATTTTGTGCTTTATATATATTCTAGAAAGGGGAAGGGGGGAAAAAGAGGTATAGAAAGGAAGAATTATAAGGGAACACAAGAAAACTTTTGAGGGTGATGAATATGTTCATTTTCTTGATTGTGATAGTTTTGCCCCATACATAGTTCAAACATCAAATTTTGTGCTTTAAATGTACACACTTGTATGCCAGTCATATCACAACAAGGTTCTTTTTTAAAAATGGTCCTAATCTGAACTAGCTTAAGATACGAAAGGAGAAAATGAGAGTCACAGCAGTCTACCACAGCAATACAAGACAGTAGTGGTGTTTAATTGGGAGCTCAATAATATGGAACATACACTAAGCTCACTGAAATCAGTGAAGGCCTTAATTAATGGTAGTCACTCTAGCCCTATACCTCTGGTAAAGGAGCCTATAAAGTTGCCTCAAAACAGCAATATTCTCACAACCCAGTTCTGATCTTAGCCAGAAGGAAATTTAGTAGTCCTTTGGCTCAGCACACTCAGTTTTGATGTCACCCTGTGCTAATTTTGATACTAGAGCCTAACCAGGAGACCTATTTTATTCTGTTACAACTCCAATCTCTGAGTGCCTGAGACCTTACTACTCACTGCTTCAGATTCCTAACACCTGGTTCTTGATCTTAACTGGTTCTCTTACGAATTTAGAAGTATGCCATCTTGCCTGTTCATGTGGACCTTAAAACCACCTGGTCCATCTGGATCTGCCCGACTCTATCGCAAACCTTAGCAACATCTCAGATTTTCAACACTGCCTTGAAATTTTGCTCTCAGTTGTCACTCATATACCATCCCTTCACTTCCTAATCTTTACAGCTTAAACTGCTCCTTCCACCTTAGATCTGCTTTTCAGACTAGTTTCTCTTTGTCATTCTTAAATTTAAAGGCTCTAATCCCTAATCCATACTCTGATCTCTAAATCAACCTGTCTTTCTAGTCTGAGTCTCTCCCATTTCTACCAACCCTGTTCCTGACCAAGCTCAGTTCTTAACATCCAGAAAGTCTTCTTAGAAACACTGGATTCTTCCCATCACTGCATTCCACCGTGGGTGACTGAGCAAGACTTTATTTCAAAATTTAAAAAAAGACAAGAAAAGAAAGAATCATTGGATTCTTTACATATGGCTAGGACAGAAATAATAAGAGTACAAAGGACATTAAGGAAGGGCATGAAGACCAAAGGAAGAACATGAGCAAATGTCCAACTACATAAGGTAGATGAGAAAATACAAGACTGGCCAGAGTAGAGGAACAGAGTAATGATATGCCAGAGTCAGGTAAGGAAATAAGGGCTTGATAAAACAAGATACTGAAAAATGCTGTGGGCTCTTGGGCAGGGGTGTGACAATATCAAACTGTTATTAGTCTAGTACTGAAAAGCAATGGCACAAACTAGCAATTAGAGGCAGCAGGGTATTAACAGAAGCTCTCTTGAAAATTGTGGCAGTACTATACCTAAGCATGAGGTACTAATGTCATGGTCTGGAACTGTATCAGTGCTGGTGAGCAAAGAGAAGGGAATGCTAGAGTCTAAAAAAGAAAAAGTAACAAATCTCAGTGATTGAGCATGGGAGATGATGAAGAGGATAATGACAATAAAAGTAACATTTACTGACTACTTACTATGTATCAGGCATCTTCTATGTACTTCAAAGTATTAAATCATTTAATCCCCACACCAACCATACGAGGTAGGAATTATTATTATTCTCATTTTACAGATGAAGAAACTAAAACAGAGAGGTTAAGAAATTTGCTCAAGTTTACATAGATAGCCAGTGACCAAGTAAGGACTTAAGCCAGGACTGCCTGGCTCTAGAATACATACTGTTACCCACTATAAGAGATCTTTACATGTTTAAAGGAAGAAAGGAAGGAGTCTGTGGCATAGGAAAAGCAATAAGCCTGAAAACAAGAATTCTTACAGAGCCATACACCCTATAAAACTACAAGAAAGGATGAAACTTTTGAAAACACCATCAGCTAAGGTAAATACATGATTAACAATGCAATTCAGATTTCATGGTTTCAGTCCATTCGGAAGCTGAAGACTTCCAAGTCTGCTTGAAGTAAAGACAAAACAGTTACAGGGAGAGAAGGAGAGTCTTAACTTGAAAAGGTCTTAACTTCGAGGCTACACTGCAGAGTATTGAAAAAAAAAAATCTTTCAGTGCACTGTGCCTCTTTACCCCACCACAAAGAACTCTACTTCATCAAAGGAGGAAGAAGATAATAATCAAAGAAGATAATTTCTTGTACTTTCCTTTATCCTTGCCCAGAAACATTGTAATGAAGAAATTCAGAATAATAACCATCAAATCTCACTACAGATGCTGTTTTCCTACCCCTTCTCTTGCTAACAGAATCTACGATTCTACACATATGTGGAAACAATGTTTTATCAAGAAACCATTCACAATAAAGGAGGCTTCACTAAAGAAATGGCTAAAGTTTTTTCTTGTGTGCATAACAGCCAGAACAATGAAAATTTCAGCTCTACAGATATTCTAATATGCACTGTAAAAGTGTGTCCCACTTAGTTTTATTTTATTTTTATTTTATTTTATTTTTGAGACAGTCTCACTCTGTCACCCAGGCTGGAGTGCAGTGGCCCAATCTCAGCTCACTGCGACCTCCGCCTCCCGAGTTCAAGCTATTCTCCTGCCTCAGCCTCCCCAGTAGCTGGGACTACAGGCGTCCGCCACCACGCCTGACTAACTTTTCTTGATGGGGTTTCACCATATTTGCCAGGCTGGTCTCGAACTCCTGACCTTGTGATCCGCCCACCTCGGCCTCCCAAAGTGCTGGGATTACAGGCGTGAGCCACCACATCTGGCCTATCTCACTTAGTCTTTTAAAAGCTCTTAAAGTCCTTCATGCAAAAAGCCATCCCCAACCAGCTTTTCCAATTCACTGTTTCCCAACCTAACATATCATGAAGGCAAACACAAAATTATGCTTAATACCTACAACATTTTATTAGGCTAAAAGCTTGCCTCTAAAAAGTGATCCTTCTTTTAATGCTTTTGCTTCTCGCTTTGCTCCTACACAGCAGACCCTTTACATCAGCAAGACCAGTTCCTGACACCAGAATTTCTGTTTTTCCCTGTGGAGCTGCAATCAAGTGAGGATGCAAAGGCCATTCATTGCTCATGAACATTTACTGGTTAAGTGACAGTTTCCCACACAGCAACCTTGCAGTGTGGTTATAATTCAAATTCTTACCATAGAAAAATGAACAATTAACATCCTTCGATAGCTCAGCTGGTAGAGCGGAGGACTGTAGGGGTTTGAATATAGAAAAATGAACAATTACTACAGGACATGGATTTTCACTTGTTCATTCTGAGACCTTCAAGGTCACAGGTGAATAGTATAAACTGTCAATGCCAAGAGTCTACCACACATCTTATGTAAGGCTTTTCATCAAAGAGGATACAGGGAATAATAAAGGAATACTTAACTAGGATTCAACAAGGTCAGGTCCAATAGTCCTAGTTCTACTTAATAGTAGCAAAATGCAAAATAAAAAGATTGAACTAGATGAAATGAGAAGACTGAACCAGACGAAATGGGAAGATCTCCTCCAACAATAAGAAAAGTCACAAGATCTACTTAAGCTAAGGTAAGATCTAAAAAGCCAGAAACTAAATTAGAAAACTTCTCTGAACAGATGGGATCAACTTGATTGACAACTGGCCCTATATAATTCGCAAATGCAGCAGCTTCCACATTGCCTCTCTCAATTTTATTTTGCTGTACCTAGTCTTTTATTCTTTTATTTTGTAGGCATTGCTCAATGGCCTTCAAGATTCCTGTTTTGATAAAAAATATCTAAGTAGATAATTATGCCCAAAAAAAGTCCAAGTTACATAGTTATTATTCAGAATATTTTCTTTTTACATAATAGAATCTCATAAATATTAAATAGTCTGAGCTAAGGAGAGTTATTAAAGTTATTGAAGTCAAATAAGAATAACCATAATGTTGCGTATCTAGATATTTTTTATACTGTCATATAGGATTTGAGGCTTTGACATGAATATCCTATGGCTTAGTACAAACAATAATTAGACAAATAAGCTGTGCATCCTCAGTAACTTGAAGAACTAAATAATGTACGAAGATTCATTGTCTCATGATATCCAGTGGTAGAGCACTGTATAAGTATGCTTCACTATATACAAACTGGTCTTCTATATACATGCTTTTTAGCATTTACATTTTTTAAACTAATTTTTATATTAAAAGTAATACATGCACACAGCAAAAAAGTCAAACAATAAAGGGTACACAATGAAAAGTGAAAGTATCCTTTCTTCCACTCTACTCCTACTAGGTTAACTAATATCAAGTCAAACTCTTTCTAGGTTAACTAATATGAAGTATTTTAAATGTATAAGGGTGGCTTCAATATTCAAAGTACCTGTTTTATAGTAAAAAAAAAAAATTCATCATGTTAACCAATTATTTGATTATTTTTTATATTCAGTAAGTTTCTTAAGTGATGCATATCTGTACAACTTCATTCTAGGGGTTGCTGACATATTTCTGCATAGTGCAAAACAAGCAAGAAGATTGGTTTGAAGATATCTGGAAGTCATGTAGAAAGGCTTTTCAGACTTTTAGCTCAAGATCATTTCAACACATATCCCTGGGACACATACTGTCTCCTACACATCAAGGTAAGGTAGTTCTGACAACCACAGTACATTTCTAATCAAATTAATTTATTTTAAATCCTCCAAATGTGCCTGCCTTATGTCACATAGATTAGAATTCATTAAGACAGAACAACAGTTCTGTCAATATTTATTCTTTAATGATATTTATTCTATTTAATCTATATCAATATAAAAATGAACAATATTTTTAAGCACTTTCAAAAACTTGCCATTTTCATACAGCCTAATTAGTTACAACTATATCCAGGTTGTGAGTTTATTTAAGGTTTCCATGATATGATTTATGCCTATAAAGATTTAAAAAAAACTAAGAAAATCAAGTACTAGAGAGCTAACATTTATAAAACTTAAAGTAAGTTTTTGATTAATGTGATTTTTCTAATTACTATATAGCATAAGACCCTTTCATGCCATACAACAATAATTTCTTTTCTTTTTTTTTTTTTTTTTTTTTTTTTGAGACAGGGTCTCACTCCCATCACCCAGGCTGGAGTGCAGTGGTGCGATCTCAGCTCAGTGCAGCCCCAATCTCACGGGCTCAAGCAATCCTCCCATCTCAGCTTCTGGAGTAGCTGGGGCTGCAGGCACATGCCACCACACCCAGCTAATTTTTGTATTTTTTGTAGAGGGGGTTTCGCCATGTTGCCCAGGCTAGTCTCAAACTCCTGAACTCAAGCAATCTTCCCACCTCAGGCTGCCAAAGTGCTGGGATTACAAATATGAGCCACTGCACCCAGTAACAATGAAATATTTGTTTTCTACCTCAAAAAAAAGGTAACCTTGGAAAGGAAAATAATTACTTCTGGAAACCATATAAGATAAAACTTGGCTATATACGTTTACATTTATATATGTTTTTATATGTTTATTATAACATTTATTATACATTATATACAAAGTCAGTATGTAACAGAAACACACCAAAGCCAAAACTACTTTCAAATATCCATTTTAAAATCTGGGGTAACTTGAAAATCAACATATTTGTAATTTAGGCTAAAACATTCCATTTCCCAGGTCACTCCCAATGATTCCAATTTAAAATTAATTACAAGAAGGAAACAAGTCTGGCAACTTTTATATGAAGACTAACCTCAACTTAATTACATGTTGATTCAACTCAGCTCCCAAATTTAGAACAAGTTTTAACTGGAAAGGTAGCATACCATAATAGTCAAATACCAGCAAATTGATGAAATGAGAATAAAATGTCTCTTGTGAGTTATTATAAAGAAATTATTATTAATCCATTGTTTCTCACCTAATTAAGGATCTCACTTAGGTAAATGTCCCCTCTTATCCCTGCATCAATTTTTCTTCCCCTACTGACTCACTTCATATACAAACACTTTAAAATCTCACAAATGAAATAAAAATCCTCCTTACCATAGAGATATTATCCTATTTCTCTGTTTTACAGCAAAATTCCTCAAAAAACTATCTATACTTACATCTTCATTGCCCTCACCTCTCATTCTTTCCTGCTCATTCAACCTACTCCAATAACACTTTCATTTTCCACCACCCAAGAAAAGAAACTTTTCTTCTTAAGGTCACTAGTAATTTCCACATTGCCAAATCCAATTATCAATCCCCATCCTCACTGGCAGCATTTGATACAGCTGATCACTTTTTCCTCCCTCACACCTAAAAAGGTGGCTGGTCCAATGGCCTAGTCCTTGAAACTCTTCTCCTGTTTATCTTTATTTTATTCCCTAGGCAACCATACCCTCTGTGATGATATATACTAATAAAGCCCTTATTTCTATCTCAAGTCTGGTGCCTCTTTGTACTCTAGACTCATATAGCCAGCTGTCCATTCTAAATCTCCATTTGGACATCTAATAAGCACCTCAACACTAACAAGATCAAAACCAAAAACCTAGATTCTATATGAACACTTTAGAATCTACTCCATACTTCCACTTGTCTTCCTGTTATCAGTAAAAAGGTAATTCCATCCTTCTAGGGACAAAATTTAAGAATCATTCAGTCATGATATTTTAAACCATGTCTTTAAAAATATATTTAAACACAGGGTATCTCACTATTGCCCAAGCGGGAGTACAGTGGTACAAACAGACCATAGCTCACTGTAGCCTCAAACTCCTGGGCTCAAGGGATCCTCCTGCCTCAATCTACCAGGTGGCTAGGACTACAGTTGCATCCCACCACACCCAGCTAATTTTTGTAGAGATGGAGTCTTGCTTTGTTGCGCAGGCTGATCTCAAACTCCTGGCCTCAAGCAATCCTCCTGCTTAGGCCTCCCAAAGTGTTGGGATTACAGGCGTGAGCCACTGTCCCTAACCAAGTGTCATTCTTGACTCTTCTTCTATCTTGTTGGTCCAACCTTTAAAACATATCCAGAATACACTACTTCTCATCATCTCTGCCTCAATTCCGCAGTCCAAGTCACTGTGTCATCTCTTTTCTGTAATTGTAATTGTAAAGTAAGCCTCCTAAACTGGACTCCCTGTTCCCACACACTACAATATCCATACAGCAGCAAGAGTAATCCTTTTCAAACCTAAGTCAGATCATGTCATTCTACTGCTCAAAACTTGTCATGACTTGCCATATCACTAGAACAAAAACCAAAGTCCTTATGACTACAAAGCCTCTTCATGATCTAGCCCTCTGCTGCCTATCTCATCTACCAGTTTTCCCCTTGTACTGCCACTCCAGCTGCACAGGCCTCCTTGCTTCTCCTCAAACACACTAAGCATACTCTTGCCTCAGAGCCTTTGTGCTCGCTGTTCCTCAACCTGAAACCCTCTTCCCCCAGGTATCTGCACAGCTTGGTCTCTCACATCATTCAGACTGAAATGTTGCCTTACCAGGGAGTCCTTTTCTTACTAACCCTATATAAAATAGTAACTCCCTACCCATACTGTCACTCTCAATCCTCTATCTGCTTTATTTTTCTTCTTAGCACTCATCAGCACCTGACACAGAATATAATTATTTGTTTGCTGCCTGTCTTCCCTAGTACCAAAATGCTAGTACCACAAGAGTAGCAATTTTGATTTACTCAAAAAGCAGCACAAAGAAAAGCACTTGGCCTTTAGCCTGGTATGTAAATGACTAAATAAATAGTAGTAAGTCATTTGCTATAAGTTTTATAAAGATTAGTTCATTTAATCTTGTGTTAAAAGCGTTAAGGAAATACTATTATTATTCCACCTTTACCAGTGAGGAGCTGAAGTCCCAACGGATAAAAAAGGTGCATGTCACATAGCTTGGAAGTAGGAGTCAGGCTCCTGCACCCACTAAATGAGATCAAATTAGATACACAAATAAGGCATTTAACAAAATATTTGGTATATAAAATGCCTACCATTAATAGTAGGCTATTTATGTGTATTTACTATTTACTCATTTAATTCTGATATTGATTAAAAATGGCTATTACATATTGTCATCACCATTTACTATTTATCAGGGCACGCACCTTAACCCAATAGAAGTCACAAACAACATGCTATGAGATAAATGGCGCAGAGTAAACCTTCATTTTTCTCAGAAAAAATGTTACCATGTGTTTCAAACAATATGTTGTGAAGGTTAGCTCTGGAAACCAAATCAAAATTAGCTGAATTCATATCATACACAGACACACATCATTAACTGTGTATGTGCTACCTTGCAGTTCTAAAAAGCAAACTCTAAAATCCAAAGACAAAATAATCAGATTTTCTCAATTAAAAAAAGATACAATCTACCCCTCCTCAAAAATTAAGTTGCTATTCCATGTTGCACCATACTATGTTTAATATATCTTTTTCATTATAAATTAAAAATCATCGGGATTAAATTAGATCTCTTTAATATTTAAAATAGAACTTATTCATTTACAGCAATGACTACCGAAATTGGCAAGTTTACCTAATGCAAAACACCCTTTTCTTTAAAAGTCAGTTTTATTATCAAAAATACATTTTGAGCCGGGCACGGTGGCTCAAGCCTGTAATCCCAGCACTTTGGGAGGCCGAGGCGGGCGGATCACGAGGTCAGGAGATCAAGACCATTCTGGCTAACATGGTGAAATCCCGTCTCTACTAAAAATACAAAAAATTAGCCAGGCGTGGTGGCGGGCGCCTGTAGTCCCAGCTACTCGGAGGCTGAGGCGGGAGAATGGCATGAACCTGGGAGGCAGAGCTTGCAGTGAGCCGAGATCCGGCTACTGCACTCCAGCCTGGGCGACACAGCGAGACTCCGTCTCAAAAAAAAAAAAAAATACATTTTGAAATTACTGCATCTCAGGAACTAAAGTAGCCAATTCTTTTTTTTTTTTTTTCTTGTTTTGAGATAGTGTCTCACTCTGTCACCCAGGTTGGAGTGCAATGGCATCATCT
Source organism: Colobus angolensis palliatus (assembly GCF_000951035.1). NCBI lineage: Eukaryota > Metazoa > Chordata > Mammalia > Primates > Cercopithecidae > Colobus > Colobus angolensis. Next base: position 17,831,055 of record NW_012114599.1, on the reverse strand, counting down.
GGCTCACCACAACCTCTGCCTCCCAGGATTAAGCGATCCCCCCACCTCAGAACCCCACCACCGCCACCCCCCGTAGCTTAGCTGGGACTATAAGCGTACTATCACACCCAGCTAAATTTTGTATTTTTAGTAGAGATGGAGTCTCACCATGTTGCCCAGGCTGGTCTCAAACTCCTGACCTCAAGCAATCCTCCCACCTTGGCCTCCCAAAGTGCTGGAATTACAGGCGTGAGCCACCACACCCAGCCAAAGTAGCCAATTCTTTTATCCTTAAGTTACAGTGAAAACCCACAAGAATTGTGAAAATTACTGAATACAATTTCTTCAGCTCAATACAGGCTTTAGTTTTTAATTTTTAGTTCAATCTGTAGATACTCATTTACTAAAAATAAACATACAAAAAAGATTTTAAGTAGACTCTTAAAAGTTACAGTGCAGGCCAGGCGTGAGAGAGAATGAGGCGGGTGGATCATTTGAGGTCAGCAGTTTAAGACCAGCCTGGCCAACATGGTAAAATCCCGTCTCTACTAAAAATACAAAAATCGGCCAGGTGTGGTGGCACAGGCCTGTAGTCCCAGCTGCTCAGGAGACTGAGGCAGGAGAGTCACTTGAACCCCAGAGGCAGAAGTTGCAGTGAGCCGAGATCGTGCCACTGTACTTCAGCCTGGGCGACAGAGGGAGACTCCTTCTCAAAAAACAAAACAAAAACAAAAACCAAAGACTTACGGTGCAATAATGGCTCTAGCAGGTCTTTTTGTAGACTGTACTTGAGAAAGCCAACCTTCTAGCTGTGCATTCAGCTGCGGTCCTATAAAAAGACAATGACAAAATTAGAGCCAGCAAAGCAATGTACTACAGATAACCATACATGGCATAAAGCCCTCACTGAATTTACGTGGGACTATACTAGCTTAATGAGCAATAGGATCATCAAGCTATTATGTTAGTGGGGACGTTAATGTTTGAATTTACCAACTGCACAGTCTCTAACAAGCCATACGAAAAGGCCAAATTCTGACCAAACAAAATTTGCTTTTATCGATTTACTTATTTACAGCTGTCTTCATTTCAGAGCAATACAACGTGATTTACAAGTTGAGGCAATATTTAAACAAAATAAAACAGGAAGCAGAAGACTCTCAGTATATGAAGAGAAAATAATTGAGTATGTTATAGAGCACCAAAATCTGCTCTACAGATTAATCACTGAAATGACATCCACAGAAGATGATCTTTTTGAGATATGTGTATTTACTATTGATCTATTCTTCCCTCCCACTCCAGTCCCCTATTCTCACAATGAAATCGATAACCAGTAACTACACTACCTTAAAAATCTCAATTTCAAGGATCTCAGCTTCTTTACTCAATATACTATACAGATCTTTCCAATTCACTACCAGAAACCTGTTAACTCCAACAGACCCTACAAATTTTTCCACTCTCCTTCGTTTCTCTTTACTTCTTACCTAGCCTGAGACTCAAAAATCCATCAACACAATCATTTCCTTGCCTGTGGACTCACTCCTCTGCTCCTCTCTTCCTCCATCACAGTCAAAACATAGTTTAAAACCAACTTTCCACTTAACTCAGTACTTTTACCTGAATAGCTGAACGAGACTGAAGAGAAATACAACCATATAAACTTTAAAATAATAACCATAAATTTCAGCAGACCCCTGAAATGCTCGGAAATCCTATCACATTAACGTAGTGAATCTGCTCTCCTATCTTTTAGAGAATTAACTCATAGCTTCTCTCTTCACCTTAACCCTCAATACTTCCTTCATCCCCTTATCACTTCCAGAAGATAATTGATACTTTTCATTTTGTCAAGGAAAAACAATCAGAAGTTGGCCCAAGACTTTCCCAGTTTAAGCACTGGAAGTCCTGCATTCTGAGAAACTGCTAAATCACAAGCAAACCTGGATGTTGGCCACCCTAAATTCAGAAGATAACTACTTCATCTTCCCACCACTTATTCTGCTTTCCCTCCTATTCCAACAAATTGTCTTTGTTCCTATCAAGAGTCAAACAGTATTTCTGTACTGGACCCCATTATTTTTTTCTTTCTCAAGGATTCTGCTCCCATAACTATTATAGGTCTCCTATACCAATTCTTCCCTTTTTACTTGATTATTATTAGCATGCAAATGTGTCATACTAACACTGATTGATTTCCCTTCAACTACCTCTCCATTTTGTTGGTTCCCTTTACAACAAATTTTCTTGAAGAGATGTCCTCACTTCCTTCCACCGCTTGCCATGCATTCTTTCTTTTAAAACTTTTAATCATTAAATATTTAAACATTACAAAAGAATCTAGGTAATAATATAACACACACATACCCACTGCCTAAATAAATTAAATCTTAACATTCTACCTTATTTACTTAAGATTTTCCTTGGTTAAGACGTAAATAGATCTCTTGCTGATCCCTTTGTACACCTCCCTCCTTAGAGGTAACCACTTCCTGATTTTGATGTTTATTATTCTATTCTACTTTCACTGTATATGTATCAATAAACAATACATGGTATTGTTCTGCATGTTTTCAAATGTTGTATCAATATATTGTACATATCCTTCTTCTGCAACTTGCTTTAGTAATTCAACATTGTTTTTGAAAATTACTTAAGTTGACATATGCTGCCCTAAATCATTCATTTGCAAAGCTGTATAGTATTACACTATATGAATATAGCAAAATTTATTCACTTTCCTACTTACAAATATTTTGGTTGTTGCCAATATTTCACTATTAATACATACTGCCGCAAGTATCCTATGAACAAGTGTTAACAGTTTCTCTAAAAGTAAAAGTGCTAAATCAGAGGGTGTACTCTTCTTCAATTCGACTACAACATTGCTAAGTTGCCCACTAAGGTAGCTGGATCAACTTATCCATCAGTATACAGGCAAATGAAAATTTAAAATAGGAGGCCTAAATCTACCTGTACTCCCCCACCCCTTTTACTTAGAGGATTTTCTTTCAAAACCTGGTAAATTCTTTCTCTGCCTGCTTAGAGATGTATGTAAATCTTTGTAAAAGCTAGCCAGCAGCCCAAAACTGCCTTTCTCAAGAACCTTATAGCCATCTCTTTCAAATGAGATCATCAAGAGAGATGGCACCCTTATCTCCCAGTTTCTGTGGAAGGACAGGGTGCCTAACTTTGGCAGGCCATCTAGTTCCAAGTTGTAAAATTATATCCTGTCATAAAGATATGAGTTCATTTTTCCTTTAGAAAAAGCCAATTCATTCACACAAAAGTTTGCTCCAGTTACCAAGTGAATTTAGGATAAACTATGTGTGACAAATGATGGTATCATGTCCTGTTACTTGAACACTATTTACTATTTATCTTGAGAACATTTATGTAATGGGTTGCATCTACTTCACTACATGTAAGGGTGAGCATTCTTTTGGTCTTTGCAATCTTTTATCAGATTGTTTGTGATACACATGTCATTCTGGTTTAATACTTATTCAAAACTGAAATTGTTTCCTTTTTCTTCTGCCTTTGAAGAGATGTTTTCTGTGGCAAGCTGATTTTGGTTTTAATTGTATTTCATCATTGCTAACACAAGCAATAGTTAAAGGTTCCCATTCCTCTACATCCTTGCCAATATTTGATACTGTTAGGATTTTTCATTTTTGTCAATCTGAGTATGAAATGGTATTTATTCCTTTTTTTTTTAATTTGTATTTCAATAACATGCACTGAAATTAAGCATCTATTGATTTTGGAAATCCTTCTGTATATATTTAGAACGCTACACATAAACAGGTCAAGTAAATCTGTAAACTGCCAAAGTACAAAAAAAAGTCTGACTCAGTGATTAAACGATGGAGTTCATCTTAAAATCGGAATTTAAGAACAGTTACCAAAAAACTTATACAAAGTAATTTCATTATTAACTTAAGAAAAAATAAGTCACAAGTCACATAATGATGTTTCGGTCAACAATGAACCGCATATTCCATAGTGGTCCAATAAGATAACAATACCGGGCCTGGTGCGGTGGCTCATGCCTGTGATCCCAGCACTTTGGGAGGCCGACACAGGCGGATCGCCTGAGCTCAGGAGTTCAAGACTACCCTGGCCAACATGGTGACACCCCATCTCTACCAAAAATACAAAAAACTTCCACAACACAGGAAGTTTACAAAACCAATGTGAAAAACAGATAAAAGCAAAGAAAATACACCTGAATTCATCCACCCCACTGCCACCAACCTCACTTATCTTTGAATAAGATAATTAAGCATATCTATTTATTACGTATGATTGCTTAATTACCTATATAAAGTGTCAAGTAAAAAGGCGAATCTGAGTTCTTTCACAGAGACTAGCCAATACTTAGCAATATGGTATCCTTGATACATGAAGGATGTAGAAATATGTGCTTTGGTTTTCAAATACCACTGGATTTGAAGAAACACGGATAAATGGAAAAAGAAAAAGCATTGCTAAATCCTAGCAAAACTACTAAATGTTTGCGTGATCCTGCCCTTAAGAGGGATAAATGGGCATCTACTTTTTTGGATAAAACAGTAAAAGTAGGTTCCCAAAGAATTAAGCTGAGGTATTTCCTCAAGAAATAAATAATAAACAATGAGCTGTAGGAAATTCAGTAACACTTCTATTTGAATGCCACTTGACTCAAAGAATATTTTCCAAGTAAGTTTATTTGCATGGTGACAAAACCAGACACTAAATGCGCGCGTGCACACACACACACACGCACACCTACTTTTCAATAATTCTCTTGCAACTATTAGTAGAACCATTCTAAAATAAGTTAATCAACTAAGCCAAATTGGTTTCCTATACTTCTCTATTGCTGTTTAGCCTGCTCCTCCTCCTTACTCTAGACAAAAGTCATGTGTTCTATAAACTCTTTTCAAACTTAATATGAGTATGAACCACCTGAGAATCTTGTTGAAATGCTGATTCTGATCCTACAGTTACAGAGTAGGGCTGAGATTCTGCATTTCTAACATGCTTCTCAGCTGAGCAATGTTGCTGGCCTAGAGGCTATACTCCAGCAACCCATCTAGATCAATAGCTGTCATGGAATTTGCAAATCCGTATGTATACAAAGTTTCCTCTAGAGATAAAACGAAGGTCTAGATAAAGAAAATATCTATTTCAGATACCAGGACAAGCTGGTAAGAGAAACATTTCTCCACAAGGGAGCCTTCCAGTATTGCTCAAACTATTCTACAAACGTAGGTTAAAGAATGACCAACTGCCACAACCTTTTTCCATTCTTTTATAGGTAATACCTGCCTATTAGCACAATAAACTCAATCCCACATGGTTGGGTATAAGGTTAACAAGAAGCAACACATAAAAAGCCAAATATAAGTAAGGCTGCTGTCACCCAGTATTTGATTATTAATCATTCTGTGAAATATGTTCAAATCAAACTAAGAAACTGATCTATAGTGAGAAATCTATAAATAATAAGATGAATAAGTCAGAAGTTTTTAAACAGTGGTTCCTGGATCTCTGATTTTCATAGGCCAATAAAATTTCAAAAGACGGCGCAGTGGCTCACACTTGTAATCCCAGCATTTTGGGAAGCGGAAGCGGGTAGATTATTTGAGGTCAGCAGTTTGAGACCAGACTGGCCAACACGCCGAAACCCTGTCTCTACTAAAAATACAAAATTTAGCCAGTAATGGCACAGGACAGGAAAGGACGGGACGGGAAAGGAAGGGACGGGAAGGGACGGGAGACGGCAGGGAAGGACGGGGCGGGGCGGGGAAGGGCGGGGCAGGAAAGGGAAGGGAAGGACAGGAAAGGACAGGACAGGAAAATCAAATAATGCAAATTTTAAAAATTTTAAAAAAACTTATTCAGACAAGTATTATCATATAACTCTTGTGCTTATAAAAAATACAAAAGCAAAATAAATAAGGTATTCTTAAAATTTTCCTCAACATTCACAATCTGATCATTAAATTGCTTTTTACTTAGAGTCATCAGTAATCCTTGTTTTTCCGTAGTATCGTCCTTTATACCATTAAGAGAATTCATGATTCAACATTTTTTTGAAAGTGTTTCTCTATTGCTTTGGGACTCTCTTCCAAGCTGCTGACAAATATTGCCCACGTCTCAATGCAGTCCCTTTCTTGATCTTACCAAAACGTATCACTGAATGATGTAACAGAAGGTTTCAGAAAACAACCCAGGGATTGTACACCTTCCGTAACTGGTATTTAACTAGTATGTTGACTGAAACATCAATGGGGTGACTTTGTGCAGTCAGTCATATCAACAGGATTAACTACCAAATTCACATATGAACAGGCAGTGACAACTATTTTCCAAATGACAATTTTAAGTTGCCACTGACTGGAAAACACATCTCAATTTCAGAAATGAAAAAATGTGGGAAAACGTACATCTTAAAATTCATGAAATATACTACCACTATGAAAACTCCACTCACTATGATGTTCTGATATTCTTAATTTCAATGCAAAACAGTGAAAAATTCATCAAAAACCAGCATTTGGGAACCACTGTTTCTCACTACAATGAAAAGTGTTTCTGAGAAGCCTTACCAACTACAAAATCTCATTTAGTTTTTATTTTTATTGAGACAGAGTCTCACTCTGCCACCCGGACTGGAGTGCTATGGCACAATCTCGGCTCACTGCAACCTCCACATCCCGGGTTCAAGCTATTCTTCTGCCTCAGCCTCCCGAGTAGCTAGGATTATACGTGCCTGCCACCACACCCGCCTAATTTTTGTACTTTAGTAGAGATGAGGTTTCATCATCTTGGTCAAGCTGGTATTGAACTTCTGACCTTGTGACCCAACCACCTCGGCATCCCGAAGTGCTGGGATTACAGATGTAACCCATCGCGCCCAGCCTCATTTAATTTTAAAAATAAGTAACACTTCAGCAGCTTTCTCCAAATCCTTTCTCTCATTACTAATGCCCTACTATGATCACACACTTGGAATTTATTGCTATGCTTTTTACAAAATTCATATCCTATTTTTAGATACATCTCAAGGGATGTTGTTTGTTTTTATGTATCTGATAGGGCTCCTCACACAGAAAATAGCATGCCCTTGGTACAGCACTTTAGCGAGTGCAAGAATTGTCACAGCAAGTCTGATCCAAAACCTATCCAGAGCAGTACTGTATCAAATCAAAACAAATTTAAAAAGTTAAAATTAAAATATAAAATCATGCTGTGAAAAACACTGATTGTTCACCTTGATACAAACCTCAAAGGTTAGGCCAAATCCAAATATCTTAGATTCCTTATTATCTACTAATTTATGTAAACATTTTAAGTATTTATTTACATTTTTGGCTACACTGTACTTCAGAACACAATGGCAGAGGGCAATTAACAATCCCAATAAATAATCTTTAGTGTGTATCAACCACCTCTTAGATTTGGCCAACTGGAAATCACTTACTACGTTTCTGTCCATTCATATATAGTTTCAAAATTTTCATAGAGCTAAAACCAATACCATTGGCATTTCATACCTAAAAGAGCTACAAATTTGGAGGATCACAGTCTACTTCTTCCAGATCATTTACAAACACCTCATCTGAAAACGGGTTTAGCACTGATTCCTGTAACAGTCCATTAATTTGGATTCTCTCTTCCTACCCCTATTCACTGTTTATAATTTCCTAGCTCTGTCAAATGCCACCAAATACTTTTATAATATCTGATTATAGCATCTTATCTAAACTATTTTTAAGATCAAAATATTTATTTTTGCTCACTATTTTTTCATTAGAAAAAAAGCGTGCTCAGTACAGAAATTTGAGGAACATGGATGAGGGGAATCACAATCCCATAATTATTAAAAAAATCACCAAAATTAATATTTTCCAAATTTCCTTCTAGTCTTTAAGATGATATATAATTCTGTAGCCTACTTTTATTTATATAACATTCTAGTGTATTTCCCTGTATTATAAACTCTTCAAAGACACTGTATGATTAAATATTTCCTAATGTGAATGGATCACTGTTTCCTTACACATTAATATAAAATCATTGGGTTGTTTCCAATTTTTGAGTTATTAGAAACAATTCTGTAATATGTATCTATACTTATAAAGCTTTTTCCATATTTAAGATTATTTCTGGCCAGCACGGTGTCTCACACCTGTAATCCCAGCACTTTGAATTTGCTGGGCGTGGTGGTCGCACATCTGTAATCCCAGCTACTCAGGAGGCTGAGACGGGAGAATCACTTGAACCTGAGAGGCAGAGGTTACAGTGAGCTGAGATCATGCCATTGCACTCCAGCCTGGGGAACAGAGTGAAACTCTGTCCCAAAAAAAAAAAAAAAAAACCATGATTATCTCCTTCTGAGATTCTCAGAAATGGACTTACTATGTAAATCAGTATGAACTTTCATAAGATTTTTTTTTTTTCCCCTTTTTTTGAGACAGAGTCTCACTCTGTCACCCAAGCTGGAATGCAGAGGCACGATCTTGGTTCACTGCAACCTCCACCTACCAAGTTCAAGCGATTCTCCTGCCTCAGCCTCCTGAGTAGCTGAGATTACAGACGTGCGCCACCATGTCCAGCTCATTTTTTGTATTTTTAGTAGAGATGGGGTTTCACCATGTTGGTCAGGCTGGTCTCAAACTCCTGACCTCAAATGATGTGCCCGCCTTGGCATCCCAAAGTACTGAGATTATAGGTGTGAGCCACCATGCCCAGCCCCTTTATAAGACTTTGATACATATATTCAAAATGTTATCCAAAACTGCATCCATTCCAAATGATGCATGACAAGGCCTATTTCGCCATAATCTTGCTACTCTCCTCCAAATAATATTTTGAAAAATTAACTCATTTAACCCATGCTCCCATTTGATAAAATTAAAATCTAACGTCCCACTCCTCAATGATATTTGGCATTTTGAAATAAGTTCAATATTATGATTTCTTAAAATCAAAGCCATTTTAAATTCTAAGACAAAGGTATTTTGACTTCTAAGATATTTATTTGCTACTTGGGACACGTATAGCAACATGATTGTTGAGTCTTCTTGCCAGCCACAAGTTATCCATCACTAACACAGAGGGAACAACTAGTATCTATCAATCTTCACAGAAGACAAACCAATTTCAACACCAAGCTTATTGTGCTGCACTATGGTGTTATTTTAAATTATCCACAATCCTGAAAATGTTTACACGCTCCTGCCTTTAAATCTTCTTAACTAATGGGGTATGATTTTTCATCCTTTCAGAAATCATAATTCTTGGCCAGGCTTTGTGGCTCATGCCTATAATCCTAGCACTTTGGAAGGCCGAGGTGGGAGGATCACTTGAAGCCAGAAATTCGTGATCAGCCTGGTCAACATAGTGAGACCCCTGTTTAACATACCAAGACCTTATCTCTATTTTTGTAAAAATTAAATT
>NW_012114599.1:17814132-17820903 GCF_000951035.1 Colobus angolensis palliatus | reverse complement strand
CCAAAGACATAGGATCACTTGAGCTCAGAAGTTCAAAACCTGCCTGGGCAACATGGTGAAACCCCATCTTTACAAAAAAATACAAAAATTAGCCAGGTGTGGTGGTGCATGCCTGTAGCACCAGCTACTCCAGGGCTGAGGCAGGAACATCACTTGAGCCCAGGAGGTCAAATATGCAGTGAGACCCTGTCTCAAAAAAAACAAAAAACAAAAACAATCAAACAAATGTGAGGCCCACTGCCTTAAAGGAGTTTATTTGCACATGCTATATTCTCAATGAATGCAGCTAACAGACTCCTGGAAGGTTTATACCAGAGATTTTTCAGCATAATTGAGAAATCATATAGTCTATAAATTAGAAATAAATACATTAATTTTACCTCCAAGCTACTTTGAAGCCTTAAGTAACTCCCTTGTTTCTTAGACTCACTTCAATTAATTCCTCTCCAGCTTTTTCCAAATAACACTGATAAGGGAAGAAAATAAAACTCAGACTCTTAGACCCTAGGTGATACTTAAATTAAAAATTATCTTTTAAAATCTTCTGTTTTAGTCTAAAAATTCATGAGAATGTTCTAGTCTAACTGAAAATATCTTTTTTTTTCTTTTTTTGCAACGGAGTTTTGCTCTTACTGCTCAGACTGGAGTGCAATGGGGCGATCTCAGCTCACTGCAACCTCCACCTCTGGGGTTCAAATGATTCTCTAGCCTCAGCCTCCCAAGTAGCTAAGATTATAAGCATGTGCCACCAGGCCCGACTAATTTTGTATTTTCAGTAAAGATGGGGTTTTACCATGTTGGTCAGGTTTGTCTTGAACTCCTGACCTCAGGTGATCCACTAGCCTCGGCCCCCCAAAGTGCTGGTAGTACAGGCGTGAGCCACCACGCTTGGCCATCCATGTTTATTTCAATATTCCTTCATGCTCCTATTTCCAATTTAAATGAAGGCTTCAAAAAGACCATGTCTACCCTCTGGCAAAAGGGTCCAGTACTCTAGTGAGGGAAATATAAACCTGGACCATAAAAAGCAACCACCTCAAGTGACACAAATGCTTGAAGTTGAGTCCACAGCACTTCCCTAAAACAGATCTAAACAGAAATCATTATTTCCTTCCAAATTCAGGTAGCATATTTCTTTTTTCCTTATTTTTTGGAGTTTACAATAAGTCCATAGTAGTAATCGGGATAATTCAGTACTCAAATCCTAAAACAAAAACATAATATGTGGAAAAATAAAGTAAGTCTGCCTGACTGGAAAGAATCAGGACTAGGATAACACTTCCCACACAAGGCAGCACTTCTTATGCAATTTCTTTAAAAAAAAGAAGAAGAAGTTTCTTAAGAGAAAATGAAAAGTTAGAATTTTTATTTTTCATATATTTCCACCACAAAACAGATTTGTAAACATTAAGCACTGTCTCACCCTACTCAGTGTGATACAGATTTCCTTCTGTAAGAGCTTTCACTCACAGTTTGATTAGGAGAAGCAGATCACGCCCAGTGGATGACACCATGTAAAATATGGCGAGAGGTTCTAATGATTGCACATGGGTGAGCTGACAGAACAAACAATTTGAAAACTGAAGAGTTAGTCAAAAAATAAACTAGTTAAATTACGGCAGACTCATAAACCAGAATATTAAGCAACCGGAAAACAATGAAGCAAAATTTTATGAACCTCTATGGAACATCTTTTAATTGTGGGGGAAGAACAAGCATTATACAGAACAGAAGGTACAATATGTTGCCATTTTTGTGTGTGCATATATATCATACATGATTATGTACTGGTTTGTATTTATGTAGAATATCTCTGGAGGAACACAAAAGAAATGTGTAGGCCGGGTGCAGTGGCTCACGCCTGTAATCTCAGCACTTTGGGAGGCCAAGGCAGGCGGATCACGAGGTCAAGAGATCGAGACCATCCTGGCCAACATGGTGAAACTCCATCTCCACTGAAAATACAAAAATTAGCTGGGATGATGGCACGTGCTTGTAGTCCCAACTACTTGGGAGGCTGAAGCAGGAGAATCACTTGAACTAGGGAGGTGGAGGTGGCGGTGAACTGAGATCGTGCCATTGCACTCCAGCCTAAGCAACAAAAGTGAAATTCCATCTCAAAAAAAAAAAAGAAATGTGTAACAGTTACTGCATCCTGAAAAGGGAACAAAGAGAGACACTCCGCTTTTCACTGCATACTCTTTCAGATCGTTTGTATTTTGCACTACATACATGTATTATCTATCAAAAAATTAAGCAATAAAAATTACAGTGCAATCATATAACAGAATACTATAAAGTCATAAACAATGATGCCGTGGGATATGTTTACTAATGTGGAAAAAGGCCTCTGAATGCTAAACCTGGCTAAAAACAAGTCATTGTTGAACCTAAGACAATAGCTGCATTAATAATCTAGGTTAAAATGCATAAAACCAAACTTTTAAGAATTGCTATTTAACAAATAACATATAGATTACAGCAATTAGATATATCATATGTGGGCCAAGGTGACCAAGTTTCCCTATTAGCAAAAAGAACTTTCTCCTTTTACTTTCCTAAGTATGATATCCATCACCAAATATCTGGTAGAAAGAAGCAGAGAACATGAAAATACTCTAGAAAAGCACAATCTAGAGAACATGAAACACCTTATTAATATCTTTCTTCATAATTCTTCTCTAATGAACAAAATTAATAGTTACAACAGTTTTATTTGTCTAGCAAGGGCTTGAGCTATGCTCCACTCTGACTTCGTCAGCATTTACAGATAATCTAGAGAAGTTAAATTGCCTTCTGAAGTAATTAACTATAATGTGATACAATATTTGGTTTTGTGCATTTGTTGTGGCATGTTGAGGTCTGTTTCTCTCTTTCACTAAGCACTAGTACTGCAAGTGCCAGCTCATCTATCTAAAAAGTTTCTGATTTAGCAACCGTAAGATGCCCAAAAAAGAATCCCAGCAACCTCTGCCCTTATAACTGGCCAAGAAACATGTGGACTGAGTGGTGGGAAATGGGCATGCCAGGTTTCAGATATACAGGGGAATAAAAAAAAAAGGTAATCAGATACAACAGCCATCACTACAAAAGACTTTCCAGAGGGTTCTGATATTGATAAATTAGGGGGAAAACTAACTTTAGAAACAAAGGGCACAGTTAAACATAAAAGTTGAGTTGTATGTGTGTATCTACTCTGCTAAACACCTTCTTTTTAAAGTTGTTGGTGCTTGAGCATGACTGAGGCTCTGACCTTTTCTGATATGATTTCCAGTTCATTCCCTTTGGAATGAACTGCCTGATGCTGAAGCAGATGTGTTAATATAAAAAAAAAAAAAGGTGGCTGGATTGAAGTGGTACCTCTCCAATTAACAGCAAATCATAACAGAAAAGGTCAGAGCCTCAGTCATGCTCAAGCACCAACAATTTTCAAAGGATTCTAAAACGCCGTGGCACCTTCTGTTAAACCATAGTCAACACAAAACTTCTATTTAAGAAATAAGAACCTCCTCCTGCTCTTAGGCCGATTCAGTAAATGAATTAAGTAAATAACCCATCAACTAACCTCAATTTTGTAAAAGCCACCACCATCTCCCAAACTGTGTGTGGTGTTTTGTTTTGTTTTGTTTTGTTTCATTTTGTTTTGAGACAAGCTCTGGCTCTATCACCTAGGCCGGAATGCAGTGGCACGACCTCAGTTCAGCGCAACCTCTGCCTCCCTGGCTCAAGTCATCCTTCTGCCTCAGAGTCCTGAGTAGCTGGGACCACAGGTATGTGACACCACGCCTGGTTAATTTTTGTTTTTAGTAGAGATGGGGTTTCACCATGTTGACCAAGCTGTTCTCAAACTCCTGGGCTCAAGCAATCCATCCGCCTCAACCTCACAAAGTGCTGGGATTACAGGCATGACCCACCGTGCCCAGCCCAAACTGTGTTAATCAAAGTTAGACTAGAACTGTGTGCCTAAAGAATTTGAAGGGGGATAAGAGAAAGAGTCAATGATTATTAAAATGGGGCTAGATGAATAATAATACCCGTACCAATAACAATATAAAGGAAGGCCATGAAGCTTGTTCTAAGATGAAGACTGATTTTGGACACACCAAAAGTTATAGGAGACAACAAGGCGACTAGGTAAAGATTCCCATTAGTAAGAGTAAGAGCCTTAAGTGTAGGAAAAGGGATCAAGGACAAAAAGAGATTTCAGAATCATTTAATTAAGGTGGTAAAGACAAAAGAATGCATAAGAACCATCTGAACGTGAACTGACTGATGATGGTGACAATAGAAATGTTAGAAAAAGTGAATCCTAAGATACAGGTACTTAGGCATAGAAGTAAGAAGTTGGGCCAATAAGGAAGGGAAAAAAGGCGCAGCTCAAGAAATAAAGAGAAAATCCAGTACAAGGAAAGCAAAGAGATGATATCCTTCATGAAGATTAACAGAATCCGACTCTAATAAATAAGCACAATGAGAACAGAAAAAAAAAAGCAGTCAATTGATTTCAGTGATTATGAGAAATTGGGAGCCTTTGAGCAGTTACTTTTCAGGGATTGCAGGTAAAAGTTGAATTTACAAGTAATTACAACAGATAAGATAAGGTACAAGAAAATGGAGAAAGCAAATGAAAACCACTCCAAAAAAAATGAAGGTAGTCAAACTTCCTATTTCATCATCATCACCTCAAGGATCTCCCAATTTGAAGTCTACAGAACTTCAAATAAAATTCATTTACCTTATGAAACACAACCTCAGGCATCAGCAATTGTATTTTTCTGCCTCACAACAAAGAAAACTATCTATTAATGTCACAGGAAAGTCAATATTCAAGTATTTGACAACTTGCTTCTGCAACTGTACTCAAATAGCAAACAACCTGAATCTAAAAGTGCATTTTTTGAAAGATGAATGTTAATCATTTATGGCCTGGTGTGGTGGCTCATGCCTATAATCCCAGCACTTTGGGAGTCCCAGGAGGGCAGATCACTTGAGGCCAGGGGTTCAAGACCAGCCCAGCTAAAAATACAAAAATCAGCCGGGTATGGCGGCACATGCCTGTAGTCCCAGCTACATGGGAGGCTGAGGCATGAGAACTGCTTGGACCCAGGAGGCAGAAGTTGCAGTGAGTCGTTATCACGCCACTGCACTGCAGCCTGGGTGAGAGAGCAAGATCCTCTTTCAAAAAAAAAAAAAGTTTCTAAAATGTTTTCTGCACATTCACATTAAATACTACAGGCTAAGAATCCTGTAGCTAGCACTACAGTACTCAAAGCCATTATTTCAAATTAAAAAGGAGAATGATAATTAAAAATACTAGCATTTGGTGTTGGAAGCATAGCTTTCATCTAAGGACATCAAAGCAACTTTTGAACATCTATTAATTATAGCCTTTCTAAATTATCCTGTTTACTGTAGCAAAATACAGGCATGAAAATAATTACACTGTACCCTGCTAACATACAAAATATGATTAAGAACTATTTGTAATTAATATTCAATAATTACAATAAATTAGGATATAATAACAAAACTTACTTTGGATAAAGTACTTCAATATGAAAAGTAAAATCTTCTCTATTTATATATTTATTTAGAGTCTCATTCTATTACCCAGGCTGAAGTGCAGTGGTGTGTTCTCGGCTCACTGCAACCTCCACCTCCAGGGTTCAAGCAATTCTTGTGCCTCAGCCACCCAAGTAGCTGGGATTACAGGCACCCGCCACCACACCTGGCTAATTTTTGTAGTTTCAGTAGAGAGAGGGTCTTCCCCATGTTGGTCAGACTGCTCTTGAGCTCCTGACCTCAAGTGATCCGCCCGCCTAAGCCTCCCAAAGTGCTAGGATTACAGGTGTGAGCCACCAGGCCTGGCCAAATCTTCTCAATTTAAACTTCAGTAACTGTCATCCAGAAAAATTCAGAGAAGGATCAAATTTTTTTAGTCTATTAGGAAAAAAGTATGCTAAGCAAATACTATAAATAAAGTAACAAATGTGAGGAAAGCATATTATTTTCAGCTAATTTCGACATACTTGATGTTAAATTCAAAAAGGAGGCAAGAGGCCAGGTACACTGACTCACGCCTGTAATCCCAGCACTTTGGGAGGCCAAGACGGACAGATCACTTGAGGTCAGGAGTTTGAGACCAGCCTGGCCAACATGGGAAATCCCCCTCTCTACTGAAAATACAAAAATTAGCTGGGTGTGGTGGCGAGCACCTATAATCCCAGCTACTCAGGAGGCTGAGGCAGGAGAACTGCCTGAACCTGGGAGGCAGAGGTTGCAGTGAGTGAGATCACACCACTGCATTCTAGCCTGGGTGATAAAGGAAGACTCCATCAAAAAAAAAAAAAAAAAAAAAAAAAGAGGCAACAATATGCCAGAAAAAACTGCAATCTGGGAGGACAGAAAAAAACAGAATTTACAGTGTACCTACGATGTGTCAGGCACACTACTGGGTTCTTTAAAATATATTATCTTGGGCCAGTCGTGGTGGCTCATGCCTGTAATCCCAGCACTTGGGCAGGCCTAGGCGGGCAAATTGCTTGAGCTCAGGATTTCAAGACCAGCCTCGGCAACATAGGGGGACTCTGTCTCCACAAAAAATTTTTTAAAAAAACTAGCTAGGCGTGGTTACACACACCTATAGCCCCAGCTACTCAGGAGGCTGAGGCGGGAGGATCACTTGTGCCTGGAAGGCAGAGGGTGCAGTGAGCCAAGATCATGCTACCATACCGCAGCCTGGGTGACAAAGTGAGACCATGACTCAAAAAA
>NW_012114599.1:17808496-17813847 GCF_000951035.1 Colobus angolensis palliatus | reverse complement strand
GATCACTTGAGGTCAGGAGTTTGAGACCACCCTGGCCAACATGGTGAAACCCCGTCTCTACTAAAAATACACCAATTAGCTGGATGTGGTGGCAAGCACCTGAAATCCCAGCTACTCAGGAGGCTGAGGCAGGAGAATTGCTTGAACTCAGGAGGCGGAGATTGCAGTGAGCCAAGATCATGCTACCATACCGCAGCCTGGGTGACAAAGTGAGACCATGACTCAAAAAAAAAAAAAAAAAGTTATCCTGGTTAACTGTCACAGTAATCCTATGACATAGTTATTATCTCTAGTTTATAAATAAACCAAAAAAATCAAGTTTCCTCAAGGTCATATGACTAGTGAATGGCAATGCTAAGAATCTGAGCCATTTTAGTCTGGCTCTGAACTCCCACTACAGCATGCTGACGACTCTAAGACCAAGTCATCCCCAATAACCAGATGTGGCCTTCTATTTCCTTTTCTGTAAAAAAAAATGAAGAGGATAAACTCAATTGTGTCTGTAATTCTGTTGTTATACTAAGAGGTAAAATTGTTCAGGTTGATACAAAGAGATGGCAGGCATGGTGGCTCACACCTGTAATCCCACCACTCTGGGAGGCCAAGGCAAGAGGATTGAGTCCAGGAGGTCGAGACCAGCCTGGGCAACACAGTGGTGAAGCCCTATCTCTACTAAAAATACAAAAAATTAGCTAGGTGTGATGGCACACACCCATAATCCCAGCAATTCAGAAGGCTGAGGTGGGAGAATCACCTGAGTCTGGGGAAGTCGAGGCTGCAGTGAGCCAAGATCATGCCACTGAATTCCAGCCTGAGCAACCAGAGTAAGACTGTGCCAAAAAAAAAAAAAAGAAAGAAAGAAAAGAGGGAGAGATAACTATAAGCCACATGTATCCATTTTACTAGGTATGACTCTGTGCTATAAGCATTCATTCTATGCTTCTCTCAAGTACTTTATCAGAAACAAACATCAACATGACAGTGACAGAGTGGACACCAAGAACCTCTTTCCCAAAAGTGAGAAAAGGCATCTAAAAATTAAGTATAAGATAATGTAATCACTTTCAAGAAATTACACCTTTCCTAATGAAAAAACACTAAAGGTAAAGCTTTGAAAAGTATGAATCTCGAAGTGTTTTCATCATCAAAAGTATCACCAAAGGGCATTCATTAATTGACAACAATATTTAGGGCAGGAAATG
This sequence comes from Colobus angolensis palliatus, assembly GCF_000951035.1. Lineage (NCBI taxonomy): Eukaryota > Metazoa > Chordata > Mammalia > Primates > Cercopithecidae > Colobus > Colobus angolensis. The sequence goes on along the minus strand of NW_012114599.1, from coordinate 17,812,645 downwards.
TACAAAATGAGCCTGGATGTGACAGTTAATTTTATGTGTTGACTTAACTGGACCAGAGGGTGCCCAGACATTTGGTCAAGCATTTTTCTGGATGTATCTGTGAGAGTATTTCTAGATAAGGTTAACATTTCAATCAGTAGACTAAGTAAAGCAGATTGTCCTCTCTAATGTGGGTAGGCCCCACCTCATCAGTTGAAGGCCTGACTAAAACAAAAAGAAAGGTTGACCCTCCCCCAAGTAAGAGAGAACTAATTCCTCCTGCCTGACTAAGCCTTCAAGCAACATCATATTTCTTCTGCCTTCACCTTCATACTGAAATACTGCCTATTCCTAGGTCTTGAGTCAACCAACCAATCCTCAGTCTCTAACTCTCCATTAGCTCTCCCATTTCTCAGGGCTTCAGACTCAAAGTGAAACTGCACCGTCAGCTCTCCCGGGTCTCTAGCTTGCCGACCACATATCTTGGCACTTGTCAGCCTCCACAATGGCATGAGTTAATTCCAAATAAATCTCTTTCTATATTGAAGATAAATAGATCTACAGATAAGGATATAGATAGATATAGATACAAATATAGTTATACAGGTGTAGACACACATACCCTACTGGTTCTGTTTCTCTGAAGGACACTGACTAACATTCCAAGCAGGAAAGCTAAAATATCTATGACAGAAAACAAAATATTCTCCAGTTACTTTTGGACAATGGTAGGAAACAAATACATTATTTGGAAAACTGGTAAATAAAAGAAAAAGATCAGGCATTATTTATCCTTTTTCTATATGAACTGTTTAGGGCTTTTTGGCAGGTGACGGGGGTGTGACCAAACAGTCATGGTTGGGAAGTATTCCTTTAGATAAGTATTATAGATAATAAATGAAGGTAGAAGGATACAGTATCACCACTTTGCAAGCCCTAATAAATCAATAGATAAAAACAATGTTCATGAATGGCTGCCAATATCACCACACCAAGAGAGTCAGGCATTCTCTATTTCCTGACATAAAAATAAAAAGCCTGAATCTGATCAGTTCTCTAAATCTGTGCTGTTCAATACAGGCGTCACTAGCCACATACTGCTACTGGGTACTTGAAATGTGGCAATACTAACTGAGATGTGCTGTAAGTACAAAATACACATCAAATTTCTAAGATTCGTACCAAAAAAAAGCAATATACTTCATTAATTTTGTTGATTATATGTTGAAATAACAACACTGTGGATATACTGGGTCAAATAAAATATTATTCAAACCAATTGTGCCCATTTCTTTTCACTTTTTAAAAAAGTATATATGGAAAAATTCAAATTATATATGGCTTAAATTTATGGCTTATGTTATATTAGACAGTAATACTCTAAATCAAATTACCAAATTGTATAAAATACATGAGACAGAAAAACAATGAACACCATCACAATCTCCACAGTATGAGGATGCCTGAAAGTCAAAACCCAGTTTCTTTATACATATACATACAGATACACGAACACACACACAAACACACTTTTTTTTTAATGCAAGAAAACGAGAAAGTGAGATAGAGGTGAAACGTGCAGATTAAAGACTTAACAGACATACCAACTAATTAAAATGTATGGGGCCTTACATGAATCTCAAACAGTTTAAAAAGAAATTATAAAAATCACTGAGTAGGCCAGGCGCGATGGCTGATGCCTATAATCCCATCACTTTGGGAGACCAAGGCGGGCAGATCACCTGAGGTCAGGAGTTCAAGACCAGCCTGACCAACATGGAGAAATTCCATCTCTACTAAAAATACAAAAAAATTAGCCGGGTGTGGCAACGCATGGCTGTAATCCCAGCTACTTGGGAGGCTGAGGCAGGAGAATCGCTTGAACCAGGAGGCAGAGGTTATAGTGAGCGAGGATCGCAGCACTGCACTTCAGCCTGGGCAACAGGCGTGAAACTCCATCAAGGCGGGAAGGGGAGGGAAGGGGAGGGGAGGGGGGAGATGGTGAGTTCTGTGTCAAAGTAATGTGGTGGGAGAAAATAATGCTGGGAGGCAACTATAAAGGGGTACAGATGAAACAAGTCGGCCATAGGATAACAATCTTGTAAATGGGGTAAATTAGGGTTCATTACACTGTTCTTTCCACTGTTACAGATTCACAATTTTAGAGTTGGAAAGAATATTATAAATGAGAACATAGTAAATGTAAGGGAAAGAAATGAAGATAAAGCCAGAAATACCTGGGTATGTGACCTAAACAAAACTTTGTGTTTCAGTTTCCTCATCTATAAAAATGGGGATAAACGGGAATGAGATCATGTCCTTTGCAGGGACATGGATGAAGCTGGAAGCCATTATCCTCAGCAAACTAATGCAAGAACAAAAAACCAAACACTGCATGTTCTCACTTATAAGTGGGAGCTGAACGAGAAAACTTGGACACAGGGAGGGGAACACCACATACTGTGGCCTGTCAGGAGGTTGGGGGAGGGAGAGCATTAGGAAAAATAGCTAATGCATGCCAGGCTTAACACCGAGGTGATGGGTTGATAGGTGCAGCAAACCACTATGGCCATGTTTACAACAAACCTGCAAATCCTACACATGTACCTTGGAACTTATAATAAAACAAAATTAAATTTTTTTTAAATGAGGATAAAACACATTATATGGAGTCGTAAAGCATTAAATGGAATAACACATAAAACATATGTTTGCTAAAAGCCAACTCTTTCCACCCTTTCCCAAAGTACTAAACAAACAAGAGCTCAACTGGTCCAATCTCCTCATTCAAAAAGTGAGAAAACTAGCAAAAATTCTCACAAGTCTACATGCAATTAGCACCTCTTTCCAAATACCATCCCTTCATTCCCACATAATACATTACAAAAATGGCTCTGTATACCTCCACTGTTTAAACAGAGACTTACTTTACGATGCACAGAATTTTACTAAGTTCTCACTTACCAGCCACTGTTAGTTACCACTACTGGTTATTTGGTGATCTGTCATTAGAGTTTCAAGTAGACACCCTTCTTCTGAAAGACGAATAGTAAGCATGAACTCTGTCTTTAATAACTATTTGCCATTAAAACTAGGTCTAACCAGGCACAGTGGCTCACACCTATAATCCTAGCCCTTTGGGAGGCCAAGGCAGGGGGATCACTTGAGGTCAGGAGTTCGAGACCATCCTGGCCAACATGAGGGAACCCCCTCCCTACCAAAAATACAAAAATTAGCCAGGTGTGGTGGCGCGCACCTGTAGTCCCAGCTACTTGGAAGGCTGAGGCAGGAAAATCGCTTGAACTTCCACTGAGGCGGAGGTTGCAGGGAGCCAAGATTGCACCACTGCACTCCAGTCTGGGTAACAGAGAAGATTCTGTCTCAAAAAAAATGAAAAAAATAAAAAGAGAGATAAAATAAAATCTTTGGAAATAATATTGTATTTATGTTGAAAACAACCTGAGTAAACACTGCCACATTTGTAAATGATGTACAACAATACGCTTTCAGTGATTATTCTGAGGTGTCAAATTACGACCACTTTCTTTTGTCATCTCTGTATGTTCAAACTTTTTCTATAATAAACAAGTATTTTTATAATAAAAAAAGCATTGAATAAATATAGGATAATACAGGACTTTGTTCTATAAAGGACAGAAATAGTAATCCATATTAAATTGTTTTATAGTTACATAATTTCATTAAATAAAAATCGCTGTGTGAGAAATATTTATAGGTCCCAATCATTTATCAATCAATAGTCAGTAACTATTTTTTTTTTTTTTGAGACAGAGTCTTGCTCTGTCACCCAGGCTGGAGTGCAGTGGCGTGATCTTGGCTCATTGCAAGCTCCGTCCCCGGGTTCACACCATTCTCCTGCCTCAGCCTCCTGAGGAGCTGGGATTACAGGCGCCCACCACCATGCGTGCCCACCACCATGCCCGGCTAATTTTTTTTTATTTTTTAGTAGAGACGAGTTTTCACCGTGTTAGCCAGGATGGTCTTGATCTCCTGACCTCATGATTCTCCGGCCTAGGCCTCCCAAAGTGCTGGGATTACAGGCCTGAGTCACCACGCCCGACCAATAGTCAAAAACTATTTTTAATAAAAGTATAATTTTTTCTTTGAGACAGGGTCTTGCTGTGTCACCTGGCCTGGAGTGCAGTGGCA
>NW_012114599.1:17804926-17807936 GCF_000951035.1 Colobus angolensis palliatus | reverse complement strand
GGGTTTCACCGTGTTAGCCAGGATGGTCTCGATCTCCTGACCTTGTGATCCGCCCGTCTCGGCCTCCCAAAGTGCTGGGATTACAGGTTTGAGCCACTGCACCCGGCCAAATATTATCTTGAAGAGTCATCTGAGGCCTTGGAAGAATGAGAGACTGACCAAGACACTTACACAATACAAATCAAAACTCACAATGATGGGTAAGCATATTTCTGGAGAAAAAGAAAATGGAAGTAAAAACTCACAATGGCCAACCAAAAGTCAGGAGTCCTACCTGTGTGTCTCAATCTGTAGTTCAAGAGCCAAACAGAACCGAATCGGCTGCTGTGCTTTAATAAAATTAAGACCCTCCAAAGGCTGACCCAGAAAGACTGAAGCAGAATTTCTGGTAGTGTTCAAACCAATGAACATCTGTCTGAGCCAGTTTCCTCATCTATAAAAAAAGGAATGATGAAATGCTTTGTAGGGGAAATATGGGAATAGGATGCATCTGCAGATCTGAGCTCCTTCTGGCTTTAACTAACACCAAGGGGCCCAAAGATGTCTAACCCAAGGGGGGCTGACTAAAACACTTCCATCATGGAATGGTAGAACTATGCTCAGAAGCTCTAATGCTGATATCCTGACCCAGAATTCCCTAAATCCTGCACTATCTGCCACTACTAAGAGTATGAGCAGATTTCTAGTATTATGGACACTTCCTGATGGCAAACCCTCCAGTTAATCAATGCACAGCCTCTGTTCTGTTAGTGACCAAACTGCAGAGTGACAAGTCCCCCAAGAAGTGTCAGATTAATTACAAAGGAGGCCTCCTTTTCTTTCAATTGTTTCCCTGATAACAGAACTACTCTTCATTCCATATCCTTGCATTCCATTCTCCATGCTTTCCCAAAAATTCCTAACATATAAACTAAGTGTTCTACTTGTTTCACTATTTGTTCTTTTGTTTTCATTCAAATTTGTCATTGTTGTCCATCATAGATGGACATCACAGAATTTTAGATAGTAAATATGTTCTCTAAAGAGGACATTTCTGTTCCATTTTTAACTCTTTCTTCTCATAAACTAGAAAATACTTCAAAAGTCCTGATGCACTTTGCAACATATTTATAATAAAACTGTTAATTTTCAAGTAAAAGTTTAAAAAATGGTTGATAAACTAAGAAGTTCAAAATACCAAACAAGTAGGTAAGTAGACTACCATATGTGCATAATATATATTATTAATACTAGTAATATGATTTTAGATAAATGATATGGACAAACCAATTTTCCCAATAATGTCTACTCCATACACAGGAAAATTTAGTCACTATATCCAGCTGGTCATTTGATAAATAAGACTACATTAAATACATAGGAAACTTTCTGGCAGGACTCCTAATCTCCAATATTTCAGCACCAAGTCTCATGTTAGACTTACTGGTGTGATTTAAGCAGGCTACAAATCTATATATATATGTAGCCTGCCTAATATATATAATATATATACACATATACATATAATATATATACACATATATAATATATATAACATATATATACACGTGTGTATACACATATATATCACATATATACGTATAATAATCTCATTTTTATACACAGAAAAAAGTTTTAAAAAGATTATTTTAGGATAACAAGTGACTTATTTCAGCTTTATATTTATCTATACTTTATAAATCTTTTCTGGGTTTGTGTATGTGTGTGTGTGGGGGGGGGTGTTTAAGACAGGCGCTCTCGCTCTCTCTGTTGCCCAGGCTGGAGTGCAACGGCACAATCACTGTAACCTCAAACTCCTAGAAAGAAGCAACCCTCCTACCTCAGCCTCCCAAGTACCTGGGACTACAGGCATGCATCACTACACCCAAGTACCTTTTTTTTTTTTTTAAGAGACGGGGTCTTGCTATATTGCCCAGGCTGGTCTCAAACTCCTGGCCTCAAGCAATCCTCCCGCCTTGGCCCCCCAAAATGCCGGGATTATAGACGTGAGCCACTGTGCCTGGTCGATGTATTTTCTAAATTTTCTATAACACACCTGAATTACTTTTGTAATAAACATAACACAAGTTCACTTTTCTCTTTTTTCTTGGCAGGGGACAGGGATAGGGTCTTGCTCTGTTGCCCAGGCCAGAGTGCAGTGGCGCCATCTCGGCTTGCTGAAACCTCCCCATCCCAGGTTCAAGCAAGTCTCCTGTCTCAGCCTCCTGAGTAGCTGGGATTACAGGCATGCCCCATCACACCTTGGTAATTTTTGTATTTTTAGTAGAGACGGGCTTTCACCATGTTGGCCAGGCTGGTCTGAACTCCTGACCTCAAGCAATCTGCCACCTCGGCCTCCCAAAGTGCTGAGATTACAGGAATCAGCCATTGCACCCGGCCTCTCTTTCGTAATTTTCAACAGTCCTCTCTCCAGAGGGACAATTCTGCCCCTGTGACCTCACAACACTTTTACATTTGCTACAGTAATCTCATTACGGTATTTGAAAATGCAGCTTGTTTAAAGACATATTTCTAATTTAGTTTATCTCAGCCTCGTTTATATTTCAGCCAACACTCAAGCAGTCCCATGGTTTTTCATTGAATCAAACATTTATTAAACACCTATTCTATGTCAGACACTGTTATACAAGCTGGCTTCCTGATGAGTCTTAGGGTAACTATCTGTTACCATCTTTTTTTAACCAAACTGTATAGTTCTCATTGACATGCAAAATGCACTATCATTCCCACCAGGATGAAGCAAAAAAAAAAAACAAAAAAATGCACAAATGCATATGCAAAACACTTTTTATTAATACCACTGACTACTTTAACAACATTGCAAGTTCACAGATACTCAGCCGGCACAGTGGCTCACACCTGTAATCCCAGCACTTTAGGAGGCCAAGGTCGGGGGATCACTTGAGGTCAGGAGTTTGAGACCACCCTGGCCAACATGGTGAAACCCCGTCTCTACTAAAAATACACCAATTAGCTGGATGTGGTGGCAAGCACCTGAAATCCCAGCTAC
>NW_012114599.1:17798063-17804350 GCF_000951035.1 Colobus angolensis palliatus | reverse complement strand
ACAAATTAATTTTTTTTTTGAGAGAGTCTTGCTGTTGCCCAAGCTGTTGTACAGTGGTGCAATCACAGCTTACTGCAGTCTCAACCTCCTGGGCTCAAGTGATCCTCCCAACTTAGCCTCCCAAATAGCTAGGATTGCAGGCTTGCATCACCATGCCCAGATAATTTGTTTTTCATTTTTTGTAGCCCAGGCTGGTCTTCCACTCCTGGACTCAAGAGATCCTCCTAGTGTGGCCTGCCAAAGTGCTGGGATTATAGGCCTGAGCCTCCGTTCCCAGTCTAAACCTTTTATTTTTTATGATTATTTTTAGAGACAGGGTCTTACTATGTTGCCCAGGCTGAACTAGAACTCTTAGGCTCAAAAAAACCCTTCACCTCAGCCTTGCAAGTAGCTGGAACTACAGGCACAAAAACCTAATTTAAAGAAATACAACTAAGGCTGGGCAAGGTGGCTCACACTTGTAATCCTAGCACTTTGGGAGGCTGAGGCAGGAGGATTACCTGAGGTCAGGAGTTCAAGACCAGGCAGGCCAACATGGTGAAACCCCATCTCTACTAAAAATATAAAAATCAGCCAGGCACACACCTGTAATCCCAGCTACTTGGGAGGCTGAGGCAGGAGAATTGCAGAGGTTACAGTGAACCGAGATCGTACCATTGTACTCCAGCCTAGCCGACAGAGTGAGACTCTGTCTCAAAAAAAAAAAAAAGAAATATAACTAAAACCAAGCATGCGGAAGATTCAAAAATATAAAATTATATCAAGTGTCTTACACTACAAGATGCAGAAAGGTACAGACTAGGAACAGCACTACACAAAATTACATGTCAAATACTTTTTTTTATAATAATCACTCAAATGTTTCCATAACTCATGTAGCAGAGAGATGGTCTGGTGGTCCAAAGGTCTGATGAACCTTTCTTTGAACTGATATACAGAAAATCCAGTACCATGTAACTTTTGGATGTTGTATTTCTCATTCATTTTCAATTCCCCCACCTTCTGAAGCAAGTGAAACAAAGCTGGCTGTGTCAAAAACATACCAAATTAAGAAATGATGTAACAATAACTAAAAATTAAAAGCTCTATTTAAAAGTCAATTTAATAAAGACATTACTAATTATCTTACAGAAAAGGATAAGAGAATAGTATGGGCCGAATGCAGTGGCTCACCCCTGTAATCCCAGCACTTTGGGAGGCCGAGGTGGGTAGATCACTTGCAGTCAGGAGCTCTAGACCAGCCTGGCCAACATGGTGAAACCTCTTCTCTACTAAAAATACCAAAATTAGCCAGGCATAGTAGTGTGCACCTGTAGTCCCAGCTACTCAGGAGGCTGAGAAAGGAGAATTACTTGAGCCCAGGAGATGGAGGTTGCAGTAAGCCAAGATCATGCTACTGCACTCCAGCCTGGGCAACACAGTGAGACTCCATCTTAAAAAAAAAAAAAAAAAAAAAAGTTAAGACAACCTACAGATTGGGAGGAAATACTTGCAAATCACGTACAGGATTAATACCCAGAATACATACAGAACTCTTAAAACTCAACAACAAAATAGATAATCCAATTTTAAAATGGGCATAGGACTTAAACAGATATTTCTCCAAGGAAGAAATACAATGACCAATAAGCACATGAAAAGATGATCATCCTCTTTAGCGATCACGGAAAAGGAAATCAAACTACAATGAGATACCACTTAATACCTACTAGGATGGCTATTTTTAAAAAAGGGAAAATGGCAAGTGACAGCTAAGAGAAAGACTACAATCCTCGTATATTGCTGGTAGGACTCTAAAACAGTGCAGTCACTGTGGAGAAGTTTGTCAGTTCCTAAAGAAGTTGAACATAGAATTGCCACTGGCCCAGCAATTCCACTCTTAGGTATATATCTAGAAGAATTAAAAACAGGCTGGGCCCAGTGGCTCACGCCTGTAATCCCGGCACTGGCCAACATGGTGAAACCCTGTCTCTACCATAAATACAAAAATTAGCCGTGTGTGATGGCAGGTGCCTGCAATCCCAGCTACTAGGGAGGCTGAGGCAGAATAGCTTGAACCTGGGATGCGGAGGTTGCAATGAGCCAAGATCACGCCACTGCACTCCAACCTCGGTGACAGGGTAAGACTCTGTCTCGGGTAGAAAAGAAAAAAAAAAAAGAATTAAAAACAGGTATTCAAACAGAAATACTTGTACACAAATACTGATGGCAGCACTATTCACAAAAGCCAAAAGGTGGAACAGTCTTTTGAAATGTCCATCAGCAGATAAATGGATAAACAAAATTTGTTATATACATACAATAAAGTATTATTCAGTCATAAAAAAGAGTGAAGTACTGATATATGCTACGATGTGAATGAACCTTGAAAGTCCCATGCTAAGTGAATGAAGTCAGACACAAAAGTCACATACTGTACCATTTTATTTACATAAAATATCCAAAATACGTAAATCGATAGAGACAGAAAACAGATTTGTGGTTTATGGGGGATAAGAGGAGGAAAAGGAGAGTGACTGCTTAATAGGGGTTTTCTTTTAGAGTTAGAAAAATGTTCTGAAACTTGACACAGGTGGTAGTTGCATAACATTGTGAATGTATTAAATGTCAGTGAAATACACACACTATAATTGCTAATTTGTATTACATGAATTTCACCTCAATAAAATCAACAAAGAAAAAAGACAATTTAGATAAATCTTCAATTTACGGGATTTCATAAGTATGATAAAAATAAAAAATTAGTTAAAGCAGAAACTGCTAATTGTTTCTCACTCGCTCACTCCCTCCCTCCTTCCCTCCAATCTTTTGTAACAGTTTAATATCGTGGATATTCACAAAACATGCTAACTTCCTCTGTAATACAAGAATAGGGTCACTTTCTTTATTCACCATGTTTTTGCCTGATAAGCAACAAAGTTAGATCAATTTATGACATCACTTGCAGTTAATAATTTAAATATGCAACACTTAATGTCAATTACTGTAACATACTGGTTGGAAAATCACACTTTCAGTTTTACATTCAAAATATACTTATTTAAGAAAACCACAGTACTTATCCCTAACAAGATGATTTCTGTAATGAATACTTAAGGTGTTATATACTTTTCTAATGACTCAAATTTGCTTCTAAGTAAAAATTAAAACATTCACAGCCGGGCACGGTGACTCACGCCTGTAATCCCAGCACTTTGGGGGACTGACGCAGGTGGATCACGAGGTCAAGAGATGAAGACCATCCTGGCCAACATGGTGAAAACCTGTCTTTACTAAAAATACAAAAATTAGCCAGGCGTGGTGGTGTGCGTCTGTGGTCCCAGCTACTCGGGAGGCCGAGGAAGGAGAACCACTTGAACCCAGGGAGGCAGGTGGTGGGGGGACAGAGGTTGCAGTGAGCCGAGATCACGCCATTGCACTCCAGACTGGACAACAAGAGTGAAAATACATTTCAAAAAAAAAAAAAATTTGGTATAAAATCATAAAAGTTCTAAGGGGTACTATGCTGATTCTTTTCTTAAGCCATAAGAGGAATACCATTAAAAAAAAAAAAAAAAAAACTGGCGGGCTGCGGTGGCTCACGCTTGTAATCTCTGCACTTTGAGAGGCCGAGGCAGACGGATCACCTGAGATCAGGAGTTTGAGACCAGCTTGGCCAACATGATGAAACCCTGTCTCTACTAAAAATACAAAAAATTAGCTGGACGTGGTGGCAGGCACCTGTAATCCCAGCTAATCAGGAGGTTGAGGCAGGAGAATCGCTTGAAACTGGTAGGCAGAGGCTGCACTGAGCCGAGATCGTGCCACTGCACTCCAGCCTAGGTGACAAGAACAAAACTCCATCTTAAAAAAAAAAACCAAATAAATAATGTTTATTCCTACTTAGTCTGCAAAGGGAAAGTAAAACTAATATAAAAGAATTATTTAAAAAGAAATAACACATGCACACCAGTTTGGTAAGTAGGATGACACCTAAATTATGCATTCTCCTGGGACAAAGCTCCTTTAACTAGACAAAACTAGAGTTTGAAGATAATTCTCATCTCCCGATCTATGTGACAGTTGGAGGAGTCAGCAGGCAATATATAAACATTTTGGGACTTTTGGGGACCAGTTATGTAAAAGCCCATACTCCTTTGGAACCCATACTCTATCTCCTAGACACATGGGAGGTGCCACCCAGAGCTCAAGAGTACAGCACTTAGCTTCCACATCCATTAGTGTGTATCTAGAAAAAGACAGTAGCGTCCTAGTTTCATTTCTTAAGAAGCAGAACACTTTAATGATGAGCTAAGAAAGGAGTCTAAACTCTGATACATTTAAATGTGGCAAAAATCAAAAATGCTGAAAATGATGTTCAAATAAGCATTAGTGCTCACTAACAAGTCACATTCCTAAAAATTACTAAAAAATACACTCATGTATTAAAAATATAGAGATAAAAAAGAACCCACAATGTCCAGAGTTGGACTGTACATACAAATCACTTTCTCTTCAAGTGGCCCATAAACTGTGAATATGAAATTTTAATTTCAACTAGGACTCTTAATATAGAAAATTTCTTTTTTCTTTTCTTTGCTTTTTATTTTTTTTTGAGACAGTGTGACTCTGTCACCTAGCCTGGAGTACAGTAGCACAATCTCAGCTCACTGTAACTTCCATCTCCCAGATTCAAGTGATTCTTCTGCCACAGCCTCCTGAGTAGCTGGGATTCCAGATGTGCACCACCATACCCAGCTAATTTAATTTCAATTAATTTTAATAAGTCTTTCCAATAAGATTAGTACTCCACAACTGAACAGATGAGGAAAAGATAAAGCAGCAAATGGGGAAGCAAATTCTCACAGTTTAAAATTTTTAAATAGAGTTGAAAGTAGAAAAACACTACTAAACAGCACAAAAAAGCTAAACTTAAATGCCTTCTCCATGTACATTCCAAACTTAGAAGGTATAATTCAGAACTATAAAGAATATATTTTCAGCCAGGCATGGTGGCTCACACCTGTAATTGCAGCACTTTGGAAGGCTGAGGAGGGCAGATTACTTGAGGCCAGTTCAAAACCAGCCAGGCCAACATGGTGAAACTCCATCTCTACAAAAAATACAAAAATTAGCCAGGCGTGGTGGCACATGCCTGTAATCCCAGCTACTCAGGAGGCTGAGGCATGAAAATCACTTGAACCCGGGAGGCGGAGGTTGCAGTGAGCTGAAATCACACCACTAAACTCCAGCCTGGGTGACAAAGGAAGACTGTCTCCAAAAAAAAAAAAAAGTATATTTTCAAAACCAATATAAGATATTCAAGAAAATTACTTTTAAGTAATTTTTCAGTAAGGATAATTAAATATCTCAAATGTTAAGAGAATATCCATTTCTAAAAATTCATACATTACTATGATCATAATGTTTTTGCTATTTTAGCTAATCAATACAAAATACGACTTTTTTTTCTTTTAGAGAGTCTTTCATTTCCTGATGAAATTAAACACCAAAATCTTTCAAGCAAGAATATAAATTTTTAGATTATAAACGAGATTTATGAGACAGGATGAACTACATGAAAATGTTAATTAAGCAACATTACTGAGACTGCATATATGGCTTATCCTCTTTATCAGCAAGCTATAATTGAGATCTTTGTGTATATGACACTAACTACAAAAAAGCACCAGCAACAGCCATTTCCAACAAAAGACCTATCTAACTGGGTAAACAACTAAATAAAACAAGGTAGGATATATACAGCACCTAATGAGGGATTTAGAGTTCAGAAGGAGGAAAATGTTGGGAAGAAAGAGGGATAAACTAGAAAGCAGAAATAAAGAAACAGAAGATGGCAGGGTTTTTCAAACAGAGGTCATGAACGAAAGCATAGAAATGGATATGACAAATTCAGTTCATGAAACAAACACTTGCATTGTTAAGAAAGGGAAAGCTGGAATAGCTGACCCCTTTAAAACCTAGGTTAAGCAGTTTGCTCATTTTTTGTATAGACAGACAGTTAATGGGGAGCCACTGAAGATTTAGGACTTCTTATGCTTGAAAAATTTTATTTACAAGAGTAACATTCAATCATGTGCACTGTATAGTTTAAGCAACATGCATGGCTAAAATCTTTAAGTAACAGTGATGTCTGCAGGAAAACAACATCTTTAATTTTACACATTAGAAATTTTTCTTAAAATTATCTTGCGGCCGGGCGCGGTGGCTCAAGCCTGTAATCCCAGCACTTTGGGAGGCCGAGACGGGCGGATCACGAGGTCAGGAGATCGAGACCATCCTGGCTA
>NW_012114599.1:17795706-17796953 GCF_000951035.1 Colobus angolensis palliatus | reverse complement strand
AAAAAAAAAAAAAAAAACATGGTGACTAGATAACTAATCAGTGTCCAGCTCTTCCCCATCTCCCTCACACAGTTTAAATACTCAATGGTACCAATTCAGAAGAAACTGACCTTGAATAACCTAATGTCAAAATAGTAGAGAAGAAGTGTTTATCACAATCATATACAGAGCTTTAGAAGAAAATAGAGAATCCCCATTACTAAAGAAGTCTGATTGATTGAACAGATCTGAAGGAGGGCCCCATAGACAATTCTTACTACAACCTCTAGTTGAGAACCACAGCAGGAGTAGTTAGTTAGAGCTCCTTGGTTTCCTAAATGACTGCCCATTTCCTCAACCACTCTCTGTCTTCCTGACACCTTGTTATGCAGCAGTTGGGACTTTTATGTCACTTACCTTCCCATAATATATCTCCATTATTTAAGGTAACTTAAACCTATCTCTCTGCCTTAAAATCTAAACAATACATTATCTGACTTGTGGTATGAAAGCCATGTAACCAGATGTTTTTTGTTTTTTGGGTTTTTTTTGAGACGGAGTCTCACCCTGTCGCCCAGGTTGGAGTGCAATGGCACGATCTCAGATCACTGCAACCCCCACCTCCTGGGTTCAAATGATTCTCCTGCCCCAGCCTCCCAAGTAGCTAGGATTACAGGTGTGTGCCACCACGTCCAGCTAATTTTCCAGATGTTAAAAATAATCACGAAACAAATGTTCTTCCTTGCCACATTTGGCCTAATTTTTCTAAAACATTGTGATATTTATCAATCCTATATTCAAACTTCAAATGAAACCACAAACAAGAACCAAAGGAGAAAAGCATTTGCATTAACAAAATCAACATTTTACTTCATATAATACAAGGGAATCTCATGTATTTTACTCCCAAGAAAGTTCCCAAAAATTCAAGACTTAACCTCACTCAATTTCAATAAATGTATTTTCCAAACACCCAACCACAGGACCACAAGATCTTGTTTGAAAAGCAACAACCAGGGGGAAAGCAACAGACTGCTACAAACAGGCATAATGACACCTAAAAGAAATTATCTATACATACACTTTTTTTTCAAAGAAATAAACTTTTATGCATTTGTGAGACCCACTGAACTGAAATCATAATGAACTTTAATATATGCAAGTTAACCAAACAAAAAAATTTACCAGTATATCAGGATATCCTAGGATGAAATATAGATGGTGACAAATGAATCTAATGGTATTACAAATACAAGATACAACTGGCC
>NW_012114599.1:17794896-17795656 GCF_000951035.1 Colobus angolensis palliatus | reverse complement strand
CCAGCACTTTGGGAGACCGAGGTGGGCAGATCACTTGAGGTCAGGAGTTCGAGACCAGCCTGGCCAACATGGTGAAACCCCGCCTCTACTAAAAATACAAAAATTAGCTGGGCGTGGTGATGAGAGCCTGTAATCCCAGCTACTCGGGAGGCTGAGCCAGGAGAATAGCTTGAACCCGGGAGGCAGAGGTTACAGTGAGCCAAGATCATGCCACTCCACTCCAGCCTGGTAAGAGGAAGACTCTGCCTCAAATGAGAAAAAAAGATACGACCTTACTGAAGGGAGTGGGGAAAAAAGCAGCTATAAAATTCAGTAACTTCCCAAAGTTACTTAACTCTGGGAAATGATGCTTTGATTAGAAATTGTAACGTTAAAGGCACAAAAGCTGTATAAAAACTTATACTCTAGCTGGTAAATTTCTTTCAAACAGAGGTACAGGTTAACAATTCTATGCCTGCTTTTCATGTATACTGGCATTGAACAAATAGGTAAAATGAATGGTAGATGGTGGGTGGGAGCCAGGTCTCTCAATGTTGAGGAGGGAAGTTACAGACAAGTACGGGGAAAACAGTAAAACAAGCCCTGTGGTACTGGATTAGAGTTGTAGAAATGAGTACAAACTCTTGTTAAATTTAATATACATAGGCCAGGCGCAGTGGCTCACGCCTGTAATCCCAGCACTTTGGGAGGACACAGTGGGTGAATCACTTGATGTCAGGAGTTCGAGACCAGCCTGGCCAACATGGTGAAACCCAGTCTC
>NW_012114599.1:17787723-17794361 GCF_000951035.1 Colobus angolensis palliatus | reverse complement strand
GGGTTTCTCCATGTTGGTCAAGCTGGTCTCGAACTCCTGACCACAGGTGATCCGCCCGCCTCGGTCTCCCAAAGTGTTGGGATTACAGGCATGAGCCACCATGCCTGGCCCCAAATGTTTGTTTCTAAATACCATTTCCCAATAAAAGAAAGCAAGGCTCCTTGGAGAAACAGCACATTCTACCCACAGGGCAGGAAAATACAAGATGAGCTTGGAGATCTTGAGGAAAGCAAGGGAGTGCTTAAAAGTCAAAAGAATGGAACATGCCAAAAGGATTCAGGTACCAACCTAAAAATAATCCCAATAGCTAAGGCTGAAAACTTCTGAGCAACAAAATAGTGTGGGATTGGATTACCTTCCAAAGTACAAAATAAATATACATGAGTCCATACGGATATAAATAAGTTGAGTGGGGGAGGGGCAGAGACAAATCTTCCTTAGAGAAGAGCTCAAGTAATGCATGTAGATATTTCCTCATCCAAAGTGTGGGTTGGACTTCAGCGACTCACATCCAAAGAACAGAATATGGGAAAAGGAAGATAGCAACTTCACAACAGAGAAACCTGGCAAACAATCACTACCTTAACCAAATGATCAAGGTTAACCTCACCAACATTAATTTAATGTAACCCCAATAAACGATGAGGCCATTGTACCTCTGTGGTATTCATCCCCAACACCCGTACATAACTCCAATCTAATTAAGAGAAGGGGGAAAAATCAGGCAAATCCAAATGAAGGAACATTTCACAAAATGCCTGACAGTGTTTCTCAAAACTGTCTTGGTCATGAAAAACAAAGAAAAATTAACAACTTGTCAACAGATCAGAGAAGACTAAAGACAAGATCACTAAACACGGATGCGGTGACCTGGATTAGATCCTAGAACAGAGAAAGGACATTAGTGGGTTGGGCGCAGTGGCTCACACGTGTAATCCCAGCACTTTGGGAGGCCAAGGCGGAGGTCAGGAGATCAAGACCATCCTGACTAACACAGTGAAACTCCGTCTCTACTAAAAACACAAACAAAAAACTTAGCCAGGCGTGGTGGTGGATGCCTGTAGTCCCAGCTAGTCGGGACCCTGAGGCAGGAGAATGGTGTGAACCCGGGAGGTGGTAGTGAGCCAAGATTGCGCCACTGCACTCCAGCCTGGGCAACAGAGCAAGACTCCGTCTCAAACAAAAAAAAGACATTAGTGTAAAAACTGGTGAACTCAAATAAAATCTGGAGTTAACTGTACTGACCAACCACTATTTTTAGTTTTAACAAATGTACCATGCAACAGTAAGATGTTACTGTAATATGTTTACAGTGGGGGAAAATGGGTGAGGAATATACAGAAATTCTGTACTTTTTTGTAACTTGTAACTTTTGTAAATTTTTACAAAGAAATTTGTAATTTTTCAGTAAATCTAAAATCATTCCAAACTAAAAGGTTATTAAAATAATAATAAACATGAACAGTACAGAAATCTGTGGTCATTTAAAGAGCAGGCAAGTATCACCAAATTCCTCACTAAATCCTGACAGTGTCATTATTTTCCAACACAGTAAAACATGGTCCCCACTGGTTTTTTAAGAAAATAAGAGATATGTATTTCCAAGTCCCTAAAATAAAAGTTACAAACCCTGAAAGTGTTTACCTAAAATAATTAACAAAATGATCCTTAGATAATTATAAATAGCAAGGATTTTAATCTTATTCATTTACACATTTACTTATTTATCTATTGAGATGGAGTCCCGCTCTGTTACCAGGCTGGAGTGCAGTAGCACAATCTTGGCTCATTGCAACCTCCACCTCCTGGGTTCAAGTGATTCTCCTGCCTCAGCCTCCTGTGTAGCTGAGATTACAGGCGAGTGCCACCATGCCCAGCTAATTTTTGAATTTTTAGTAGAGACAGGGTTTCACCATGCTGGCCAGGTTGGTCGTGAACTCCTGACCTCAAGTGATCCACCCACCTCAGCCTCCCAAAGTGCGGGGATTACAGGCGTGAGCCACCACGCCCGGCCTACGTACTTATTTTCCACCAGAAATTAGTGTTCCTCTCCTTTACATGGCTTTTAACAATTGTTTAAAATCACATTTATTCATTTATTAATAGAATATGTCATATTCCACAAGCAATTTTACACACCAGAAGCCCTGTTTGTATGTAATATTTAACTTAATAATCTAGCAGAACAAAGTTATTTATGCAAAATCTTTACTAATAAATATAACTGGCTTAGGCCAGCCAGGCATGGTGGTTCAGACCTGTAATCCCAACACTTTGGGAGGCCAAGATGGGAGGACTGTTTGAGGCCAGGAGTTCAAGACCAAGACCAGCCCGATCAACATGGCAAGACCCCAACTCTATTAAATATATATATTAATATATATACTTATATAGCTTGTCTGTGAGTTATCTCAATAGATTATTCACAGTCAGTTACAGATTGAACTCCCTGTTCTATTCTTTCTTCCCTTCTCACTACTACCTATAGTTTTTAAATTTAAAAATAATATAACTGTTGGCCAGTCACGGTGGTTCATGCCTGTAATCCCAGCACTTTGGGAGACCGAGGTGGGCAGATCACGAAGTCAGGAGATCAAGACCATCCTGGCTAACACGATGAAATCCCGTCTCTACTAAAAATACAAAAAATTAGCCAGGCATGGTGGTGGGCACCTGTAGTCCCAGCTACTCGGGAGGCTGAGGCAGGAGAATGCCGTGAACCCGGGAGGCGGAGCTTGCAGTGAGCCGAGGTCACGCCACTGCACTCCAGCCTGGGCGAAAGTGCAAGACTCCGTCTCAAATAATAATAATAATAATAATGATTCTGTAACTGTCACCTTCATTCATTATTTATTGTGTAACCAAAATAATTTTCTTCCATATATCCTTTTCACTCATTCATTCATCTATTTCTAAATATATTTAATAAGTTTTGCAAAATACTATTAAGTACCAGGACTGTTACTGATTATGAATATAGAATAGTAAACAAGATAGGCAGGTCTACATTCTCATGGAGCATATATTCTAAAGGAGACAGGCAGACAGTAACAACTTAAGTAACTTCAAATTGTGATAAACACTATAAAAGAAACTAACAGAAATATTTACTTCACTGCTATTCTATGTGCAGCAGAGGAAAACAGACCATCTCCAAAAAAACAGGAAAGGCACATTTAAGTATGTGACAACTAAATTGTTATTTGAAGGATACGAAAAGTCAAGAAAAGAGCTGGGGAAAGAAATGTCTCAGAAGAGAGAATAGCAAATGCGATGGCCCTAAGGTAAAAACTGTAGCATGTTGCAACAATTAGGGAGAAAACAATGGCCAATGTTTTCTGTTTTTGTTTGAGATAGGGTCTGGCTCTGTCACCCAGGTTAGAGTGCACTGACGGATCAAAGCTCACTACAGCCTTGACTTCCAGGGCTCATGCAATCCTCCCGCCTCAGCCTCCCCAGCAACTGGGACTACAAGTGTGTACAATAACGCCTGGCTAATAATTTTTTACCTTTTCTAGAAACGGGGTCTTTCTATGTTGTCCTGGCTGGTCTCAAATGCCTGGCCTCAAACAATCCTCCCACCTCGGCCCCCCACACTGCTGGGATTACAGATGTGAGCCACCTTGCCTGGACCAATGAATGTTCTGTTAATCCTAAAACACAGCGAACAAGGAGAATGACAAAAGACTAGGAAGGATAGGTAGGCACCGGCCAGATCATGTGGGCTGAAATAAGAAGCTTACGTACAATTAAAAAATAATTAATGATTTTAACTAGTACAGTCACACTAACCAAATTACATTTTTCAAAATTCTAAAACATACACTTATAAATATAAGGTTAAATTTGTCGTCATTCAATTTGGAAACTTGGTGTCAGACAAATAATATAATAATCTAGTCATATTAGTCATTCAATCATTCATGAAGCATTTGGCCAGCTCCTGCCCTGTGCCAGATAGCTATGCGTGTTAAAAATACCAAGATTATAGTGGTGATGTCACCTTTAACACCTTTTATGTTAAAACTAATTCATTAACAATATCAAAAAATTGTCATTGAAATTGGAGCAGCCAGGTGCGGTGACTCACGCCTGTAATCCCAGCACTATGGGAGGCCAAAGTGGGCAGATCACCTAAGGTCAGGAGTTTGAGACCAGCCTGACCAACATGGAGAAACCCCATCTCTACCAAAAATACTAAATTAGCCAGACACGGTGGTGTGTGCCTGGAATCCCAGCTACTCGGGAGGCTGAGGCAGGAGAATCGCTTGAACCCAGGCAGCGGAGGTAGCGGTGAGCCGAAGGCTGCGGTGAGCCAAGATTGCGCCATTACACTCCAGCTGGGCAACAAGAGCAAAACTCTGTCTCAGAAAAACAAAAGAAAGAAAATGAATAGTGGGCTTGTCACATTAGGAAAGTAACCAACAATATTTAAGCTTCAAAAAAATTAGAATTTTACAAAACATGTTTCTACCACTGTGGGCTTAACAACTTCCCAAGTCAAAAACACTTTTCTGAAGAGAATGGTGATGATACCAACAGGTGTGATTCTTTGACAATGAATAATGAAATGCATAAACATTTAGAAGATCTGCGTAACTCAATAAACAAATATTTTCCAAATGACCAATGCATGATGTTTAAAAATTCCTGCGAGGAAAAACGATACAATCAAAGTGGAGGATAAATCAACTAGATTCACAGATCTTACTGAAAACACAATATGAAAACTTTACTGAGATGGTTTCAAATTCTACACTGCAATTAACCTTTAAGAAATTACCTTCAAAAGATACATCCTGATTGTGTTGACTGTTTCACAGATATATTAAATATATGTAACTTATCAACTATATCTCAATAAAACGATTTTTTTAAAAAAGGAATTACCACATGTTGAGTTTCAGTATAGCGTTAAATATGGCTATCCATAAGTATCTGGAAAGTCTATTAAAATAATCTTGGCTGGGTGTGGTGGCTCACACCTGTAATCCCAGCACTGTGGGAGGCCGAGGCAGACAAGATTACCTGCACCCAGAAGTTCAAGACCAGCTTGGGCAACATGGTGAAACTCTTGTCTCTATAAAAAATACATAAATTAACTGGGCGTGGGGGCATACACCTATAGTCCCAGCTACTAGGAAAGGTGAGTAGAAGGGATTGCTTGAGCCCAGGAGGTCAAGGCTGCAATGAGCCATGAGCATGCCACTGCACTCCAGCATAGACGACAGAGCAAGATCTTGTCTCTTTTTTTTTTTTTTTTTTTTTCTTTAGAGACGGGGTTTCACCGTGGTCTCGATCTCCTGACCTTGTGATCCGCCCGCCTCGGCTTCCCAAAGTGCTGGGATTACAGGCGTGAGCCACCGCGCCCGGCCAGATCTTGTCCCAAAAAAATAAATAAAATACTCCTCCCTCTTCCAAATTTACATCAGGATGAGGCCAGATTTTCTCCATATGCTTCAAGCAAAACAACATATCACAATACTGAATGCAGTAGCAGATACGAGAATCCAACTATTTTCTATTAAGCTACACATTAAAGATATTTGCAAAACTATAACAAATGCCACTCTTCTCATACTCTTATTGTTCTGGAACATAGTTATTTTCATTAAAAATGTCATTTATGCTAGCAGGTAATGGGTTTATTAATGGTATTTTTAAATAAATTAAAAGTAAACAGCTTGGTTTGGTTGGTTGGTTTTTGGTGTTTGGGTTTTTTTGTTTTTTTCTTTTTTTTTGAGACAAGGTCTGGCTCTGTCGCCCAGGCTCGAGTACAGTGGCATGATCTCGGCTCACTACAAACTCTGCCGAAGAGTTTAAGCCATCTAATTTTTTTTCTTTTTTCTTTTTTTTTTTTGGTAGAGACAAACTTCGCCATGTTGCCCAGGCTGGTCTCGAACTGTGAGCTCAAGTGATCTACCCACTCAGCTCCCAAAGAGCTGGGCTTACAGGCATGAGCGACCACGCCTAGCCAAATGTAACTTTTATTTTATTTTTATTTTTATTTTTATTTATTTATTTTTTTTTGGAGACAGAGTCTAGCTCTGTCGCCCAGGCTGGAGTGCAGTGGCGCGATCTCGGCTCACTGCAAGCTCCGCCTCCCGGGTTTACGCCATTCTCCTGCCTCAGCCTCCCGAGTAGCTGGGACTACAGGCGCCCGCCATCTCGCCCGGCTAGGTTTTTTTTGTATTTTTTTTAGTAGAGACGGGGTTTCACCGTGTAGCTCAGGATGGTCTCGATCTCCTGACCTCGTGATCCACCCGTCTCGGCCTCCCAAAGTGCTGGGATTACAGGCTTGAGCCACCGCGCCCGGCCGCCAAATGTAACTTTTATAGCTTCTCAGTTTTAGTTTCTCATTTGATATCTATTGATATAGATAACCCACATAAATAAAAGCTCTTTAGGGTTATCAACAATTTTGAAGGATATAAAGAGATTCTAAGACTGACAAGAGACTAACACAAGAGCAAATGACATTTCGCTGAGACTAGCAAGAGAACAAATGACATATTATTTAGATATGCACTATACTGAATCACCTTATTTTTTTTTTTTGAGACGGAGTCTCGCTCTGTCACCCAGGCTGGAGTGCAGTGGCCAGATCTCAGCTCACTGCAAGCTCCGCCTCCCGGGTT
>NW_012114599.1:17774539-17786965 GCF_000951035.1 Colobus angolensis palliatus | reverse complement strand
AAAAAAAAAAAAAGAAATTGATAAAAGCAACTACCTATAAGGGAAGGGGAACATGGAATACACAGGGACAATGTAAGAATGAGACTTCTCAATGAATATTTTTGACTTTTAAAACACAGGATGGGCCAGGTGCGGTGGGTCACGTCTGTAATCCCAGCAGGTTGGGAGTTCGAGACCAGCCTGATCAACACGAAGAAACCCCGTCTCTACTAAAAATACAAAATTAGCTGGGTGTGGTGTTGCATGCCTGTAATCGCAGCTACTCAGGAGACTGAGGCAGGAGAATCGCTGGAACTTGGGAGGCGGAGGTTGTAGTGAGCCGAGATTGCCCCATTGTACCCCAGCCTGGGCAACTAGAGCAAAACTCCATCAAAAAAAAAAAAAAAACACCACACACACCAAACAGAAATGTATATAAAAGTTTTTAATTTAAAATTTACTTCAGTTCAGTAAAAAATAATACTAAGCCAATATTAAGCCATAATTCAAACATATTTCCAATTTCTAAATTGCTCTGATCTCAGAAAAACAAAAAATCTTACTCTTTTTATCGGCTCTGAGGCAAAACAGTGCTGTCAGCAAGTAAATACTTGTACTAGAAGAGTAAGCACTGGTCAATTTGATTGACACAGGAGGGAAATTTTTTTAAAACCCATAAATGAACCCATCATCAATAGAAAAAAACAAAATAGTATTAAGTAATTAATAAGAAAATACCCAGGTAAAATCAGCATTTTATTAACTCCCTTATAATTAAAAGTTGACCCTTGCTTGAGCCTTCAGTCACAAGTAGCTCAACCTTTTGCTTGCATCTCAGATGAATATTCTGAAATTGTGAAAGGTTTCCAAATTTTATAAGAATATCAGCTTAATAAAAATTCTTAAATTATTTCTGTCACTTTTCCTAAGAGTCAACACAAAAAGGCATATTTCTTTCCAAATGGATTAATCGCTTTCCGTAATTTTCAACAGAATTCTTAGCCCTAGGTCAGGGCTGAGGAAAGAACTGGGAGGCCAAATCTGATTCACCACCATTTTTTCATAGACCAAGTTTGATTGAAGCACAGCCAGTTATTCACTTACATATTAACTACAGCTGCTTTCACAATACAAGGGCAGAGTTGACTAGCTGCAAGGGCATAGATCATATGGCCCACAAAGCCTAAAATATTCACTATCTGATCCTTTACAGAGATAAGAGGTGTTATGGCAATAAACAAAAGTGGGTTTATATCTCAAATCTCGTATCACAATATATTCCAAATGGATAAAAGACTGAAACGTCAAAAGTACTGGGCGCAGTGGCTCATGCCTGTAATCCCAGCACTTTGGAAGGCTGAGATGGGCAGATCACCTAACGTCAGGAGTTCAAGACCAGCCTGGCCAACATGGTGAAACCCCGTGTCTACTAAAATTACAAAAATTAGTCAGGCATGGTGTCAGGAGCCTGTCATCCCAGCTACTCTGGAGTCTGAGACAGGAGAATCATTAGAACCCAGAAGGCGGAGGTTGCAGCGAGCCAAGGTCGCGCCACTGCACTCCAGCCTGGGTGACAAAAGCAAAACTCCGTCTCAAAAAAAAAAAAAAAAAAAAAAAAGATTCCTAAAGTCTTGGCCGGGCACAGTGGCTCAAGCCTGTAATCCCAGCACTTTGGGTCAAGGTGGGTGGATCACTTCAGGTCAGGAGTTCAAGACCAGCCTGGCCAACATGGTGAAACCCCGTGTCTACAAAAATTAGTCAGGCATGGTGTCAGGAGCCTGTCATCCCAGCTACTCTGGAGTCTGAGACAGGAGAATGGTGTAAACCCGGGAGGCGGAGCTTGCAGTGAGCTGAGATCCGGCCACTGCACTCCAGGCCGGGTGACAGAGCGAAACTCTGTCTCAAAAAAAAAAAAAAAACAAAAGTGAATTAATGGCCAGGCACAGTGGCTCACACCTCTAATCCCAGCACTTTGGGAGGCCGAGGTGGGTGGATCACCTGAGGCTGGGAGTTCGAGACCAGCCTGGTCAACATGGCAAAACCCCGTCTCTATTAAAAATACAAAAATTAGCTGGGTGTGGTGGCAGGAGCGTGTAATCCCAGCTACTCGGGAGGCTGAGGCAGAGGAATCACTTGAACCTGGGAGATGGAGGTTGCAGTGAGCCAAGATCACGCCATTGCACTCCAGCCTGGGTGACAGAGTGAGACTCCGTCTCCAATGGAAAAAAAAAGTGAATTAATAAAATAAGGAGCATTTATAGAGAATTAAATGGAGAACACCCAGATATGTCCAAAAAACACTAAAGTTAATAACTATAAGCAATTGGAAGAAACAACTAAAACACATATTTGAAAACTATGGAAAAGAGTATCATCAGAAAATCAAAAGTCAAATGAGATACTGGGAAAAAATGCTTTTTTAATGTCACAGGAAAAAAAGAGTAGATTTTTCTACGTATAGTGGCACATGCCTCTAGTCCCAGCTATTCAGGAGGCAGATGCATGAGGATCACTGGAGCCAAGGAATTTCACACTACAGTGAGCTATGATTGTGCCACTGCATTCCAGCCTCGGCAACACAATAAGACCTCATCTCAAAAAAAGGAAGAAAGGTATGAAAACATGCTCAACTTCACTCATACTAAGAAAAATACACATTAAAACTATAGTGGCATGAATTGTATTTCCACTCATGAGGAGGTAGCAGGTCCAAACACCCTACATCCATACGTAACTACAAAAACTAGACAAAACATACAAATATGTATTAGTTTTTTTTTCAGACATTAGACTACATGGGCAATAGGACTGTGGAAAAGGAAATAAACAAAATGAGATTTTACATGACCCAGAATTCTGCCAGAAGACAACTTATAAACTACTGCCCAGTGAAGAGGAGCACAGACCTGGGTGGGATC
Organism: Colobus angolensis palliatus; assembly: GCF_000951035.1. Lineage (NCBI taxonomy): Eukaryota > Metazoa > Chordata > Mammalia > Primates > Cercopithecidae > Colobus > Colobus angolensis. The sequence continues at coordinate 17,784,068 of NW_012114599.1, read as the reverse complement.
ACTAAAATTTGCCACACTGAAGTTTGGGGAAGGCTACGTGGCTAGAATTTCCAGATCAGAATTCTGGAGAAGAGGAAGCTAAACAACAAAGAACTCTGGAAATCTGCAAAAGGGTCCACTCAGGTTTTTGGTTTAATACCAATCTGCCCATGCACAGGGTAAAACTCCACAAAGCCAAAGAAACTCTTCCGGGGAAAGAACAATTTCTAGAACTCAGTGGGCCAAAATCACTGGAGCTATCACCAGCCTGAGTGGAGATACCTCACTGATTATATGGCGATTTAGAACAGGTCCCAAAAGAGTAAAGGCTTTAATGACAGAACTCCACTAAAGGCCAAACTATCCTAAACAATAGTAAAAGAAGTCAGAAAACTATAAAAAAGATCCAAAAGTAATGCTGTTGCTGTCTGCCGGAAATATCAACACTTCCTTTTTTTTCCTTTGAGACAGAGCCTTGCTCTGTCGCCCAGGCTTGAGTGCAGTGACATGATCTCGGCTCACTGCAACCTCCGCCTCCCAGGTTCAAGTGATTCTTCTGCCTCAGCCTCCCAAGCAGCTGGGATTACAGGCACACACCATGCCCAGCTAATTTTTGTATTTTCAGTCGAGACAGGGTTTCACCATGTTGGCCAGGCTCGAACGCCCAACCTCAGGTGATCTGCCCACCTCGGCCTCCCAAAGTACTGGGGATTACGGGCATCAGTCACCACTCCCAGCCACCTCAATATTTTTTTTTTTTTTTTTTTTGAGATGGAGCCTTGCTCTGTCGCCAAGGCTAGCGTGCAGTGGCGTGATCTCGGCTAACTGCAAGGTCTGCCTCCTGGGTTCACGCCATTCTCCTGCCTCAGCCTCTGGAGTAGCTGGGACTACAGGTGCCCGACACCAAGCCCAGCTAGTTTTTTGTACTTCTAGTAGAGATGGGGTTTTACCCTGTTAGCCAGGATGGTCTCAATCTCCTGAACTCGTGATCCGCCTGCCTCAGCCTCCCAAAGTGCTGGGATTACAGCGTGAGCCACCACGCCCGGGCCAATAATTCTTAAATGAATACCACAAATATTGTACTCAAGGAGATAAAAGTCACAATGTCGTGGTGGCTCACGCCTGTAATCCCAGCACTTTGGAAGGCTGAGGCGGGCCGATCACCTGAGGTCAGGAGTTCAAGACCAATCTGGCCAATATGGTGAAACCCCATCTGTACTAAAAATATAAAAATTAGCCAGACGTGGTGGTGCGTGTCTGTAGTCCCAGCTACTCAGGAGGCTGAGGCACAAGACATCGCTTGAGCCTGGGAGTCGGAGGTTGCAGTGAGCCGAGATTGCACCACTGCACTCTAACCTGGGTGACAGAGCAATACTCTGTCTAAAAAAAAAAAAAAAAAAAAAAAATTAATAGACATATGGCCAGGCACAGTGGCTCATGCCTATAATCCCAGCCTTTGGGAGGCCAAGGCAAGTGGATCACTTGAGCCCAGGAGTTGGAAACCAGACTGGGCAACATGGCAAAAACCTGTCTCTACCAAAAATACAAAAATTAGCCGGGCATGGCAGTGCACACCTGTAGTCCCAGCTACTCAGAAGGCTGAGGCAGGAGGATCAAGTGAGCCCTGGAGGTAGAGGTTGCAGTGAGCTGTGATTGTGCCACTGCACTCCTGCCTTGGGGTGGGGGTGGAGGTAGAGAGAGGGAGGGAGGGAGGGAGAGAGGAAGGGAGGGAGGGAATGAGGGAGAGAGGAAGGAAGGAAGAAAGGAAGGAAGGGAGGAAGGCAGGCAGGCAGGCAGGTAGGTAGGAGGGAAAACATGACCAATAAACAGGAAGAAAAATAATTCATTATACCCAGACCCAGAAATTATAGATTAAAAAAACAGCTATTGTAGAAATATTCAATATGCTCAAAAATCTAAATGACATGAATATATGCAAATAAGAGAACCAGTCAGGCACGGTGGCTCACATCTGCAATCTCAGCACTTTGGGAGGCCGAGGCGGGTGAATCACTTGAGGTCAGTAGTTCCAGACCAGCCTGGCCAACACAGTGAAACCCCATCTCTACTAAAAATACAAAAATTAGCCAGGTGAGGTGGTGGACACCTGAAATCCCGGCTACTCGGGAGGCTGAGGCAGGCAGATCACTTGAACCAGGGAGGCAGAGGTTGCACTGAGCCAAGGTTGCAGTGAACCGAGATTGCACCACTGCACTCCAGCCTGGGCGACAGAATGAGATTCCATCTCAAAAAAAAGAAAATAAGACAATCAAATGGAATATAGAGAGATGAAAACTATAATATTTGATATAAAAGTTTCATTCATGGAATTAAAAGCAAAATTAGATACTGCAGATGATCACTGAACTTGAGAACAAAGCAAAAGAAATTATCCAAAAGGAAACACAGAAAAAAAGGGGGGAAATACTCTCAGTGAACTATGGGAGAATATTAAGCTATCTAAGACATATGTGACTGGAATGTCAGAAAAAAAGAGAAAAAAAATACTCGAGGAGGTAATAATAAAGACAAAAAAATTCCAAATTTTCTGAAAACTATAACCCAGGCATCCAAGAATCATAGTAAGCCCCACAGGATAAACTCAAAACCATTCACAGGTACATGATAACAGCAGGAAAATGGTAATAAGTAAGAAATTGTCAAGCAACCTGAAGAAAAGACACACTATATTCAGAGAAACAAATATAAAAAACATCATAGACTTCCAGAAGCTATGCTAAGCCAAAATACAATACAAAATTTATAAAGTGCTACAACACACCAAAAACTTACTACCTACCAAACTACCTTTCAATAAAGAAGGGCATAATGACAGAGTGAATTCATCAAGAAAACATATATCCCAATATGCACACCAAATAATATAAAATCAAAATACATGAAACGGCAGGGCATGAGGGTGAGGGGAGGGGAGGGAGAGAGAGAGAAAAAGAAAGAAGAAAGAAGAAAGGAAGGAAGGAAATTAAAAGAGGCATGGCACAGTGGCTCATACCTGTAACCCCAGCACTTTGAGAGGCCAAGGCGGGCGGCTCACTTGAGGTCAGAAGTTTGAGACCAGCCTGGCTAACATGGTGAAATCCCCTCTCTACTAAAAACAAAAATTAGCTGGGTGTGGTGGTGCACACCTGCAGTCCCAGCTGAGGGAGGCTGAGGCAGGAAAATCAACAGGCGGAGGTTGCAGTGAGCTGTGATCGTGTCATTGCACTCCAGCCTGAGCGACAGAGCGACACCCGGTCTCCAAAAAGAAGAAAAAAAAAAAAAAAAGGAAACTAAAAAGAAAAATATAAGACAAATCCCCATGAAATTTCAACACTGCTCTTAAGAATTCATAGAAATAGTGAAAACAAAATCAATAGGAATACAGAAGATTCAAATATAATAATCCAACTTACTCTAATCAACATTTATAGAGCATTCCACCCCACAACTACAGAAAACATACATACTCTTCAGGAGTCAGGGTCACGCTCTGTCACCCATGCTGGAGTGTAGTCGTGTAATCATAGCTCAATGAAGCCTCGAACTCCTGGGCTCAAGGAATCAACCTGCCTCAGACTCCCAAATTGCAAGGATTACAGGCATGAACTACTATGCTCAGCAGAGAACACATATTACTTTCAAATGAACATGGAACACTCACCAAGACTGAACATGGAACATTCACCAAGACAGACCTTGTAATGCGCCACAAAACAAGTCTACTGTGAGCTGTCAGGGCCTAAGGGAGAAAAACAGATGTAATAGTTCTTCCTAGACTTATTTGACCATAAACCCTTCCTGCAAAAGGCATCTCTGGAGACTACTGTCTCCCAGAACACATTGAGGTTAGGGACCTCAATGAAAAAAATACTTGAGGTAATAACAAAGACAAAAAATTTCCAAATTTTCTGAAAACTATAACTTAGACATCCAAGAATCATAGTAAGCCCCAAACAGGATAAACTCAAAACTATTCAAAGGTACATGATAACAGCAGTAAAATGGTAATAAGATATCATCAAGCAACCTGAAGAAAAGACACACTATGTTCAGAGAAACAAATATTCAGAGAATATACACACTATATTCAGAAAGACACACTATATTCAGAGAAACAAACCACCACGCCTAGCTAATTTTTATATTTTTAGTAGAGATGGGGTTTCACTATGTTGGCCAGGCTGGTCTCAAACTTAATGCTTAATCTGTATTCCTCCCAGGATGGGGAAAGGTACCCCAACCATTTTCAACATCTCTTCCTTTCTCTCGTCCTGTGACTAACAAAATCTGGCAATCAATACAAATTTCCTTTCCTTGACTATCAGCCAGGATTAGTCAACCTTATGAAGTATCTGAAAAAGTCCTAAAGCAGGAATAAGCTTGACATATTTGGGGAACCGCAAGGAGCCCAGAATGGTTGGAATAATGTGGGTAAAAGGAAAAATGGTAGATAAAACGAGAAAGTTAAGCAGAGGTCATAGTATGTAAGACCTTGTAAGATGTGGTAAGAAGTTGGAATATGGTTATGTAATTGGGGGAGGCGAGGTTAAGAAAAGGATATTATCGAATTTACATTTTCAAAAAGATTTCTTTGCCTCTGTGTAAAGAACAGAAATGGAAACTGGGCAACCAGTAAGAAGCTCTCCCAGTAACATAAGAGATGGCTAAGACCAGAGTGGCTTAGACCAGACTTACATGTATGTGTCTCACAGAAAAATGCCCAGGCAAATCTACATAAATTATGTTGAGATGTCTTCAAGCTTTTTTTTGAAACAGAATCTCACTCTGTCACACAAGCTAGTGCAGTGGCACAATCACAGCTCACTGTAGCCTCAACCTCCCAGGCCCAAGCAATCCTCCTACCTCAGCCTCCACAGTATACGGGACTATAGATAGGCATGTGCCAATCATACCTGGCTAATTTTTGTCATTTTTTGTAGAGACGGGGTCTCACTATGTTGCTGGTCTTGAACTCCTGAGCTCAAGCAGTCCTCCCACCTTGGCCTCCCAAAGTGCTGGGATTACAGGCATGAGCCACCAAGCCTGGCCTAAAGTATTTTCTTTACTTGGCTCCCAGGACATATTCTCCTTCTCATGAGATGCTTAATCTGTATTCCTTACAGGATATCCCTTATCCCCGCAACCTCTTCATGTTGGAATATTCTAAGGCTTGGTCACTGAACCTCTTTTGTCTAACCATTCTCATTCCCATGGTAATTTCATCCAGATACCTGGCTTTAAAATCATTTATGGCCAGGCGCAGTGGCTCATGCCTGTAATCCCAGCACCTTGGGAGGACAATTTGGGTGGATCATGAGGTCAGGAGTTCGAGACCAGCCTGGCCAACACAGTGAAACCCCATCTCTACTAAAAATACAAAAAATTACCAGGTGTGGTGACAGGCACCTGTAATTCCAGCTACTCGGGAGGCTAAGGCAGGAGAATCACTTGAACCCAGGAGGCGGAGCTTGCAGTGAGTAGAGATCATGCCATTGTACTGCAGCCCAGGAGACAGTGTGAGACTCCATCTCCAAAAAAAAAAAAAAAAAAATCATTTATGTGATGCTATTTTCTGCTTTTAAATCTCTAGTCTAGACCACTCCCCTGAACTCCAGACTCATACATACACTTGACTGTACAGTGAACATCTCAAACTTAACATAATAAAATTGAGCTCCTAACCTTCCCTGGCCAAACCTGTTCCTCTTAGGTCTTCCCTATCTCAGTATAATAGCAACTCCATCACTGCTATTGCTCAGGGATAAACCTTAAGAGATAGCCATGACTCCTTTCTTTCGCACCCCATACTTCAAGTATGTCAGCAAATCCTCTCAGCTCTATCTTCACAATATATTCAACAACCAACCATTTCTCACCAACTCTACTGTTACCACTCAGTTCAAGCCACTATCATCTCACAGTTAGGTTACTCCTTTCCTCCTAACTGGTCTCCCTGGTTCTGCCCTTGCCACTGCTTTCACCACTCCCCAGCCTTCAACTACTCTCATCACAGCAGCCAAGTAATTCTATTAAATCTAAATTAGATCATGCCATCAACTGCTCAAAACCTTCCAATGACCATCTGACTCAAGTAAAAGTTCTTTCTAGACTAGGCACGGCGGCTCATACCTGTAATCCCAGCACTCTGGGAGGCTGAGACAGGAAGACTGCTTGGGTCCACAAGTTTAAGACCAGCCTGAGCAATACAGTGAGATGTCCCTGCCCCCTGCCATCTCTACAAAAAATACAAAACTTTGCCAGGCACGCTGGTGCCTGACCACAGTCCTAGCTACTTGAGAGGCTGAGGTCGCTTGCACAGGGGAGGTTAAGGTTTCAATAAGCTATGACTGCACCACTGTACTCTAGCCTGGGCAACAGAGCAAGACCCTGTCTCAAAAAGTCTACAGCCACCTCTAACTCATATAACACTACTCTGTTCCAGTTCACTTCACTTCAGCTGCAATGACCTTGCTTACTGGGTGTTCCTCAAATAGTCCAGGCCTGCTTTAGCCTCAGAACCTTTGAATTTGCTGTACCCTCTGCCTAAAATTATCTATCCCCAGATAACGTATAATAATACAAAAGGCTTGTTCTTTCACCTACTTCAGGTTTTGTTTTTGTTTTTGTTTTGAGACAAATCCTCAATCTGTCGCCCAAGCTGAAGTGTAGTGGTGCAAACATGGTTCACTGAAGCCTTAACCTTCTGAACTCAGGCAATCCTTCTGCCTCAGCCTCCTGTGTAGCTGGGACCACAAGCACACATCACCACATCACTACATCCAGCTAATTTATTTTTTGTAGAGATGGTGGTCTCACTTTTTTGCCCAGGCTGGTCTCCAACTCCTGGGCTCAAGCAATCCTCCCATCTCAGCCTCCCAAAGTGCTGGGATCACAGACGTGAGCCACAGCACCCAGCTCAAGTCTTTACTCAAATGTAATCTCAGTGAAGTCTTCCCCCGCTTTTTTTTTTTTTTTTGAGATGGAGTCTCGCTCTTGTTGCCCAGGCTAGAGTGTAGTGACACGATCTCAGCTCACTGCAACCTCCACCTCCTGGGTTCAAGTGATTCTTCCACCTCAGCCTCCCGAGTAGCTGGGATTACAGGCGCATGCCACCACGCCCGGCTAATTTTTTCTATTTTTAGTAAAGACGGGGTTTCATCTTGTTGGCCAGACTGGTCTCAAACCCCTGACCTCAAGTGATCCGCCCGCCTCATCCTCCCAAAGTGCAGGGATTACAAGCGTGAGTCACTGGGCCCGGTTGAAGTCTTCCCTTTCAATGTTATTTAATATTGCAGCCTCAACCCCCGAGCCTTTAACATTTCCTATGCACCAGCTGTGCTTTGCTACTCTCCATAGCACTTTCCTCTATCTAGCTTACCATATATTTTATTTTTCTTTTTTTCCATGACACAGCCCTCAAGAGGTCCTGAGAACATGTACCCAATTTTCCTCAGTTACTTTATTCATCACCTGTCCCCCCATTTAAAGTGCAAACTCCAGGAATTTTTGTCTGTTTCATCCCCTGCTATACACCTAGTCCCATCAGCAGTGCCTTTCACAGAGCAGAAATCAATTGGTTCAATACTGAATTGCTGAATATTAAATAAAGCCTCTTCAGAAGTGCCATAAATTTTGTTACGTCCAATTCAAATGCTAGGACTAGCCTAATAAAAATATACCAATTATTTTGTCAGTATTTATATTATATATGTATTATATTTATATTACACTCAGCATTCGTGTTTTTAGTTATACTTTTTTTTTTTTTTTTTTTTGAGACGGAGTCTCGCTCTGTCGCCCAGGCTGGAGTGCAGTGGCCGGATCTCAGCTCACTGCAAGCTCCGCCTCCCGGGTTCACGCCATTCTCCTGCCTCAGCCTCCCGAGTAGCTGGGACTACAGGCGCCCGCCACTTCACCAGGCTAGTTTTTTTTTGTATTTTTTAGTAGAGACGGGGTTTCACCGTGTTAGCCAGGATGGTCTCAATCTCCTGACCTCGTGATCCGCCCGTCTCAGCCTCCCAAAAAGCTTTAGGCAGAAGTCCTGGGTTCAAAACCCAACTCTACCATTTACAAGTAATATGATTCAGATGACGCAGCCTCCTCCAAGTCTTCGTTTCTCATCCATAAAATGGCAAGGTGAGAGTAAAATTAAAGACTTGCCTGCATTACCTACCCTATACCTAATTACAGGATTATTGTAACAATTAAAAATATATGGCCGGGCACGGTGGCTCACACCTGTAATCCCAACACTTTGGGAGGCCAAGGCGGGCGGATCACGAGGTCAGGAGATCGAGACCATCCTGACCAACATGGTGAAACCCTGTCTCTACTAAAACACAAAAAATTAGCCAGGCATGGTGGCACATGCCTGTAGACCCAGCTACTTAGGAGGCTGAGGCAGGCGAATCACTTGAACCAGGGGGAGGCGGCAGTGAGCCGAGATCTCACCACTGCCCTCCAGCCTGGGCGACAGAGCGAGACTCTGCCTAAAAAACAAAACAAAACAAAATATATATATATGAGGAAATCTTTTATATAAGCCATAAATAATATACATATATATATAATATACATGTATGAGTCAAATATCCAGATAGTAGTTTGGGGAAAATGAAGTGGGGCAGAGTAAGTTCAGTGTTCCTGGCAGCGTATTTTCCCATACATTCCTGCCCCTAATACTAAACTCTAATTTTAGAGTCAGACTGGTTCTTCAACTTACTAGTTATACCTTAAACAAGTTACTCAACTTAGGTCATTGTTTCCACATTCATAAATGGAAATAATACCTACCTTGTAGGGTCCTTTTGAAGATTAGGGATTATATACATATGTACATTATATACCTATGAAATATACTTAATGAAAGACTTTTTTTGTCACTTTCATCTTCTTTCAAATGGACAAAAACTCAAAAGTAGTTGACAGGAACCATGGAGATAGAGAAGGAGATGATTTTGACTCAGAAACTGCATGTGAAAGGACAAGGAAACTGAAAACTAGAAGTAATCAAGCAATCATATCAACAGTTTGCCTATTAAGTTTGTTCTTTCATTCTTGCCTTTCTGCAAGGTAAAATAGAACGGGATGCAAAGAAAAATCAGCATGCAGAAAACAGTATTTAGTAACATAAAATAATTCACTTCGAAACTAAATTTTATTACATATTTAGTCTTTCCAAAGAGAAGTATTTTTATTATTCAATTTTTCAATTTCCCACACACCAAGATGTATTATTTTGACACTCTAACTTTTTTTAATCCAATCAAACTTACAGCTAATATTTTACACTCCTAAACTTAAGGTACATGCCAAAAAAATTAAGTTGTAGTTTTCCAGCTATAGAACCCTGATATAATTTTATTAAATGTTTAGAAACCATAGTAGAATTAATGAAAACAAAAACTAAAACTGCATTTAAGATATATATCATAGAAATACTTCAAGAATGCTCTTTGGCCGGGCGCGGTGGCTCAAGCCTGTAATCCTAGCACTTTGGGAGGCCGAGACGGGCGGATCACGAGGTCAGGAGATCGAGACCATCCTGGCT
>NW_012114599.1:17767335-17773502 GCF_000951035.1 Colobus angolensis palliatus | reverse complement strand
CACACCATTGCCATTCCACTTGAGCCCAAGAGTTAGAGGGTGCAGTGAGTTGTGATCACACCATTGCCATTCCACTTGGGCAACAGAGCAAGACCCTGTCTCAAATAAATAAATAAGTAAATAAATAAATAAAAGTAAGTGCTTTAATTCATCAACATACCAAGATTCTAAAAGGGCAGAAGATAGTTGCAATATGTATCTAACAAAGAAACGTAGCCAGAGTAAGAACTGGAAGTCAATATGAAAAAAGTAAACAAACAGCCCAATAGAAAAAAAGGGCAAAAGATTTAACAGACACTTCACAAAAGCAGAAATCCAATGGCCAATAAATATGGGGTCCCTAACATGAAAAAATGCTCAACTTCATTAAGCATCAGGAAAATACCAATTAAAACTACACTGCAATATCACTACACACCCCTCCAGAATAACTAAAAATAAAAAGACTGACAATACCAAGTGTTGGCAAAGATGAGAAGCAACTGGAGCTCTTACACACTGCTGGTGGGAGTGTAAATTTGTAAAACCAATTTGCAAAACTTTAGCAGAATCTACTAAAACTTATCATATGGGGCCGGGCGCGGTGGCTCACACCTGTAATCCCAGTACTTTGGGAGGCCAAGGGGGGCAAATCACCTGAGGTCAGGAGTTCAAGACCAACCTGGCCAACATGGTGAAACCCTATCTCTACTAAAAATACAAAAATTAGTAGGGTGTGGTGGTGCATACCTGTAATCCCAACTACTCGGAAGGCTGAGGCAGGAGAATTGCTTGAACCCAGGAGGTGGAGGTAGCAGTGAGCTGAGATTGCGCCACTGCACTCCAGCCTGGGTAACAGAGTGAGACTCTGTCTCAAAAACAAAACAAAACAAAACAAAAAAACTTACCATTTACATAGATCATGATCTAATCACTCCACCCTAAGGCATATACCCATCAAGAATCACATATACATTCACCAAAAAAAGGTACAACAGTGTTCACAGCAGCAAAACTAAAAAACCCAAAAGTCCACCAACAGTAGAATAAACTGGAATTGTCATACAACAGAATGAACAAAGTACAATACAACACGTATTAATCTTACAAATGTAATGTTGAGCAAAAGTTCAAAGGAGCCAGGTGCAGTGGCTCACACCTATAATACCAACACTTAAGGAGGCTGAAGGAGGAAGACTGCTTGAGCCCAGGAAGTTAAGGCTGCAGTGAGCTATGATTGAGCCACACAGCACTCTAGCCTGGGCAAGAGACAGACTCCGTTTCCAAAAAAAAAAAAAAAGAAGCTCAAAGAATACATACTATATAATTCTACTGACACAGAATTGGAAAACAGACAAAATTTTTCTATGGTCTTAGTAATACAAGGAACATGGAATGGGGAGGGGGCATTTGGTGGGAATTCCAGTACTGATGTGTTTCTTGAATTGAATACTCATTATGTGAATGTACTTATTCATCTAGCTGAACTTGTTTAAAGTATGTCATACTTTAAAAATCTTACACTCACTGGATCCCTAACTGGCACAACAGGATTTGTAATCCCTTCCTACCACCAAGATGCTTCATCTATACCATAATCAGAGACTTGAATGGTAGCAGTCTCACATCAGCCCCACCACTCTTTAGAATGTAAACATTTGTACCTATCCATATATGCTACCAATACCTACCACTTGCTAATTATATGCCTACTATATGCCAAGCACTTTAACATTCAGTTAAATACTTACTGAGCATCTACTATGTACAAAGCCTATGCTGAATACTTAGGGTACAAAAAATGAGTAAGACATGGTACCTGGCTTACCTCATATACAGGTAACATAAAAAACTACGTTGGGGAGGCAAAGCACCAGGGTAGGTTTCTTGGGGGTGTTAACACTTGAGTCTTTAAGAGAGGAGTAGGAATTATCCCAACAAAGAACATTTCAACAGAGGGACCAATTTGTGTAAGAGCACAGTGATAAGAAAGAGCATGACATATTTAAAGAAACAATGAACAACTATTAGATGTCATTTAATGGGGGTAAAATCACAACTGGGTTGGGGTAGGGGAAAGCAGTCACAGAGATAGGAAGATGGCAAGTTATGAGGGGACTTAGACCTTAATCCAAAAGGCAAGACAGATCAGCGAGGACATGATCAAAGGAATGATTTGGCCAACATACTATTCAAGTAACAGTACAGAAGATGGATTTAAGGGGATAAGACTGGCAGAAAGAAGTGCAATTAGGAGACAGTTGTAATTATCCTGACAGAAGATAAGGGCCTAAAATAATGGAATGAAAGCAGTAGCAAATCTGGAGAAAATAAGACTACATTTAGATTATGCTGCTGGTCCAGAGATCAAACTTTGACAACCACTAACCTACACTAGCTAGGATTTGGCAAATTTTTTCTATGAAGAGCCAAACAGTAAATATTTCAGACTTTGTGTGTCACATACAGTCTCTACAGCATTTCATGTTTTTGTTTTTTAAACAACCCATTAAATATTAACAATCATTCTTAGCTACTGGACCTTACCAAAAAAAAAAAAAAGAAAGAAAAAAAAAAAGGCTGCAGCTACATTTGGGGTATGGGCCACAGTTAGTTTGCTGATCCCTGCTGCACACACATAAAGAAGTGAGAATGGCCTGGGAGCGGTGGCTCACACCTGTAATCCCAGCACTTTGGGAGGATGGATCAGGAGGTCAGGAGTTTGAGACCAGACTAATATGGTGAAACCCCATCTCTACTAAAAATACAAAAATTAGCCAGGCGTGGTGGCAGGAGCCTGCAGTCCCAGCTACTCAGGAGGCTAAGGCAGAGGGATCTCTTGAACCCGGGAGGTAGAGGTTGCAGTGAGCCAAGATAGTGCCATTGCACTCCACCCTGGGCAACATTGTTGAGCAAGATTTCATCTCAAAAAAAAAGAAAAGAAAAGAAGTGAGAATGAATCGTCCTATGAGATTAATTTTCCTAAAATGCTATTAACATCACATTAGTCCCCTACTGAGAAACCTTCATTGGTCCTCACTCTCAACTAATTAAGTCCAGTCCCAGTGATGCCTGGCATTCATAGGCATCTGTACAGTAGGACCAGCCTACTACTCCAGGCTCATGAACTATGCCCCTGTGTACCTTCCATTCTTTTTTTTTTTTTTTTTTTTTGAGACGGAGTCTCGCTCTGTCGCCCGGGCTGGAGTGCAGTGGCTGGATCTCAGCTCACTGCAAGCTCCGCCTGCCGGGTTTAGGCCATTCTCCTGCCTCAGCCTCCCGAGTAGCTGGGACTACAGGCGCCAGCCATCTCGCCCGGCTAGCTTTTTGTATTTTTTAGTAGAGACGGGGTTTCACTGTGTTAGCCAGGATGGTCTCGAACTCCTGACCTCGTGATCCGCCCGTCTCGGCCTCCCAAAGTGCTGGGATTACAGGCTTGAGCCACCGCGCCCGGCCTCCATTCTTATTAAATTGAACTATTTACATTTACCTGCCTCTGTATCTTGTTTGGGGTTTCCCAATCCAATGTTCTTTCCTCCTGCTCCAAACCTGTTCAAATACCCTTCCTTCAAAGCATAATTCAAATCCTACCCCAAAATGATTCTACCCTCCTCAGAAGTCCTAAAAGCATATCTCAACTTACTTGATATTTATTTGCTGCCCTAAAAGTTATTACTCACTTCAAATAAACTGAAAATTCCTTGAGGGCAGAAAATAATTTATGTTACTCTCTATCAACGGATCTAGCATATAACAAGGGGTAAACAAAAGGAAGATATGTGTGTGTGTATATATGTAATATTTATATATGTACACACATTTTTTTCTGAAATAGCTATATAACTAAAGCAAATGTATTTTCACCTTTATTTATGTCAATAATTAAACATATTAATTCTATGGACATAACTTGAATGCTGTAGGAACCACAGAATGACAATCCACAAACATCTCTCCATCTCCTATTACTCACACTTTTTTAGGACTAATATACTAGAGAAATAACACAAGTCCAATTTTTCCAACGGTCAATGTTATCAATGTAGGTACACTGGCAAATATTAAAGACAGGCATTACTAAACACAGTCGAAGTTTACTTATCTGTAGTTGTACTTCATCTATTTTTAAAATACAAAATAAGCTTTTATAATTGAATTGCTTTAAATATACCCTCAATTATTACTCAAGTTTAAAAAGTCACACACCGACTCCCCCAAAAATTGTCACACATGTGGCCTTAATTTTAAGGTTCTCTGTGACAATGCACATTACCAAAAATGGCATTACTGATTTCACTCAGAATTTAGGGAAACAATACACTTAGAATTTTTAAGAAAATAGTCCTCTTTAGTTCATTGTTGATAAATAACAATAATCACAGAATGTTTTGAGCTGGATTAACGAATTCATCTTAGAATACCAAAGAAGTCTTTCCAAATCCAAAGCGTAAGCTATGCCCTATAAGATTATCCAAAGAATGTTCAAGAATCTATAGAAATTCCTCCAGAATCACTTGCCCACATTGAATTGCAAACTACAACAAAAGTTTGAAACACTGAACTTCTGTCCTGGCGCAGTGGCTCACGCCGGTAATCCCAGCACTTTGGGAGGCCCAGGTGGGCGGATCACGAATCACGAAGTTGGGAGTTAAGAGACCAGCCTGGCCAACATGGTGAAACCCTGTCTCTACTGAAAATACAAAAAATTAGCTGGGCGTGGTGGCGAGCGCCTGTAATCTTAGCTACTCGAGAGGCTGAGGCAGGAGAATCGCTTGAACCCAGGAGGCGGAGGTTGCAGTGGGTCAAGATCGAGCCACTGCACTCCAGCCTGGGTGAGATATCTATGTTTCCCCATACGCTGAACAAGAATAATTTAACTGGCATTCTCAGGCTTTCAGAACTGATTAAATGTTTATGAAGTACTTTAGGACCATGAAGGGAAGCCACCGTAACCATAAAATGTCATATTTGCTTAATGCAAAACTATAACTACCTGTTAGCTATAGCTGCGAATCCAATCCTCACAATTCTTTTGTGTCTCCCTAACACAGAAAATCTTCAGTGAGTCATGTATTTCAGTAAGGTACATGTCTTTAATGAGCTAGTTTAGCAACCTCAGAGAAATGAATTTTCTTCCCAATCTTTGCTTTCTCACAGGCCATGTCACTCTCCAAGCCAATTTTTTGCAAAGGGAAACATGATCCGATTCACCTCAAGAAGTCAGGTCTAGTTATTGATAAGCCAATACCAAATGACTGAAGACTATGAGGAATCACAGTAGAACTTTCTTTGTTAACATACCAGAAATGTGACTCCTGAAAATAATCCCAAAAAACAGGCATCCTAACAAGCGCTTTATTAAAGGGAAAGTCCCTACACTTTTACATAAAGAACTTCTAAAATGCTTTTAGACAGTGGAGACAGAAAACTCAACTCGCTCAAAGCTTAAACTTAATTGGTTAGGTAGTTCCAGCACCTGCCTGGTGTTGAGCGACCAGTGACTGGGGCCACTGGTCGGGGAAAGTGCTGATGCCATCTCCAGCTGCCCCTTTCGTGAATGACAGTAACAATGCAAACACTGACAAAAGAGCTGGGAGCCCCCCCAACCCCAAGCCCCTGCTTAGCAGTACTTCCACCCAGCCCCAACATACAAAGCGACAAATCCCTGAAAGGCCCTCCTCTGACAGATCTCCCCATGCAGAGACCTCGCCTGTAGTCTGGTAACGTGAAAAAGTGCTACCCTTCACTCCTCGCAAGACAGCGGAGCCCCTTAAAGGTGCAGGGAAACGCTGCCGCCTTCTCCAGCGCCAGAGGCACGGGACGAGAAGACTTCCTCTCCGGCTGCGGGCGCGGAGGCTCGGGGGCAGACAGAGAACTCCCTCTGGGCGAGGGCACTCCCCGGACGGCCAGCGGGGAGGGCAGGGAAAACGGGAGAGGAAAGGAAAGGGTCTCTGACTCGGCAGGAGGGCGGAGGGTCGCTGCCCTGCTGCGTGGACAAGCGGGGCTCGGCGACGGGCACAGCGTCCTTCCCGGGGGTGGCAGCGGCCGGCCGCCCGCTTCCTGCAAGCCAGAGGCGGCGACAAGTCGGCTTGGGTCCGGGAACACGTTCCTTCCTCGAGCCTGGTCCCGAAGGAGGGCTCAGGCTGTCGAGGCTGCAACTGTCCCTCTCGCCCAACTCCGGCGAGCGT
>NW_012114599.1:17766708-17767070 GCF_000951035.1 Colobus angolensis palliatus | reverse complement strand
CGGGCCGACGGCCTGGGGCCCTACCTGAGGCTGTGTACCAGCTCCCGGCGTGACTGGCTTCCCGGCAGACCACTCGGTTGGACATCTTGGTGCCTGTGCCGCCTATGGTGCACGAGGATGAATGAGGAGGCGGCGGCGGCGGCAGGAGCGGCTCCGCGAGGGGACGAGACACCGCGGGCCCAGCCCAGGAGGAGGCGGCAGCGGGGAGGGGATCAGCCCGGCCCAGGAGGAGGAGGAAGAGGAGGAGGCGGCGGCCCAAGAGGAGGAGATGGCAGCCGGGGCGGTGGCGGCGGCAGCAACAATCACCACAAACTCCGGCCACCGCCGGAAGATGGGGCCCACGGCGGCCTCACCGAAGCCCG
>NW_012114599.1:17755839-17758998 GCF_000951035.1 Colobus angolensis palliatus | reverse complement strand
GGCCCCGCCCCGCTCCTCCTCCCGGCCGCGCGGCGAGGTTAACGGCGGAAACTGGACAGGCCTGACGGCATCTGGGGTCGGGCAGCCCCGCGAAGAGGCAGCGGCGGCTGCAGCTACGCGCACACAAAAGCCCAGGGCCGGGGCCTGAACCGGGGAAGGCAGACCCGGAGAAGAGCCAACGCTTCCTTACTCGCCACTCTAACGGGTCCTGCCCACTGAGCATGCCCAGCACCGCTGCCTAGCCCGCCGAGGAATCTCAACGTGCACGCTCCGCTCTCCGGGGTTTAGCGGCAGCAGAGGCTGGGAGGTGGGGGCAGGGCGCGGGGAGGACGCAGCCGCAAGGCAAGCCCCCTCCCCCAGCCAACTTCCTCAAATGGAGAGCACCTAGGGCTCGCGAATGCGGCTTTCCACGAGGACAGTCCCGCGGGTATCCAACATACACAGGCATCTTTCATGGATTCGCACCCCCAAGGTCTCATTCCTAGGGTGGCCACGCCGGGAAGTTCATCTGTAGAAGCAGGCACGTGGTAAAGTGTGCCTGTGGTCCTGCAACTGCTAGTTTTTGCTTCACAGGGTCACCGTTACCACCTAACGGTGGCTTTGACACTGTAACCATTTATCTTGTTTCATGTTATATTTATGTAGGTGCATGTCATCTCGCTAACTAAAGTGCTTGATATAACTAGCCTCAGTTACCCTCAACTGTAAAATGGGGACACTCAAGGAGTGTACCTAGGATTATAAGAGCTGCTGAATGTGAACAGCCTGACAGGGTAAGCATACAACAAATATTATTTTAACCCTTGTCATCTTATAAATCCCAGTATTACACATAAATGTCAGGAGCAAATAATTTTTTTACAATTGTGTAAGAATCACAGCAAAGGACGCTATCTTGGACCTCTGAGGAAATGTTATTGTTACAAAGTACACCATTGCAAAAGTAGGAATAGAGGAAGAGAAAGTTGCATACATCCAATGAAAGTTTTGGGGCAAACACTATGTTTGTAACTGCATGGACATGGTACCTCCTGCCTATAATCCCAGCACTTAGGGGGTCTTAGGCGGTAGGATTGCTTGAAGCCAAGAGTTCGAGACCAGCCTGGGGAATATAGGAAACCCTGTTTCTATAAATTTTTATTTTTTAATTATTCGGGCGTGGTGGCTTCGCCTGTGGTCCTAGCTACTTGGTAGGCGGAGGCAGGAGGATCACCTGAGCCTAGGAGGTCAAGGCTACAGTGAGCCATGATCACGCCACTGCATTCCAACCTGGGCAACGTGCGCAGCAAGACCCTGTCTCAAAAAAGAAAAGAAAAAAAATTATATCTGAGTTTCATACTAAACAAGCCCCTGACAGATTCCAGAGTAGATGACTGGCTGTCTAATATTCAAGTTTACTTTTTAAAGCACTATTCTGCTTCCTCTCCTCCTTCCACCTTCTCCAAATTTAGGGCCCAAGGATTTTGTGCAATATCCCTGTCCTAAAGCCTAGTCAATTACTGGAACACTTCTAACTTTCATACCTTTTTCTAATTAGGTTAAAATCTCCACTATATATTTGTTTACTCAAATTTTACCCTCTCCACCAACTTGCACAAAACATCATATGCAACCAAAAAATGGACATACCATGTAGCCAAAACCTCTTTCTTTTCTTTCTTCTTTTTTTTTTTTTTTTTTGAGACAGAGTCTCGCCCTGTCACCCAGGCTGGAGTGCAGTGGCTTGATCTCGGCTCACTGCAACCTCCACTTCCTGAGTTCAAGCGATTCTCTTGCCTCAGCCTCCAGAGTAGCTGGGATTACAAGTGACCACCACCATCCCCAGCTAATTTTTGTATTTTTAGTAGAGACGGAGTTTCACTATGTTGGCCAGGGTGATCTTGAATTCCTGACCTCAGGTGATCCACCCGCCTCAGCCTCCCAAAGTGCTGGGATTACAGGCATGAGCCACTACAGCCGGGCCAAAGCCACTACTTTAGAGGTAACAGAAAAAATAAGGCTGGAGCTCTGATTACATGGTACTGTTCTGAGAGTACCAAAACTCAGTGATCATTGATGAAATGTAAACTTTTTGTTGTAAGTTTCAAGAAAAGGAAACTGCCCTAAGTGCTTATATGATGATGGTTCTTGTGGTTATTTATTGCTGATTTTGTTTCTATGGAAAAGAAGGGGCGGAGAGATTGGATACAATTAAACAAAGAAAGCTTAGTATTTCAGGACCTTCAAATTAGAAAGTCAGATTTGAGTCCTGGCCCTGTCACTCATCAGCTGTGTGACCATGGGCATCTAGTACTTTAACCTTTTCTAGCCTCAGTGTTATCTGTCAAATGCAAACAGGAGTAATATCTAACTCACAGGCTTGCTGTGAGAATGATTAAGGTACGTTAAAATGCTTCATAAGCTGTTCTTTATAAATATTTGTTCTGATTATTATCCTCTACTCCTAGCAACAATTCTAGGTCTCATTCCAAACTAGTAATCTAATTTAAAATTCAGCTTTCTCCCTATTAAAATGCTCTACTGAAATTTTCTTGCTGGTCAAACTGAATAAAGACCACAATGCAACTGAACTGAAAGGTTAGCAGATACTATGTTGTATCTCTAGGATGCTCTCAATATATGGCACAATTATTCCCCGTGTCCACTTTATTCTAGCTACCTTACTCAAGTACACTCTTGAAAGAAGTTGAAACTATTCATTTATTCACCTCCCCTATGAATTAAGGAAAATTCATATAATGCAAATACTTTGTATTTTAGGAGAAGCTTATTTGACAATACTGTACAATTCTCATGTTACTATCAACAATTTCCATTATATCCACTAGTGATTTTCGTTTGACACTCCATAAGCATTATTCATAGTAGGAAGCAAGGAGGAAACCTTTATTAACAGACAATCCTTATGAAGCTAAGACTTCAAGAAATAAGAAGGAAGGCCAGGAACGGTGGCTCCTGCCTGTAATCCCAGCACTTTGGGATGCTGAGGCGGGCGGATCACAAGGTCAGGAGTTTGACACCAGCCTGGCCAATACGGCAAAACCCCGTCTCTACTGAAAATACAAAAACAGCCAGGCGTGGTGGCAGGTGCCTGTAATCCCAGCTACTCGGGAGGCTGAGGCAGGAGAATCGCTTGAACCTGGGAGGCAGAGGTTGCGG
>NW_012114599.1:17746604-17755454 GCF_000951035.1 Colobus angolensis palliatus | reverse complement strand
AAAAAAAAAAAAAAACTAAAAATAAATTTTAAAACGTAGCCAGGCACAGTGGCACATGCCTATGGCCTCAGCTACTTGGAAGGCTGAAGCGGGAAGATTGCTTAAGCCCAGGAGTTTGAGACTGCAATCAGCTATGATCACACCACTGCACTCTGGGCAACAGAGTGAGACCCCATCTTTAAAAAAAAAAAAAAGAAGACGAAGAAGAATGAAATGGCACTATATACTAGTATGGAAAGAGTTTCAAAAAAGTGAAAAAAGCAAATTACAGAATGTATAAAGTATGCTTCCATTTGTATAGGAATGAATACTTGTAATTTCATATACTTGCATATGCACGGAATACTTCTAGAAGGTAATAACTGGGTGGCTGAGGTGGAAGGATGGAAAAAGGATTTAACCTTTCCAATGTATGTCTTTGTGTATCTTTTGTATTTTGTGCCATATACATATACTACATACCAAAAAAAACCCAAAAACTCTATTTTTACATCTTTAGGCTTGATTTTGAATCTACACGGCAATATTAAACTGACCATTTTTAGATTCTACTTATCCACAACTGACAGCTTTAGAAGTACCCTAACACTGAAAGCCCTGTAGATCAGAAAAATATTTTACAATAGTAACAGCGTTTTGAACAAATCAAGAGAAGAGTTTAACACAGAGAAGGTCTTTTGATTTCAACTAAAACTGGTGTTCTAACCTAGTATCAGTCAACTTTGTCCCTGTCTACCTTAGAAAACCAAACTTAATAAACAACATTTATTAAATACTGTGTATCTGAACACTGGACTAAGTATATTAGATATTTAATAATTCCTGTGGATAAAAATTTATTCATTTCTAATGTTTCGTAATACAATTTTTTATGTAGAGCTTTTTTCCATCTTTTTTTATTTTTATTTATTTGTTTTTTTTTTAGATGGAGTCTCGCTCTAATTGCCCAGGCTGGAGTGCAGTGGCACGATCTCACTCACTGCAAACTCCGCCTCCTGGGTTCACGCCATTCTCCTGCCTCAGCCTCCGGAGTAGCTGGGACTACAGGCGCCTGCCACCTCGCCCGGCTAGTTTTTTGTATGTTTAGTAGAGATGGGGTTTCATTGTGTTAGCCAGGATGGTCTCGATCTCCTGACCTCGATCCACCTGCCTCGGCCTCCCAAAGTGCTGAGATTACAGGCGTGACCCACCGTGCCTGGCCCTTTTTCCATATTTATTAATATTTAGGATTGTCAGAAATGGAATGACAGAGTCAAAAGATATAAGGAGCCAGGCGCAGTGACTCACATCTATAATCCCAAAATTTGAGGAGGCCAAGGCAGGAGGATCACTTCAGTTCAAGAGTTGAAGACCAGCCTGGGCAACACAGCAAGATCTCATCTCTACTAAAAATAAAACAAATTAGCCTGACATAGTGTCGTGCCCCTGTAGTACCGCACCCTGTAGTACAAGCTACTCAGGAGGCTGAGGCAGGAGGATTGTTTGAGCCCAGGAGTTCAAGGCTGCAGTGACCTATGATTGTGCCACTGCTGTCCAGGCTGACAAAGCAAGACCCTGTCTCCAAACAAAAAAAAAACACACACACACAAAGCTTTGTTAAAGACTGGCAAAGTTGTTTTTGTTTTATTTTATTTTGTTTTGAGACAGTCTCGCTCTGTTGCCCAGGGAGTGCAATGGCGCAATCTCAGCTCACTGCAGCCTCCACAGCCTCTCAGGATCCAGCAATTCTCCTGCCTCAGCCTCCGGGGTAGCTGGGATTATAGGCACGCACCACCATGCCTGGCTGATTTTTGTATTTTTAGTAGAAATGGGGTTTTACCATATTGGCCAGGCTGGTCTTGAACTCCTGACCTCTGGTGATCCGCCTGCCTTGGCCTCGCAAAGTGCTGGGATTACAAGTGTGAGCCATCATGCCCAGCCAAAGGCTGGCAAGGTTTTTTAAAAAACAATTATTCATTACCAACTACCCCTTTTATCACTGGTGACCTATTTTCCACTATTTTATTACTTTTCTTCTTTGCTAATTTACACCCAGAGATTTTATTTTAATAAGTGGATTTTCGGTTATAGCCACTCACAGGTTCATCTTTTGTGCCTCATTTTTCCAGTCTGATGATATGTCATCAGGCCTCCAATTGGTAATGCCACTTTGGAATCCAGTCCAGGAAAATACCTGGCTACAGTTTTGTATGCTCCTCCTAAAACAATTCCGTCGCTTCTAACAGGAAGTTATCCATCTTAAAATCCCACTGTACCTTCTCCTAAATGACGTTTAAATAAAAGTTCAATATTCTTCCTTTAGGTGCATCAGAACTAGGTAGAAGATCTCCTTCTATCCAACCCACTCTTCTCCCCTTTTTTTTTTTTTTTTCAATTCAAGGTTTCTATTTCCTCCAGGAATCTATTCCTAATTCACTCTACTGATCCTCCCAACTAACCCACCCACCAACGTAATTCATGCACTCACTCTTAAGGGATACAGTAGGTTTTACTCAATTTTTGTATTTATTTACTAAACAACGTCTGCATTAAATGGTCAAAGGTTAGAAACTGTTTATATGCTTTCCAGTTACATATAATATATGACACCAAAGTATAATAGTAACTTTCTTTTTTGTTGTTGTTTTTTTGAGACGGAGTATCGCTGTGTCACCCAGGCTGGAGTGCAGGCGCGATCTCGGTTCACTGCAGCCTCAGCCTCCTGGGTTCAAGCAATTCTCCTGCCTCAGCCTCCCGAGTAGCTGGGATTACAGGTGTCAACCACCATGCCCAGCTAACTTTTGTATTTTGGGTAGAGGCAGGGTTTCACCATGTTGGCCAGGCTGGTCTCAAACTCCTGACATCAGGTGATCCACCCACCTCAGTTTCCCAAAGTGCTGCGATTACAGGCGTGAGCCACAGCACCCGGCCATATAGTAGTAACTTTCTAAACTGACTTCCATTTAACCAATTTATGAGAGTAAGTGGAGCTCTCCATTCCCTCAGTAAAATAACACTGAATAATGCCCATGAATAAACTGAACTCTTGAAGTTACTGGGCTACACTCTTTAAGAAACTCTCAGCTAGGTGTGGTGGCTCATGCCTGTAATCCCAACACTTTGGGAGGCCAAGGCACGTGGATTACTGGAGGTTAAGAGTTCGAGACCAGCCTGGCCAACATGGTGAAACCCCATCTCTACTAAAAATACAAAATTAGCTGGGTGTGGTGGTGTGCGCCTGTAATCCTAGCTTCTAGGGAGGCTTAGGCAGGAGAATTGCTTGAACCCAAGAGGCGGAGGTTGCAGTGAGCTGAGATTGTGCCATTGCACTCCAGCCTGGGCAAAAAGAGCGAAACTCTGTCTCAAAATAAAACACACACACACACACACACACACATATATATAGAGAGAGAGAGAGATGGGTTTGAATCCCTGCCAAAAACTTAATTCCTCTGTAACTTTAAGGAAATTATTCAAATGTTTCTTCATCTATAAATGAAGTGTTAAACTAGCTGGGCGTGGTGGTGTGTACCTGTAGTCCCACCTGCTCAGAAGGCTGACGCGAGAAGATGACTTGAGCCCAGGAGTAAGCTATGCTCTCACCACCGGGCTCCAGCCTGGGTGACAGAGCAAGACCCCGTCTCAAAAACAAATAAATAGGCTTGGCGCAGTGGCTCTCACATCTATAATCCCAGCACTGTGGGAAGTTCTGGCAGGTAGATAGCTTGAGGTCAGGAGTTCAAGTTCAAGACTAGCCTGGTCAACACAATGAGAACTCGTCTCTGCAAAAGCTTAAACAAAAATCAGCCAGGTTCAGCAGTATACCTATAGTCCCAGCTACTCAGAAGGCTAAGGCAAGAAGCTCACTTGAGCCTAGAACTTCAAGGTTGCAGTAAGCTATGGCCATGCTATTGCACTCCAACCTGGGAGACAGAGCAAGACCTCATCTCTAAATAAATAAAGTATTAAAATTAAAATTAAACCTACCTCAAACTTTGAGGGGTGAGGAATATGTTTATGACCTTGATGGTAGTTATGGTTTCAGTGATCTATAGTTATATCCAAAGTAATCAAGTTGTATATATTAAATATATACGGCTTTTTGTTCAATTATACCTTGATAAAGCGATTTTTAAAATAAACAAAAAATAGGGATAATTTTTTAAACTTAAATCCACCTCACAGGTTCAAGGATTAAATGACAACTCATGTAAATATTTAGCATGCTGCCTGGCACATAAGTACTCAAGTAAGCATTATGTGGACTGCCAGGAAAAGACATTCCTTGCCAGACACAGTGGCTTGCACCTGTAATCCCAGCATTTTGGGAGGCCAAGGCAGCAGGATCACATGAGGTCAGGAGTTTGAGACCATCTGGGCAACATAGTGAGACCTCACCTCTTAAAAAAAAAAAAAAAAATTTGGCCAGGCGTGGTGGCTCACGCCTGTAATCCCAGCACGTTAGGAGGCCGAAGCGAAGCAGATTGCCTGAGCTCAGGAGTTTGCAACCGTCCTGGGCAACACGCTGAAACCCCATCTGTAGGAAAATACAAAAAATTAGCCGGGCGTTGTGGCATGCGCCTGAAGTCCTAACTACTCAGGAGGCTGAGGCAGGAGAATTGTTTGAACCTGGGAGGCGGAGGTTGCAGTGAGCCACTGCACTCCAGCCTGGGCGACAGAGCGAGACTCCATCTAAAAAAATTAATAAAAAGACATTTCTATTCTCAGCCCTTACCACTAGGCCAAGTATTGCATATTTACACTTCCAAAACTAGAATATCTTCTAAGGGGTCCTTAACCAGAGGTATCAGAATGCCTTAAAGATTTTTGTCAGGCCGGACACAGTGGCTCACACCTATAATTCCAGCACTTTGGGAGGCTGAGGCGGGCAGATCACCCGAGGTCAAGAGTTCAAGACCAGCCTGACCAACATGGTAAAACCCTGTCTCTACTAAAAATACAAAAAGCAGCCGGGCAAGGTGGCACGCACCTGTAATCCCAGCTACTGGGGGGACTGAGACAGGAGAATCGCTTGAACCCAGGAGGCAGAGGTTGCAGTGAGCCGAGACTGTACCACTGCACTCCAGCCTGGGCAACAGAGCAAGACTCCATCTCAAAAAGAACAACAAAAAAGGCTCTGTCCCATGGGTCATGTTCACCAGGTGACAGCTTTAGAAGCCCCTTAACACATATATAATACTTATATTATGTACAAAATTTGTATTTTTATATTGATTGTTATGTTTATATTGTTTATACTTATATTTGGAAAGTTCCCCCAGGTAGCTCTGATGAGAATCATCAGTAAACAACCACTGCTAGAAGATTATTGATCTCTTAATAAGATTACCCAATTATGGGCGTTGTGGCTCACACCCATAATTCCAGCACTTTGGGAGGCTGAGGTGGGCAGATCACCTGAGGTCAGGAGTTCAAGACCAGCCTGGCCACCATAGTGAAACCCCGTCTCTACTAAAAATACAAAAATTTGCTGGGGACAGTGGCGTGCACCTGTAATCTCAGCTACTCAGGAGACTGACACAGGAGAATCAAGCCTGGGAGCTGAAGGTTGCAGTGAGCCAAGGTCACATTGTACTCAAGCCTGGGCGACAGAGCGAGACCTTGTCTCAAAAAAAAAAAAAAAATTACCCAATTACTACTCAGATGTTAAAAAATCACTAAAAAGACTTGGGTGGATTAACTTATGAGTTAGCCAAATAACCAAAATAAATTTGATAGAATACTTACAAAAACTACTATATAAGATCCCAGTATGTCCAGGTTTTTCCTATTCAAATATATAGATCTGCAGATGTAAACCAAAAACAGCACCTCCCACAAGTGTCAGTTCTACTAAAATATGTATTTCCTGTATTAAAGATAAGGCATACCTAATCAGCATTATTTATTTTTTTATTTTTTTATTTATTTATTTTTTTGAGACAGATTCTCGCTCTGTCGCCCAGATTGGAGTGCAGTGGCACGATCTTGGCTCACTGCAACCTCCGCCTCCCAGGTTCAAGCAAGTCTTCTGCCTCAGCCTCCCGATCAACCTCCCGAGTAGCTGGAACTACAGGAACGTGCCACCACGCCCAGCTAATTTTTGTAATTTTAGTAGAGACAGGGTTTCACCATATTGGCCAGGGTGGTCTCGAACTCCTGACCTTGTGATCCACCCACCTCGGCCTCCCAAAGTGCTGGGATTACAGGCGTGAGCTACCGCACCCAGCCAATCAGCATTAAATTTCTAACTTTGCAAAGGCCTTAACAGGTTTAGCTTGGAGACACACGACTTTAATAGGCTTCTAATGCAGGGTTTTTCAACTTTGGCACTGACATTTTAAGCTAGATAATTCTTGGGGAGGGAGAAGATGGGCATGCAGGCTGTCCTATTCATTAAGATGTTTTAGCAGCATCTATACGCACTAGATGCCAGTAGAACCCCACCTAGCTAGGCATGGTGGCTCACGCCTGTAATCCCAGCATTTTGGGAGGCCAAGACATGTGGATCACAAGGTCAGGAGTTCAAGAACCCCACCTTATTCCAGTCGTGACAACCAAAATGTGTCCAGATATCAACAAATGTTCTCTGGGGAAATGGGGGTGGGGAGAGATAATCACTCCTCTTTGAGAACCATTGCTCTAGTGGATGTTTTTTCCTGGCTCTCTTATGGCAGTTTCTCTATTTTCTGAGCTAGTGAGCTATCTCCATTTCTTCACAGAGGACAATGAGAATAGATCCCAAAAAGAACTGGCTGCTGCTTTTTATTGCAAAGAGAAGCAATGAAATTCAGCAACACATTGGTAGAACTGGATTTTAATTCCCATTCAAAAACTTACCAGCAGTGTTGTCTTGAGCATGTCACTTAACCTCTCCAAGTCTGTTTCCTCATCTGCAAAATGGGAATAATAATATCTACTTTGCAGAGCTGCCATATCAGAGATCATTTAAGTAAAAATGTACTATGCCTGAAACTTAGTAGGAATGCAATAAATTATAGCTATTACTATAAATGTTGATAACATTAGAGAATATTGTATCCCCTTTGCAATGCTTTTATTAGTACTCCAACTTTATTGTACATTAGAATCACCTGTGATACTTGTTAAGCCATTGAAGACGCCCAGATCCCACCCTCAGAAAGGTCCAGAAACAATGCTGAGAAAAATTGGCTGAATTTTTTACATTATACTTGACTGCTGTATTTTCTCTCTGTTGTAAAACTCTGCAGCATTTGAAGACAGAAGAAAAAGAGAAATTCATGAAACAATCATGTAAAACGTGTCATACAGAACAAAAACTACTTTAAAATAATGGTGTTTTGACAGTTTATTTTGAAGGTCATTTTAAAAACAAAGTTAAAGACAATCTGAGAAAAAATTGCACAGAATACACTCATTAAATAGGTATGGTTTATGGTGACTAAATCAAAATAAGGGAAATATGTTCTCTTCTGCAATTCCAGAAATAGGTTCTGTTGTCCGGAAGGTTCTTATACATCCAAAAAGGGGGGATAATCATGGAAATTAAAGCTGCCTCTTAATCATGTAAATCTACAGTAGCAACTAAATTTTTCTGTTCTTCCCATTAAGTCAGTTTCGATCTTCAAACTGTGCCTTGTTTTTTAAAAGATAAGATGCTAGAAATTCAATGGGATTTGGTGGTCTGTAAGGGAAAAGAAATCCAAAGTTTAGAAATATATTTCCCAGATGTGTTAATTAAAACATATTGTTCCATAATGAAAACTCATCTTTTTAAGTTTAATTTTCATTTCACAGTCAAAGGACATTTGTAGTAAATAAAATAAATGACATAAGCAAGCAAATTAATTAGCCAACAAAATAGTTTAATGAGACTGAAATTTTTGTATGGCTTAAATCTGGTTATGAACTCATTTTTAAAACATGTTTAAAAAATGTATTGACAATGGGATGATCATTACCCCAGAGAGAATAATGACTTGAAGGGGTCACATGGATGGCTTCTGAGAGGCTGGCAGTATTCAGTTTCTTGATCTGACTACAAGCTACACAGGTATGTTTAGTTTGTGAAAATTCATCAAGCTGTATACCTATGATAAGTGTAATATTCTGGGTAATATCCTTCAATAAAAGAACAAAAATAATATAGGACAGTGGATGTAGCATCACTAAGACATGTAGATGAACTCAAGTGACTAGTCAAAGAAGCAACACTAATACAGATAAGTAGGTTATGTTTCTTTTTTAAAAGGTACTTCTTTCTTTCTTCAAATACTTAAAATCAATAATTCTAATACTATTTAATTCAACTACAGTGCACCTAAGAAGATAAACACATTTATAAAACTAAGAGGAGATATTTCTTATTAACACTTCTATGTAAATTATTCTTGCTGAGAATACAAGTCCAAAGATGAAAAACTGGGGAGACATCTATTTTCAACTCTACTATGGAAAGGCATATTGAAAATGTGTTTACAATAATCTCAAAACATTCCCAGAGCACTTTAAACAGCCCTAAGAGCTGTCTACAAATAGACAAGATTTTTCATGTAGTATTTAGGGTTCACACGATTAATTATTTTACCAGAACTCTTTACTTAAAAAATGTATTTGGGGCCAGGCACAATGGCTCATGCCTGTAATCCCAGCACTTTGGGAAGCCGAGGCGGGTGGATCACGAGGTCAGGAGTTTGAGACAATCCTGACCAACATGGTGAAACTCCGTCTCTACTAAAAATACCAAAATTAGCCGGTCATGGTGGTGCGTGCCTGTAATCCCAGCTACCAGGAGGTTGAGGCGGGAGAATCACTTGAACCCGGGAGGTAGAGGTTGCAGTGAGTCGAGATCGCACCACTGCACTCCAGCCTAGGCGACAGAGCAAGACT
>NW_012114599.1:17741891-17743454 GCF_000951035.1 Colobus angolensis palliatus | reverse complement strand
TGGCTCATGCCTGTAATCCCAGCACTTTGGGAGGCTGAGGCAGGCAGATCACTTGAGGTCAGGAGTTCAAGACCAGCCTGGCCAACATGGTGAAACCCCATCTTTACAAAAAATACAAAAATTAGCCAGGCATAGTGGCACACACCTGTAGTCCCAGCTACCCAGGAGGCTGAGACACAAGAATCACTTGAAACCAGGAGGCAGAGGTTGCAGTGAACAGAGATCACACCACTGTACTCCAGCCTGGGCAACAGAGTGAGACTCTGTCTCAAAATAACAATAATAATAATAAAGTATAATCATGAAGACTATGGAGAGACAAAGAAAAATGTTATGTCACAATAAGTAAAAAGAAGATTCAAAATTACAGGTATGTCATGATCACAAATCTTTACAAATATGCATATGATCTAAGACTGGTGGGAAAAAATTTAAATGTCTGAATTATGAGATTATGGCTGAGTACTTTCTTAAAAACTTTAACATCCATAAATCACACAGAAAAATGTTGCTATACATAACTAATGATATTTCATATAGGGGAATCTATTTTGCTTTCTTTACTAACTCCTTTTGTGGACACAATTATCTTACCTTTCCTTTGCAAGCACAGCAAGTCCCTGTAATAAGATAGGCACAACTGTCTGATCCAGGTAGGCACGAGTTGGCAAAGACTGGAGATCTACCTTCTGCTTTGATGACTTTTCTGCATTAATCTTCTCATTTTCTACTATCCTCTAGTGAATTCAAAAAAAAGTGCATGAACATTTCAAATAAATGTTATTCTGAGTGCTAAACAAAACTAATGGAAATATGACACTAATAGAAAAGGCAAATCAATGACTAGAAAGATGGTACTAGACCACAAACTTCTCTGCCCAAAATAAATTCAGACCCATCTTTCAATCTCATTCAAGCTCTTTCTCTCCAAAAGCACCACATTATCTCATTCTTCTAATGTCATGTCTCAAGATCCTACTCTGTCTCCCTTTCCTTCTGACTTTGTAGGAGTAAACACAAATCTTTTTTCTCTTTTTCATGTAAGTATATTCTTAGAGTGTGTTCCCAAAAAAGACTGGACATGACACCAAACAGCACCCAATCATAGTAAGAAAGCTGGTCACAGCAGAGACAGCAAGCTTCAGGGGCCAAGGCTTATACACTCAAGAGAATAGAGCTAAAATTTATTACCATTGTCTTGTATTCACTGTTGTCATTTTTATGGTTACCCTCTATTTGTCACAATGAGAATGCTTTTCCCTTTATGTTTCTTTTTTAAAGAAATACATCCAGCCTGGGCAACTGCAAAATCCAGTCTTTACCAAAAATACAAAAATCAGGCCGGGCATGGGGGATCACGCCTGTAATCCCAGCACTTTGGGAGGCCAAGGTGGGCAGATCACGAGATCAGGAGATCGAGACCATCCTGGCTAACACGGTGAAACCCCGTCTCTACTAAAAATACAAAAAATTAGCCGGGCGTGGTGGCAGGCACCTGCAGTCCTAGCTACTTGCAAGGCTGAGGCGGGAGAATGGCGTGAACCCGGGAGGCGGAGCTTGCAG
>NW_012114599.1:17736934-17741311 GCF_000951035.1 Colobus angolensis palliatus | reverse complement strand
GTCTCGATCTCCTGACCTTGTGATCCGCCCGTCTCAGCCTCCCAAAGTGCTGGGATTACAGGCTTGAGCCACCGCGCCCGGCCACACTTACATTTTTAAAACTAATGTATTAAAAAATTTTGCGGCTTGCGCGGTGGCTGACACCTGTAATCCCAGCACTTTCGGAGGCCAAGGCAGGCCGACCACGACTCAGGAGTTCAAGACAGCCTGACCAATATGGCGAAACCCCATCTCTACTAATAATACAAAAATTAGCCGGGCGTGGTAGTGCGCACCTGTACTCCCAGTTACTCCGGAGGCTGAGGCAGAAGAATCGCTTGAACCCGGGAGGTGAAGTTTGCAATGAGCCAAGATCACACCACTAGACTCCAGCATGGGCGACAGAGAAAGACTCCATCTCAAAAAATAAAAATAAAAAAAGAACTAGACAGGCATGGTGGTGCACACCTGTAATCCCAACTACTTAGGAAACTGAAGCACGAAAATCACTTGTACCCAGGAGGCAGAGGTTGCAGTGAGCTGAGGTCATACCACTGCACTGCAGCCTGGGTAACACAGCAGGATTCCGTCTCAAAAAGGAAAAAAAAAGGCCGGGCACGGTGGCTCATGCCTGTAATCAAAGCACTTGGGGAGGCCCAGGCAGGTGGATCACGCGGTCAGGAGTTCAAGACCAGCATGACCAACATGGCGAAACCCCGTCTCTACTAAAAATACAAAAATTAGCCAGGCGTAGTAGTGTGCGCCTGTAATACCAGCTACTCAGGAGGCTGAGGCAAGAGAATCGCTTGAACCCGGGAGGCGGAGCTTGCAGTGAGCTGAGATCTGGTCATTGCACTCCAGCCTGGGCGACAGAGTGGGACTCCGTCTCAAAAAAAAAAAAAAAGGTTGCTTTTTAAAAAAAATTTTAGATATTTAAAATGGGGGCTGGATGGGATAGCTCACACCTGTATTCCCAGCACTTTGGGAGGCCAAAGCAAGGGGATCGGCTGAGTCCAGGAGTTCAAGACCAGCCTGACCAACACGGTGAAACCCCATCTCTACTAAAATTACAAAATTAGCCAGGCGTGGTGGCGTAGGCCTGTAATTCCAGCTACTTGAAAGGCTGAGGCAAGAGAATCGCTTGATCCCGGGAGGTGGAGGTTGCAGTGAGCTAAGATTGCACCACTGCACTCCAGCCTGGGTGACAGAGCAAGACTCCATCTCAAAACATTAAAAAAAATAAAAATGAAGGAGACAAAAAAAATAATAATAAGAAGAAATGGCTCTAAAAGGACAAAACAGTATTCCTAAGAGCACTTTCATCTAAATGAACTTTTGCTTCAATCATACTCAAACTAGATATAAAAGAGTCGACAAAGAAAACTTTTTCTACTTTTAATTTTATTTTGGTAAAAGTGAGAAAAAACCTTTAATCACATTATCTGTAACATATATAGCATGGTTTCCAAAGACACTTCCCATAACTATGTCAGACAACTTCTGCTTATGATTTTTCAATCTAATTTTGGAATTAAAAGATAATTTTCTATTAAATACAAAATTTTTTAATCTATAAAATACTATTTATTTTGTCCATGGACTGAAAATTTTATTTTTCATTAGTAAATTTCAACAGATAATTAGCACACCATCACTTCAGAAATTCTAACTGAGCCTTTGTAAAAGTCAGCTTTCCATTGCAGAAAAGACTATACAACTTCATTATTTCTGAAAACTGACAGTATCATCTTGAATGAATTTTCATCCCCTAAATCAAAATCCACTATGTTCAAAACTTCACATTGATCACAACAAAGACAATGCGACAAACTTCAAAATCTCACAATGTATTTCCTAAAAACAGTCCTAACTTCCAGTCAGAGTATACGTATACAATAAAAACTACTCGAGACCAGGCACAGTGGCTCACATCTGTAATCCCAGTACTTTGGGAAGCCAAGGCAGGAGGACTGCTTGAGCGCAGGAGTTTGAGACCAGCTTGAGCAACATAGTGAGACCCTGTTACTACTTTTTAGAAAATAATTTTAGGCCGGGCACAGCGGTTCACGCCTGTAATCCCAGCACTTTAGGAGGCCGAGGCAGGTGGATCACAAGGTCAGGAGTTCGAGACCAGCCTGACCAACATGGTGAAACCCCATCTCTACTAAAAATACAAAAATTAGCTGGGCGTGGTGGCAGGCACCCGTAATCCCAGCTACTCAGGAGGCTGAGGCAGGAGAATTGCTTGAACCCTGGAGGCAGAGGTTGCAGTGAGCTGAGATTGTGCAACTGCACTCTAGCCTGGGTGACAGAGTGAGACCCCATCTCAAAAAAATAATAATAATTTTTAAAAAACAGTTTGGCAGGGCGCGGTGGCTCACACCTGTAATCCCAGTACTTTGGGAGGCCAAGGCTGGTGGATCACCTGAGGTCAGGAGTTCAAGACCAATCTGCCGAACATGGTGAAACCCCGCCTCTATTAAAAATACAAAAATTAACCAGGCGTGGTTGCATGTACCTATAATCCCAGGACTCAGGAGGCTGAGGCAGGAGAATTGCCTGGGCGATAGAGCAAGGCTCCATTTCAAAAAAAGAAAAAAATATTTTAACTTGTGAGTTACATGACATTATAATGCCTACAATAAGAAAGCCAATAAGAAAGAGCAGTGCGGCTGGCTGTGGTGACTCACGCCTGTAATCCCAATACTTTGGGAGGCCAAGGCAGGCAGATCACCTGAGGTCAGGAGTTCAAGAACAGCCTAGTCAACATGGAGAAAACGCAACTCTATTAAAAATACAAAACTAGCCGGGTGTGGTGGCACATGCCTGTAATCCCAGCTACTTGGGAGGCTAAGGCAGCAGAATCACTTGAACCTGGGAGGCGGAGGTTACGGTGAGCTGAGACCGCACCATCGCACTCCAGCCCAAGCAACAAGAGCAAAACTCCGTCTCAAAACAAAAAAAAAAGAGCAATGCCTAAGCAACTCCTATAACTCCTGTAATAAATTTCTTAACCAAATTCTCCCATTTATTTCATTTGAACATTTATGAATTATCTACTATGTGCCAATTGTGATGCTCAATTTCACTTAAGTCAAAATCTTGAACTAATCTAAAAATAGGTATATTCAAACTACCACAAACAAACAATGAGCTGGTAAGACAGTGTAGAACAGTCATCACAAAAAGGGGAGAAATGAGGTGAGTACTATGACTGTCCCAGCTTCCTGCTTTCTGCCAGGATGCAATGTAGGGAGAGAGAATGTGAACAGAGCCTAGTAGTCTCCCTGAGTTGAGAAGACAGAGTTGAAAATTCTGGGAGACCAAAACAACTAAAATTTGCAAGGCAGAGCACTGAAGAGAAGAAAGGTGCGTGGAGACAAGAACTGCACAGAAAAAGACTAAAGATATTGCCTTCCAGGCTTCAGGTGAATACTTATCAATAGATGGCTATAAGTCAACTACCCAAGGCCAGGGAAAGAACCATCTTGTGTTAGTCCATTTGCATTGCTATAAAGAAATACCTGAGGGTGGGTAATTTTATAAAGAAGAGAGGTTTATTTGGCCACAGTTCTGCAAGCTACCCAAGCATGGCACCAGCATCTGCTTCTGGTGAGGGCTTCAGGGAGCAATGAATCATGACAGAGACGGAAAGGGAACTGGTGTGTCATATAACAAGAGAGGGAGCAAGAGAGAAAGGAGTAGGTGCCAGGCTCTTTTTAACAATCAGATCTCATGGTAACTAATAGAGTAAGAACTGACTCATTACCAAAAGATGGCACCATGCCAGTCATGAGGGATCTGCCCCCATGACCCTGCTCCCACTAGGCCCCACTTCCAACATTGGGGGTCACATTTCAACATGAGACTTGGAATGGACAAATATCTAAACTATATTACACCAGGAGGAACAATCCTTGCAGCTCACACAGGCTGGAAACAGTTTGTGTTCCAGTGACACAGGGGGAGAAAATCTCATAATATGCCAGCCGTGGTGGCTCACACGTGTAATCCCAGCACTTTGGGAGGCCAAGGCAGGGGGATCACCTTAGGTCAGGAGTTTGAGACCATCCTGGCCAACGCGGTAAAACCCCGTCTCTACTGAAAATACAAAAATTAGGCAGGCATGGTGGCACATGCCGGTAATTCCAGCTACTCAGGAGGCTGAGGCAGGAGAATCACTTGAACCCAGGAGATGGAGGCTGCACTGACCCAAGATCGTGCCACTTCCAGCCTAGGCGACAAGAGCAAAACTCCATCTCAAAAAATAAAAATAAAAAAAGGTGAAACGCTTGCACCCGGGAGGCAGAGGTTGCAGAGAACCGAGAGCGCGCCACTACACTCCAGCCTGGGTGACAGAGCGAGACTCCATCTCAAAACATTAAAAAAAATAAAAAT
>NW_012114599.1:17728602-17729016 GCF_000951035.1 Colobus angolensis palliatus | reverse complement strand
CTCCTCTACTAAAAATACAAAAAAAATTAGCTGGGCGTGCCTGTAGTCCCACCTACTTGGGAGGCTGAGGCAGGAGGAGAATGGTGTGAACCCAGGTGAGCCAAGACCACACCACTGCACTCCAGCCTGGGCGACAGAGTGAGACTCCATCTCAAAAAAAAAAAAAAAAGAAAGAAAAGAAAAAAAACTACACCAAGACACACCAAAACCAAATAACTTTAAAACACTGATATAAAGAAAATCTCAAAAGTAGCAAGAAGATGTTATTTATTGAGGAGCAAAGATAGGAACGATAGCAAGCTTCTTTTCAAAAACAATGTCCGGGCCGGGCGCGGTGGCTCAAGCCTGTAATCCCAGCACTTTGGGAGGCCGAGACGGGCGGATCACGAGGTCAGGAGATCGAGACCATCCTGG
>NW_012114599.1:17716671-17720167 GCF_000951035.1 Colobus angolensis palliatus | reverse complement strand
ACTCCAGCCTGGGCAACAGAGCGAGACTCCGTCTCAAAAAGAAAACAAAACAAAACAAAACAAAAAATTTCTCATCTTTTACTATGTGCCACACACACTCTTAAGTAATTTGCCTGTATCTTCAGCCCCATAAGGCTCAGAGAAGTTCAGTAATTTGTTCAAGGTCACCAGAAAGTATATTGGGAGCTGTATTTTCAACCTAGGCAGGATGACATTTTTGCAGTAGAATTAAGTTGTATTACTAATTTTTTTTTTTTTTTAAGACAAAATCTCACTCTGTCGCCCAGAATGGAGTACAGTGGCATGATCTCGGGTTCAAGGGATTCGCGATTCTCCTGCCTCAGACTTCCGAGTAGCTGGGATTAGTAGAGACGAGGTTTCACCATGTTGGCCAGGCTGGTCTGGAACTCCTGACCTCAGGTAATCAGCTCACACTGGCCCTCAAAGTGCTGGGATTACAGGGGTAAACCACTGCATCTGGCCTTATTTTTGGGGGGGGGGGGCAGGGAGAGGAGAAGAGGGACAGGGTCGGGTGCTGACACCCAGGCTGGAGTGCAGTGGTGCGACCATAGCTCACTACAGCCTCAACCTCCCCAGCTCCAGCAATCCTCTCACTTCAGCCCAGGAGTTACTGAACTCTAAAAAGAAATAAATACTTATTAAATGTTGACTCCTCCAGCACACTATTCTGCTACAAAGACCAACAGATTTCCTAATTTTATTTTTTACTTTTTTTTCTTTTTTTTTCTTGAGCCGGAGTCTCACTCTGTCGCCCAGGCTGTAGTGCAGTGGCATGATCTCGGCTCACTGCAACCTCAGTTTTCCAGATTCAAGCGATTCTCTGGCCTCAGCCACCCGAATAGCTGGGATTACAGCCATCCACCATCATGCCTGGCTAACTTTTGTATTTTTAGTAGAGACGGGGTTTCACCATGTTGGTCAGGCTGGTTTGGAACTCCTGACCTCAGGTGATCCACCAGCCTCGGCCTCCCAAAGTGCTGGGATTACAGGCGTGGACCATCGTGCCCAGCGAAGGGTTTCTTAATTTTAATATGCAATTTTTACGTAGCAACATCCCAAAAGATCGATTAAAAGCCACCAAGCAAAATGATTTAGACAGTATCCCTCAAGAATGTGTTTCGTAATAAAAGTTCAATCCTTTGGCTCAAACCTAATTTGTATGTCTGTACACCAAGAAGCATTAGTACTAATAAAACAAGCTACCCATAACTTGATACTATTCAGTTCACGATAACAAAGTTTTCCCTTGTGCATAGTAACCTAGTAAAATCAGATCCCAAGTTTTCTCCAGCTCGCAAGAGACAACACAGATGAGGCATAGGAACTGGGCGAGTTACCTCAACGTTGTCTGTGAGACCGTACTCAGAGTGAGGATTTTCTGCAACCTAGAAAACAAAACACCGGTAACAGAGATATAAGTCCCCCCTTTCTCGCTGCCTTCCTGAACACCACCACCCTGAATTGAGGGCCTCCTGATACCTGCGTTTGTCCCTCCAGCATCTGCTCCGGCTCCATGGCGGACCCTGCAAGTCACAGTCCCCGGATACCAGTCTTGGAAAACAAGAAGAGCCGCGAGTTACCTGGGAGATTTCAACACGAAGACGCCAGGATGGAGTGCAGCCCAGCCCCCGACCCCGCCCCTCACCCCCACCTGGGCGCGGGAGCACCCCGAGCAGTAGAGCAGCAGAATGGGATAGTCCACAACTGGGCGCCTACATGGGGTCTGGAAACTCTACGGCAGTCCCAAGTACCTAGAATGAGTGAGAAAGTGGGGTAAAGGAAGCTGATTACCCGCGCCCAAGCCGTTCGTTCTTTAGAGCCCTACACCGCGCCACCAACTCCCAGCACCAACAGCTCCGGCCGTAAGTGACGGCTGTCGCACGACTGCCGCGCCTGCGCAGAACCTCCCGGCTAACAAGAGGCTGGGAGGCGGGCAAACCGGTGCTGAGTCCCTGAGGGTCTCTGCAGTCTGCGTGAGTCCTGGCCAAGGTCTGGCCTCGGAAGCT
This sequence comes from Colobus angolensis palliatus, assembly GCF_000951035.1. Taxonomy (NCBI): domain Eukaryota; kingdom Metazoa; phylum Chordata; class Mammalia; order Primates; family Cercopithecidae; genus Colobus; species Colobus angolensis. The sequence goes on along the minus strand of NW_012114599.1, from coordinate 17,718,140 downwards.
ACGAGCTACAATCTTTCTTCATTCTACCCACCCACGAAGAGCGCCACCCCAGCTGCAGACCAAGTGACCAGCCCAGTTGGAAGGGGCTCGGCCGGATCAAACCTCGGTGCTGTCTCAGAGCATCTGCTGAAGCTCTTCCTCGACCAACTGAACTTCCCCACTGAGTGGTTCTTACTAGAAAATTATCAGCCCAGTCTGACAGTCTCTGAAAGAATGTCAGTGTTTTACTGTAAAGCCAAAGATGGGAGAAGAAGCAGTTTTGGGGGTTTCCTGATCAGCTTTTATTCAAGCCCTTAAATCTGTGAATATGCGATGTTAACGCCACCTTACGTTTGTATTAGATTAGCAGTATGCAACTGGCTTTCCAAACCGTGGTCCTATTGATAGTAGTGTAGTTGTAAAACGTACATAGAATAATTTGCCTCCTACACAGTGTGTAAATAGCAAAGGACATCTCTTTACTTGGATTTTTAAAAATTCCAGTAAATTCAATTTATTTTCATGTAAACAAAAGTGATAACACGCAAACTTCCTGCCTTTGACACAATTCTATTTGTAATTGCACTTTGTAATATGAAAACTTGAAAACATTTGGAGTAAATGATGGCATAACAATATGGTGGAATATAAGCCATTAAAATTAAAAATCATGACTACATATACAGAAATATGATATGCCATTGAGTTTTACTTCCAGCTGGCGTTAGACTACAACTTAATATTGCTACTCTAAAAAACCATGGATAAAGATTTAAAGTAAATAAAATTTGGTTAAGAGCTAGACATATAAGTCAGTTTTTAAAGTTTTGCAGTGTATACTTGACAAATAGTATTGTGATTGGTGACAGCTGTCATGTGGAACTTTGAAGATTTTTCATGTAATGCTGATGCAAATGTATATGCATATGTGCAAGATATATAAATTGCCTAGTAGATATATTAACTCAAATTAAGATTAAATGCTTTTCAAGAGTGGGAAATAAAAAGGGAGTACATAACAAGTAGAGAACAATTGTGATTTTTTGGTTTTTTTTTTTTGAGACAGCGTCTTGCTCTGTGGCCAGGCTGGAGTGCAGTGGCTCGATCTCAGCTCACTGCAACCTCCAATTCCCTAGTTCAAGCAATTCTCCTGCCTCAGCCTCCCAAGTAGCTGGGATTACAGGCATGCACCACCACACTCAGCTAATTTTTTTGTATTTTTAGTAGAGACGGGGCTTCAACATGTTGGCCAGGATGGTCTCGAGCTCCTGACCTTGTGATCCGCCATCCTCGGCCTCCTAAAGTGCTGGGATTACAGGCGTGAGCCACCCCACCCAGCCATGATTGGGAAATTTTTAGAATAGTTATGTGTATTATCATGTTATCATATATTCATACATTTCCCAATACATAGTAGACTCTCACTAAATATGTCCAGACTCCAGGAAGTAACTGAGAGCTGCTAATTTACATGTTTTTTTTTTTTTTTT
>NW_012114599.1:17714172-17716466 GCF_000951035.1 Colobus angolensis palliatus | reverse complement strand
CTTTTTTTTTTTTTTTTGGCTCACTGCAACTTCCGCCTCCTGGGTTCAAGCAATTCTCCTGTCTCAGCCTCCCGAGTAGCTGGGACTACAGCACACGCACTACCACACCCGGCTAATTTTTGTATTTTTAGTAGAGACGGTTTCACCATGTTGGCCAGGATGGTCTCGATCTCTTGACATCATGATCCGTCCATCTTGGCCTCCCAAAGTGCTGGGATGACAGGCGTGAGCCACAGTGCCCAGCATATTTTTGTGTTTTTAATAGAGACGGGGTGTCACCATGTTGGTCAGGCTGGTCTCAAACTCCTGATCTTGTGATTCGCCCACCTCAGCCTCCCAAAGTGCTGAGATAACAGGCAGGAGCCACTGCGCCTAGCCCTTAATTTATATTTTCTAAGTACTGACAGTTTTGGTAAAGTAGTAAACTAGAAAAGCTCCTTCAGGGCAGGGACCATGTCTTAGATATCTTTATACTTCACAACGGGCTTAATACATTGTAGGTGCAGAATACATATTAAGTTGGGCTGATTCACAGTCAAAATTTGATATTAATATATGCACTGATACTTTGAAAGCAAAAAGAGAAAATACATAAAAATGTTTACTGAAGGGAGCAGCACAGAATAATTAGCTATCATCCAGGTTTCCATCAATCTAAGTAAGAGTTATTTATGTGATTTATCAAAAAGCTTCACTGAAGTTTTTGCATTTAAAACTTACTAATTTATAGCAGGTCATGGTGCACATGCCTGTAGTTCCAGCTACTTGGAGGCTGAGGCAGGAGGATCACTTGAGCCTGGGAGGTGGAGGCTGCAGTAAGCTGTGATGACCAGACCAAGATGCTGTCTCAAAAAAAGAAAGACAGCTGGATGCAATGGCTTATGCCTATAATCCTAGCACTTTGGGAAGCCGAGGCCAGGAGTTCACAATGAATTTGACCAACATAGCAAGATCCCCGTCTGCAATGTTTTTTAATGGTTAAAGAAATTATTTTTTTAAAAAAAGGAAGAAATAGGAAGTATAAAATTAATTAAAGATACTGCAGAATGCTGAGTTTTAATGTGAAATTAATGATTCTAAAGATGACTTGGAAACATGATTATGACAGAAATTTGCAGTAATGTGTACTGTCTGGAAAGGGGTAAATTAAAAGAATGAGAAGACAGCCTGGGAATATAGTAATAACTCGTCTCTACAAAAAAAATTAAAAATCAGCTGAGTGTAGTGATGCATACCTGTAGTCCCAGCTACTCAGAGGCTGATTGGAGGATCACATGAGCCCAGGGAGGTTGAGATGTAAACTATGATCGCACCACTGCCCTCCAGCCTAGGTGACAGAGCAAGACCCTGTCTCAAAAGAAAATAGAAAGAAAAGAGAAGAACATTTAACTCTTATTTGGACTTCCACCAAATTTTGTTCAGGACTTCTTTCATCAGCTTCCTACATACAGTTAAAATACTTACCTCATTCTGCTTTAAATTTTGCTTATGTTTAAACACAATTAGATTTTGAGTTGTTTAAAGGCAAAGACTTTATTCTTTTTTTTTTTTTTTTTTGAGACCGTGTCTTGCTCTATCGCCCAGGCTGGAGTGCAGTGGCGCGATCTAGGCTCACGGCAAGCTCTGCCTCCCGGGTTCACTCCATTCTCCTGCCTCAGCCTCCCGAGTAGCTGGGACTACAGGCGCCCGCCACCACGCCCGGCTAATTTTTAATTTTTCGTATTTTTAGTAGAGACGGGGTTTCACCGTGTTAGCCAGGTTGGTCTCCATCTCCTGACCTCATGATCCGCCCGCCTCGGCCTCCCAAAGTGCTGTACTGTCCAAAGTACAGACGTGAGCCACCATATCCAGCTATTCTTTATTTTTTTAATGATTGAAGGATTTATTAAGTCATACATACAAAACATACTGCTAATTGCATTACCAGAAGATTAATATAAAAACACTCCACAATTTTGCAACTGTCCATTTAAAAAAGTTTGTTCCTGACTGGGCGCGGTGGCTCACACTTATAAGGCACTTGGGAGGCAGAGGCTGATGGATCACTTGAGGTCAGGACAGGGTCTCGCTCTGTCGAGACCAGCCTGGTCAATATGGTGAAACTTCGTCTCTACTAAAAATACACAAAATTAGCCGGATGTGGTGGCACATGCCTGTTATCCCAGCCACTTGGGAGGCTGTAGCAGGAGAACCGCATGAGCCTGAGAGGCGGAGGTTGCAGTGAGCCGAGATCATGCCACTGTACTTCAGCCTGGGCGACAGAGCAAGACTCCGTCTCAAAAAAAAAAAAAAAA
>NW_012114599.1:17708562-17713702 GCF_000951035.1 Colobus angolensis palliatus | reverse complement strand
AAAAATACAAAAATTAGCCGGGTGTGGACCTGTAGTCCCAACTACTCAGTCCGCTGAGGTGGGAGGATTGCATGAGCCCAGGAGGCAGAGATTGCAGTGAGCCAAGCTCGTGCCATTGCACTCCAGCCCGGGCAACAGGGTGAGACCCTGTCTCGATTAAAAATATATATATGTCATACAGAAAATCATGAAGACTAGCACAGTTTACAGAATCTCACAGACCCAAAGGGACATTGTTAGGCAAAACAACTACAGGAGATATGTATCCACGTGGGTGAGGTAAAGAGGGTCAATATTAGTCAAGTGACAGTGTCAGTAATCCGGCAACAGAATGACGTTAAGAAAGTTCGTCGTTTAATAACAATATCTAAAATATTTTTAAAACTACAAAGCTGCAACACATGATTTTGACACCTAGTTGCTACAAAACTCAGGAAAGTACTTATTAGCTTTGAATGAAGTAACATGGAAAGCACTTTTACTAAATTACAAAAAAAAAACTCTAATGCATTATCAGAAAGATTTTATAATACAACGAGGCATATTGCTCAGTAAGAAAGGGCTCTATAAGAAAAGCAACGGCCAGGCACGGTGGCTCACGCCTGTAATCCCAGCACTTTGGGAGGCCGAGGCGGGCGGATCACGAGGTCAGGAGATGAAGACCATCCTAGCTAGCAAAAAATTAGCCGGGTGTAGCGGCGGGTGCCTGTAGTCCCAGTTACTCTACTCGGGAGGCTGAGGCAGGAGAATGGCGTGAACCCAGGAGGTGGAGGTTGCAGTGAGCTGAGATTGCGCCACTGCACTCCAGCCTGGCGACAGAGACTCCATAAAAAAAAAAAACCACCATGAAATCAAAAAGACTCTTCCAAAGAGCTGCACTGTTACACCCAATCTATTGTGATATACAGTACCATGTTATGTCATGAACATGTGCTGGTGAATTACTAGTGCTTTAAATGGCAATGTTTCATTAAGGAGGCTGTTCTGCTTTACATATCTGAAAATTACTTACAAAGTATCTGTATCTCCTGGCCCAGTGCAGTGGCTCAGGCCTGTAATCCCAGCATTTTGGGCGGCTGAGGCAGGTGGACGACCTGAGGTCAGGAGTTCGAGACCAGCCTGGCCAATATAGGAAAACCCTGTCTCTACCAAAGATACAAAAATTAGATGGCCATGGTGGCATTCATCTGTAATCCCAGCTACTCGGGAGACTTAGGCAGGACAATCGCTTGAACCTGGGAGGCAGACTTTGCAGTGAGCCAAGATCATGCCACTGCACTCCAGCCTGGGGGACAGAGGGAGACTCTGCCTTAAATAAATAAATAATAAAACTTGGTTCCTTGTTTGCCATGTGGAATTAGGCAAATCTTTTAACTCCTCTGAGCTTCAGGGTTTTTTGTTGTTGTTGTTGTTTGTTTTTGAGATGGAGTCTCACTCAGTCACCCAGGCTGGAGTGCATTGGTGAAATCTTGGCTCACTGCAATCTCCACCTCCTGGGTTCAAGCAATTCTCCTGTCTCAGTTTCTCAAGTAGCTGGGACTACAGGCACACACCACCACAACCGGCTTATTTTTGTATTTTTAGTAGAGACAGGGTTTCACCATATGAATCAGGCTAATCTCAAACTCCTGACCTCAGGTGATCCACCTGCCTCAGCCTCCCAAAGTGCTGGCATTAAAGGCATGAGCCACCGTACCCAGCCAAGCTTCAGGGCTTTTTTGCATGTAAAATTAGGATAATTTTTATGTCATAAGGAAGATCAAATGAAATAAGATAGAGGAAACTGAGCCAGGCACAGTGGCTTACGCCTGTAATCCCAGCACTTCGGGAGGCCAAGGCAGGTGGATTGCTTGACTTCAGGAGTTCAAGACAAGCCTGGGCAACATGGGAAAAATCCATCTCTACTAAAAATATGAAAAATTGGGTGGGCATAGTAGTGCACGACTGCAGTCCCAGCTATTCAGGGGCCGAAGCGAGAGGATCGCTTGGGAGTCCAGGCTGCCCTGATCACACCACTGTATTCTAGCCTGGGCGACAGAGCGAGACCCTGTCTCGGAAAAAAAAAAAAAAGAGATGAAACTGCTTTGTAAATTGAAGTTACACAAATGTAATTGAAATTCATTTTGTCTTCTCTACATTACTTATCAAGCCACTTCATTAGCTTTTCAATTTTATCTATTTATTTATTTATTTATGTTTGAGACAGGATCGCACTCTGTTGCCCAAGCTGGAATACAGTTGCGCAAACCTGGCTCACTTCAACCTTCACCTTGTGGGTTCAATCGATTCTCCTTCCTCAGCCTCTTAAGTAGCTGGGACTACAGGCGCATGCCACCACAACCAGCTGATTTTTGCATTTTTACTAGAGAGGGGGTTTTCCCATGTTGGCCTGATCTTGAACTCCTGGTCTCAAAAGATCTACCCACCTCAGCCTCCCTAAGTGCTGGGATTACAGCACTTTGTAAGCCACCATTCCTGGCCCTTCATTAGCTTTTACTTTGTTGTTTTAAAATAATTTGCAGGAAATAAATTGTTCAGAAAAATTAAGAACTTGATCCAGCACCCACCAACACCCACCCACCCCTACCCCACCCCCCAACACTCACACACAAAAATGTATTTGCAAATAAATACACAGAATTTATTGAGTGTAAATGGGCCCTCTGAGCACAGTGTGTGGAGAGGGACACCCAACCGCCTCTCAAGAAGACCTAGAAATATGTGTTCCAGGTTAGGTAAGTCACTTTCCGGAGAAATAAGAGAAATATCTGTTTGTGGCTAATATTGGCAGGCAGCCACTCTACCTGTAGCTCCCTTGTCTCTACTACCAAACAACATGCCCAAGCAATCTTACCACCCATCTCAAAAATTTTGGTATATCAAGGAACATACCAAATGGGTTTTTGAAAGGCATGAATCTAGTGTGTTCTTCTGATTTTTACGATACATAAGTGATCTCAACAATGAGAATAAAAAAACCAGGCGTGGTGGCTCACACCTGTAATCCCATCATTCTGGGAGGCCGAGGCAGGTGGATCACTTGAGGTCAGGGGTTCCAAACCAGCATGGCCAACATGGTGAAACCCTGTCTCTACTAAAAATACAAAAACTAGCTGGGCATGGTGGCTCGTGCCTGTAATCCCAGCTACTTGGAAGGCTGAGGCAGGAGAATCACTTGAACCAGGGAGGTGGAGGTTGCAGTGAGCCGAGATTGCGCCACTGCATTCCAGTCAGGACAACAGAGTGAGACTACATCTCAAAAAAAAAAAAAAAAAAAGAGAGAGAGAGAGAGGATAATAAGAATGAATGAAAAGGCAACCTTACTGACATTTCAAATCCTTAAATTGCCAATTGTTTCTGCCACTTCTCATATGAAGTTATATTTAGACTTTATCCTAAAATGTCCTGATTTTCAGTTTTAATTTTTAATTTTTTTTTTCTTTCTTTTTAGAGATGGGTTCTCCATATGATGTCCAGGCTGCAGTGCAACGACTATTCACAGGAGCAATCTTAGAACACTACAGCCTTGAACTCCTGGCCTCAAGATATTCTCCTGCCTCAGTTTCCCAAATAACTGGGACTATAGGTGCATGCCACAGTGGTGGTGATTTTCAGTTTTTAAATGTGTTGATTTTATGCTTTCCTTTTCAATCCAAATTATCTATTAACACTTAATGTTCACAAATAGGTCATGGGTTATTAAGTGATAGGCAAAATATGTAACTTTGATGTCTCTGAATTTTAGGTTGCCCAAAGCCATTCCATATTAATTTAAATTGAAACCATTTTCCTTTTAAGAGACAAAGCCAGAGGCCAGGAACAGTGGCTCATGCCTCTCCAACCCTAGCACTTTGGAAGGCCAAGGTGTGAGAATTGCTTAAGGCCAATAGCTAGAGACCAGCCTGAGCAATATAGTAAGATCCCATGTCTTAAAAAAAAAAAAAAAAAAGACAAAGTCAGACAGTAAAATGGAGATTAACAGTGATGCCACCTGGCCGGGCGTGGTGGCTCATGTCTTTAATTCCAGCACTTTGGGAGGCCGAGGTGGGAGGATTACTGGAGGTCTGGAGTTCGAGAGCAGCCTGGCCAACATGGTGAAACCCCGTCTCTGCTTAAATTACAAAAGTTAGTTGGGCATGGTGGCACACGCCTGTAATCCCAGCTACTCGGGAGGATGAGGCAGGAGAATCGCTAGAACCCAGGAGGTAGAGGTTGAAGTGAGCCAAGATTGCGCCACTGCACTCTACCCTAGGCAACAGAGCAAAAACTCCGTCTCAAAAATATTTTTTTTTAAAGTTCTGCCATCTAATGTTAATACATGACTGTTGTTTAAAATGTGTTCCCCTATAAGGCTGAATCCAGTGGCTCATGCCTGTAATCCCAGCACTTTGAGAGGCTGAGGTGGGCAGGTCGCTTGAGGCCAGGAGCTCAAAACCAGCCTGGGCAACATGGCCCAGGAGTCAAAGACCAGCATGGGCCACAAAATGAGACTCCTTCTTTACAAAAAATACAAAAAGTTATCTGGGCATGGTGGCACGGTCCTGTAGTCCTACCTACTCGGGCGGCTAAGGTGGGAGGTTCACTTGAGCCCTGGGAGGTCAAGCCTGCAGTGAGCTGTCCTCACACCACTGCATTCCAACCTGGGTGACAGAGTAAGACCTTGTCTCCAAAAAAAAAAAAATGCCGGGCATGGTGGCTCATGCTGTAATCCTAGCACTTTAGGAGGCCGAGGCAGGAGGATCACATGAGGTCAGGAGTTTGAGACCAGCCCCGCCAACATGGTGAAACCCCATCTCTACTAAAAATACAAAAATTTACTGACCATGGTGGCATGAGCCTGTAGTCCCAGCTACTCGGTAGGCTGAGGCAGGAGAATCGCTTGAACCTGGGAGGCAGAGGTTGCAGTGAGCCGAGATCGTGCCACTGCACACCAGCCTGGGTGACAAGGCAAGACTCTCAAATAAATAAATAAATAAAAATTCTTGATATCTATAATATCTACAATATATGTTGATATTGGCCAGGCACGGTGGCTCAGCGCTTTGGAGGCCGAGACGGGCGGATCACGAGGTCAGGAGATCAAGACCATCCTAGCTAACATGGTGAAACCCCATCTCTACTAAAAAATACAAAAAACTAG
>NW_012114599.1:17704268-17708511 GCF_000951035.1 Colobus angolensis palliatus | reverse complement strand
GGAGCTTGCAGTGAGTGGAGATTGCGCCACTGCACTCCAGCCTGGGTGACAGAGCGAGACTCTGTCTCAAAAAAAAATAATAATAATAATTTATATATATATATATCTTGATATCCATAATATCTCAATTACCCAGATTTGATCATTACACTCTGTATGCAAGTAAAATATCAAAATATCACATGTACCCCTCAAATATGTACAATATTATATATCAGTCGATAAATGGGATGAACTAAAATGAAATTTATTATTATTATTTTTAGAGACGGAGGAGTCTCGCTGTGTTGCCCAGGCTGGAGTGCAGTGGCGCCATCTCGGCTCACTGCAACCTCCACTTCCCAGGTTCAAGCAATTCTCCTGCCTCAGCCTCCCGAGTAGCTAGGACTACAGGCACACGCTGCCACGCCCGGCTAATTTTTTTTTGTATTTTAGTAGAGATGGGGTTTCACCATGTTGCCCAGGCTGGTCTCGAACTCCTGAGCTCAGGCAATCTGCCTGCCTCAGCATCCCAAAGTGCTGGGATTATAGGCATGAGCCACCATACCCGGCCTGTTATTTTTACTGTCTCCTCACTTTGACACAATAATTCTACTTCTAGAATTTTATCCCATGCAAATATGCAAAGAAATTATTATATTTATTATACCATAGTTTTTATTTATATTTATGTATTTTTTTATTTGAGAGGGAGTCTCGCTTTTTCGCTCAGGCTGGAGTGTAGTGGCACGATCTATGCCCACTGCAACCTCCGTCTTCCAGGTTCAAGCAATTCTATCACCTCAGCCCCCCAAGTAGCTGGGATTACAGGTGCATTCCATTATGCCTGGCTAATTTTGTATTTTTAGTAGAGATGGGGTTTCACCATGTTGGCCAGGCTGGTCTTGAACTTCTGACCTCAACTGATCCACCTGCCTTGGCCTCCCAAAATGCTGGGATTACAGGTGTGAGCCACCTAGCCTGGACTATTTTTATATTCTTAATTGATAAAAATTGTACATATTTATGGTGTACAGAATGATGTTTTGAAATACATATATGTTTAATAATGGCTAAATTAACCTAATTAACATATGTATTACCTCAAATACAATTCTTTTGTGGTAAAAATACCTAAAATCTCTCTTAACGATTTTTAGGTATATAATACATTGTTATTAGCTATAGTCACCATGTTGTACCATAAATATATACCATAGATTTGAATAGAAAAGATTAGGAATAGGTTAAATTGTATATCTCAATACAATGGAGTACTGTGTAAGCATTGAAAAGAACAAGTAGAACTATAGATGAAAAAACATTTACAACATAATTTTATGTGAAACATGGATGTTGTAAGAAAATTTTTTCTTTTTTTTTTCTTTGTTTTGAGACGGAGTCTTACTCTTTTTGCCCAGGCTAAAGTGCAATGGCTCGATCTCAGCTCACTGCATCCTCTGCCTCCCGGGTTCAAGCAATTCTCCTGCCTCAGCCTCCTGAGTAGCTGGAATTAGAGGGGCATGACACCACGCCGACTAATTTTGTATCTTTAGTAGAGACAGGGTTTCACCATGTTGGCCAGGCTGGTCTCCAACTCCTGACCTCACATGATCCGCCTGACTTGGCCCCCCAAAGTGCTGGGATTACAGGCATGAGCCACCATACCTGGCTAATTTTTTTGTATTTTTAGTAGAGAGAGGGCTTGCCATGTTGGCCAGGCTGGTCTCAAACTTCTAACTTCAGGTGATCCATCCGCCTTGGCCTCCCAAAGTGCTGAAATTACAAGTGTGAGCCACCGCACCCAGCTGAGATTATATTTTTGTACATATCTATTTGTATGTTCATAGGAAAATGATATACACCAAACTTTTTTTTTTTTTTTTTTAAGAGACACAGTTTCACCATGTTGCCCAGGCTGCTCTCAAACTCCTGGGCTGATACAATCCGCCCACCTCACCCTCCTAAAGTACTGGGATCACAGGTGTGTGCCACCAGCGCCTAGTCACACCTAAATACTAACAATGGTTACCTGTGGAGAGGGAAAATGGGGAGTGGAAATCTGCTTTTTATAAAATTTAGATTGTTGAAACTTTTTTTTTTAAGCAAAAGCACGATTTGTTTTACAATTAAAAGAGTAACAATATTTAGATAAATTTTCTTTAATTGGAAAATATGTAGTTTTTTGTTTTTTGTTTTGAGGCAGAGTTTCTCTCTTGTTGCCCAGGTTAGAGTGCAGTGGCACAATCTCAGCTCACTGCCACCTCCGTCTCCCGGGTTCAAGCAATTCTTCTGCCTCAGCCTCCTGATTTGGAATTACAGGCCCATGCCACCACACCAGGCTAATTTTGTATTTTTAGTAGAGATGGGGTTTCTCCATGTTGGTCAGGCTGGTCTCAAACTCCCGACCTCAGGTGATCCACCCGCCTCGGCCTCCCAAAGTGCTGGGATTACAGGTGTGAGCCACCGTGTCCAGCCAAATATGTAGATTTTTAAATTATAAGTAACACATAAATCAATGAGAAGAGTATTTATGTGAATAATGGATCTAATTCATTGTATAACAGTATTAAAAAAAATCTCTGGGCCGGGTGCAGTGGCTCACAGCTATAATCCCAGCACTTTGGGAGGCCGAAGTGGGCAGATCACGAGGTCAGGAGATCAAGACCTGTCTGACCAACATGGTGGAAACCCCCCCATCTCTAATAAAAATACAAAAAATTAGCTGGGTGTGGTGGTGGGCACCTGTAATCCCAGCTACTTGGGAGGCTGAGGCAGAATAATCGTAACCAATTGAACCCGGGAGGCGGAGGCTGCAGTGAGCCAAGATCGCACCACTGCACTCCAGCCTGGGCAACACAGTGAGACTTCATCTCAAAAAAAAAAAAAAAATCTCTGAGTTCATTATTTTTTCTTTCACTAAAGCATTTAGTAAGCATCTATTATTTGTCGAGACCTCATGGAGAGTGTGCAGAGAAGAGTTAACACAGCAAACCTAAGACCACTATCCTTGGAAAGGCCTGCTTGCAAAATTGGACCTTGGCTGCTAGTGTCTGAGAACTTAAATAATAGTTTCCCAGCACTTTGGGAGGCTGAGGTGGGTGGATTATGAGGTCAGGAGTTCAAGATCAGCCTGTCCAAGATGGTGAAACCCCATCTGTACTAAAAATACAAAAAACATTAGCTGTGCATGGTGGCAGGTGCCTGTAATCCCAGCCACTCAGAAGGCTGAGGCAGGAGAATTGCTTGAACCTGGAAGGTGGAAGTTGCAGTGAGTCGAGATCATGCCACTGCACTCCAGCTGGGGTGACAGAGTGAAACTCATCTCAAAAATAATAATAATAATAATAATAATAATAATTTCCTACAGTGATACAAAAGTTTTCCTCCCTTTATTTATTTATTTATTTATTTATTTATTTTGAGACAGTGTCTAACTCCATTGCCCAGGTTGGAGTGAACTGGCATGATCTAGGCTCACAGCAGCCTCCACCTCCTGGGTTCAATCGATCCTCCCACCTCAGCCTCTCCAGCACCTGGGACTACAAGCATGCTCCACAACACCTGGCTAATTTTTCTATCTTTTGTAGAGGCGTGGTGTTACCATGTTGCCCAGGTTGGTCTCGAACTCCTGGGATCAAGTGATCCACCCACCTCAGCCTCTCAAAGTTCTGGGATTACACGTATGAGCCAAGGCGCCCAGCCAAAACTTCCTGAACAATAGTAGCTCACTGTACCTAAGCTATACAAACAATATGGTGTATGTTAAGCACTTGCTTTCCTTCTAGGAGTCTGGAATTTTGATAGGTGTTAGGCAGAGGGTGCCTATATGACTAGTCCCAACACAAAGCCCAAGCACTGAGTTTCTGATGAGTGTTTCTGGTAGACAACATTTTACCCAGGTCCTCTGAACCTGTTGCTGGAGGAATTAAGCATATCCTTTGTTGACTCCACTGGGAGGACTCTTGGAACCTTGTTTGTACCTGGTTTCCTCCAGACTTTGTCCCATGTACCTTTCCTTTTGCTGATTTTGCTTTGTGTCCTTTTGCTGTACTAAATCATGCTGTCCATATAAAATTAGCCAGGCTCGGTGGCTCATGCCTGTAATCCCAGCATTTTGGGAGGCTATGTCTAGCAGATCACTTGAGGTCAGGAGTTTGAGGGCAGCCTGACCAACATGGTGAAACCCTGTCTCTACTAAAGATAGAAAAATTAGCTGGGCGTGGTGGCATGTGCCTGTAGTCCCAGCTACTTGGGAGGCCGA
>NW_012114599.1:17701933-17702460 GCF_000951035.1 Colobus angolensis palliatus | reverse complement strand
AATCAAGTTGAACAGGTCAGGTAACAGTTTATACTTATACCTACTATTTCAAAACCATAAGCTCATTCACATTTTCACTGAAGTAACAAATCCTCCATAAACTAGAAAATCTCAAACTGGTGACTCGGAGTTTTGGTTTTGTTTTTTATTTTGTGTATTTTATTTTCCAGATGGAGTCTTGCTTTCTTGCCCAGGCTGGAGTGCAATGGTGTGATCTCGGCTCACTGCAACCTCCACCTTTCAGGTTCAAGCGATCCTCCTGCCTCAATCTTCCGAGTAACTGGGACTACAGGCATGAGCCGCCGCGCCTGGCCTGGTTTGTTTGTTTTTAAATTTTGAGGCCAGGTGCGGTGGCCCATATCTGTGATCCCAGCACTTTGGGAGACCAAGGCAGGCCGATTACTTGAGGTCAGGAGTTCAAGACCAGCCAGGCCAACATGGTAAAACCACGTCGATACTAAAAACACAAAAATTAGGCCAGGCACGGTGGCTCACATCTATAATCCCAGCACTTTGGGAGGCCAAAG
>NW_012114599.1:17699477-17701068 GCF_000951035.1 Colobus angolensis palliatus | reverse complement strand
GGTTGAGCCCAGGAGTTTGAGATCAGCCTGGCCAACGCAGTAAAACCCCATCTTTACAAAAAATACAGCACTATGGTGGTATGCACTTGTGGTCCCAACTACTCAGGAGGCTGAGGCAGGAGGGCCACTTGAGCCCTGGAGGTTGAGGGTGCAGTGAGCCATGATTGTGCCACTGTACTCCAGCCTGGACGACAGAGAGACCTTGTCTCAAACAGAAAAAAAATCAGCTCAGTGGGAGCTGAGTAACAGCTGTCCTGTTCAATTGCAGGATGCAACTCTTTAGCTTCTCATAGTTTCCATCATTCACATCAGACATGCATTTTTGCATGCCACACAACCCATGCATGGAACCCATATATGTTATATGCCTGACCACTGTTGCTATTGGAAGTTTTGGCCACTGCATTAAACTATAAGCTCCATCTTACCCCCCACTATAATCCTGACACCCAATTCATTGCTTGATACATTGTCTGTTTCTTAATATCTATTCATTGAACAAATGAATGAGTAATATGTGCCACATTGTGGAATCAATTCAGGGAGATGATTAATCGTTCAGAATTGTTTTTCCTTATTAATACAGAGATTGGATAACAATTGTTACTTGTCTCATCCCTCCCTTCCAACCATATCTTTCCATTTGTTTTTCTTATTTTAGGTTTTCTGCCTTTTTCAAAATCAGCCATTTCCTCACTGGACTCTCCATGTGCCTTTTTTTTTTACCAATTTTTTTAGATGAAAAGAGGTCCTTAATATCTGTCATTGGTCCATACTTCAAATCTAGAATCTCTCAAATTGAAGGTTTGAAGAGTTCCTTAAAAGGCAAGTAGGGCCGAAATATCAAAAAAAAAAACTATTTGATGGTAGGCAATGTGGTAAATAAATATGGGTTAAAGTGATAAAGTGACTGAATGTCCTGGATTAGTTAGCACAGTACCCAGCTCCTTCTTTTTGTCCTGGTGAAACTGGCTCAGATTCCATTCAAGATTAAGTGTTCTGAAAGTTCTTACAATCTGAAAACCGGGAGACTCTCACACTAGGTGGAATGGCTAGCAGGGTTGGGATCTCATCTAGGCACATTATAAGGCCAGGATAATACCAAGACACTATTTTTTTTTCTTTCTTTCTTTACTTGTCTTCTTTTTTTTTAAGAGACAGAGTCTCATTATGTTACCCAGGCTGGATTCCAATTCCTGAGCTCAAGTAATCCTCCTGAGTAGCTGGGACTTCGGGTGTGTACCACTGTGTCTGAAGGCACTGTTTTTTCTTTTTTGATACAAATTTAGGAAGATGTTAATTCACAACAGTCTTCAGACTGAGATATAATTCCAAGGGGCAGAAGATGTGAGTTTAGAGCACTAAAAAATGAGATTCCAGTAGAGTCAGAAATCTGAAATGGCATTACAGGTGTAAGAGAGAAAAACAAAATTTATTGAGCTCTGTCATGTTGCAGGCATCACGCTGGAGGCTTTAGATGTACTCTTTCATTTTGTAATTTTTTTTTTTGAGACGGAGTCTCGCTCTGTTGCCCAGGCTAGAGTGCAGTGGTGTGATCTCGGCTCACTGCAAGCTCCGCCTCCTGGGTTCA
>NW_012114599.1:17690804-17697499 GCF_000951035.1 Colobus angolensis palliatus | reverse complement strand
GTCCACCTGGGCCTCCCAAAGTGCTGGGATTACAGGCTTGAGCCACTGCGCCTGGCCGGGAAATGCTATCTGAGATGCTTAAGCTGCCATCTGAACATGAGGTAAAAGGAAATTCTATACGTAATCACTGTGCTAAATTGCTTGCAAAGATGGCCACAACAATTCCTCCTATCCTTATATATATGCCCCTTTGCAATGTGACTTTGCTACTTCTCTATCAAGATGTGGAGTTTGTTTTCCTATATTTTGCACTGGAGTTGGCCTTGTGACTTGCTTTGACAATAGCATGTAGTACAAATGACACTGTGCAACTCTGGATTTTAGGTTTTGAGAGACCTTACAGCTTCCACTCACACTCTCTTGGAAACCAGATGCAATGTAAAGAAGTCAGGGCTGTCCTGCTAGAGACATATGTCCCAGCTGACAGCCACAACCAACCTCTGAATGTACAAATGAGGCTAGCTAGGCCATACAGCCATTCACTCAAGCCATCAGATGACTGCATCCACATCAATGGTCCACAGCAAGGCCATCAGAAGAACCATCCAGCTGAACTTACCCCAAATTGCTGAGCCACAAAGTTGTAAGTAAATAAATGTCTGCTATCTTAAGCCATTGAGTTTTGGAGTGATATATTACATAGCATCAGAAATCTAACACAATCATTATGTTTGAATGTTTTTCAAATTACTCATATTTATTAAATGAGTACCATAAGCAAGGTGTCAGGCTAGATGCAAAAAGTGAGGCAAAGTGTATAAAATGTGACCACTGCCTTCAGTAAGTTTATAATCTATATCAAGAGGTGATGAAGTGTTTAAATAAGCATCACGCAGAGCAATATAGTATAAGAGCCATAGAGTAACAGAACCATATTGTCATAACAACTGAAAAACAAGATCATTTCTGCTGGAGGTGATAATGGAATAATTTATCAAGAATGTAACATTAGAGTTGGACACGGTGGCTCATGCCTGTAATCCCAGCACTTTGGGAGGCCGAGGCAGGTGGATCATGAGGTCAGGAGTTCGAGACCATCCTGGCTAACATGGTGAAACCCGTCTCTACTAAAAATACAAGAAATTAGCCAGTTGTGGTGGCACGCGCCTGTAGTCCCAGCTACTCAGGAGGCTGAGGCAGGAGAATGGCATGAACCCGGGAGGCGGAGGTTGCAGTGAGCCAAGATCGCGCCATGGCACTCCAGCCTAGGTGACAGAGTGAGACTGTCTTAGAGGAAAAAAAAAGGAATATAACATTAGAAGTAAGTCTTGAAGGACTTCAACAGTGGAAGTAGCAGGAGAGGCCATTCTAAGTGAATGAAAAATGACAGGAGAGTAATTGAAGTCCTGGAAAAGAGCAAAGTTGGTACAGACCAATAGTCCATATTAGCTAGATTATAGTGAAAATGTAGAGGAAATGTTGGAGAACCATTCTTCATTCAAAAACTGTCTTCCTCATGGCCAAGCATAGTGGCTCATGCCTGTAATCCCAGCATTTTGGGAGGCTAAGGTGAGTGGATCACTTGAGCTCAGGAATTGAAGACTATCTGGGGTAACATAGTGAGACCTCATCTCAACTAAAAAAAAAAAAAATTCAAATGGGTGCCATGGCTCACGCCTGTAATCCCAACACTTTGTGAGGCCGAGGCGGGTGGATCACGAGGTCAGGAGATCAAGCCCTTCCTGGACAACATGGAGAAACCCCATCTCTATTAAAAATAAAAAATTAGCTGGGCATGGTGGCACATGCCTGTAATTCCAGCTACTTGGGAGGCTGAGGCAGGAGAATCGCTTGATCCAGGGAGTCAGAGGTTGCAGTGAGCCAAGATGGCACCACTGCACTCCGGTCTGGCGACAGAGCGAGACTCCATCTCAAAAAAGAAATAAATTTTAAAAAAAGTATCCCAGCATGGTGGTGCATGCCTGTAGTCCCAGTTACTCAGGAGGCTGAGGCAGGAGGGTGGTTTGAGCAAGGAGACCAAGGCCGCAGTGAGCAATGACGGCGCCACTGTACTCCAGCTTGGTGACAGAATAACACCCTGTCTCAAAAACAAAAACAAAAAAGCAACAAATCTCCTTGTAAGTATTATGGTGAATAAAAAACAAAATAACATAAAAATAGAAATAAACTGAACATGGTGGTTCATGCCTTTAATCCTAGCAAATTGGAAGGCTGAAGTGGGAGGATTGCTTGAGGGCTGGAGTTCAAAACTGGCTTGGGCAACATGGTGAGAGAGACCTTGTCTCTACAAAAGAAACTTTAAAATAAAAAAGAAATAATTTAAAAATATATTTCAAGAAAACAAAAAATAAAAAGCAAGTATCAACTTGATTCCAGGCACTGCTTACTACGCTAGTGTTATGTAGTAGATGTGGAAGCTGAGTAACTCATCCAAGATCACCGAAAGTGATGGAACACAGATGTAAATGCAACCAGTCTGACGCCAGGACCATTTAACCGTTCTACTATTGGGCCCTATCTTGGCTAAGTTAAAAAGTTAGTTACTTTCTTTAGTGATAAAGACCATAGGGGTAACAGGAAAGACAGTTACTTAAGAAGAAAAACTGGCACCAAACTAAATATCCATCAATAGTTGAACAGTAAAATAGGTTGTGGTAAACTCATATAATGGAATACTATATAGCAGTGGAAATGTACCACAGTTACAGAAATCAACAGGGAGGAATTTCAACACTTAATTACTGAGCAGGTAGCCAGGCACAGTGGCTCTTGCCTGTAATCCCAGCACTTTGGGAGACCAAGACAGGAGGACTGCTTGAGCCCAGGGGTTTGAGACCAACCTGGGCAACATAGTGAGACTCCATCTCTATTTTCTTAAAATAAAATAAATGAAATTTTTAAAATTTTGAGGAGGGAAAGCAAACAAGGGATATTTGAAATATGATTACATTTCCATAAAGTCAAAGTGAGGCAAAATCATACAACACATTATTTAGAAATACATAAATACACTGCAAACTAAAATGAGGCACGAGAATGATTAATATAAAATTCAGGATAGTGGCTTCCTCTAGAGGGAGAGACAAGACATTGAGATTAGGGAGGAGCTCACAGAGTGCTTCTAGGAGTTGGTTACATTCATTTTTCTTAAATGGAATGCTGCTTATTTTTCTTTAAATTGTACATTTAAATAATACACTTCTTGTTTACATGATATATGTATAAATGTAATTTTTTTGTCTTTTTTTGAGATGGAGTTTCGCTCTTGTTGCCCAGGCTAGAGTGCAATGGCACAATCTTGGTTCACCGCAACTTCCGCTTCCCGGATTCAAGCGATCCTCCTGCCTCAGCCTCCCAAGTAGCTGGGATTACAGGCATGCGCCACCATGCCCAGCTAATTTTGTATTTTTAACAGAGACGGGGTTTCTCCATTTTGGTCAGGCTGGTCTCGAACTCCTGACCTCAGGTGATCTGCCTGCCTCGGCCTCCCAAAATGTTGAGATTACAGGTGTGAGCCACCACGCCAGGCCCTGAATCAGATTTAAAAGAGGGCATTTCATTAAAAAAATTTTTTTTGTTGTTTGCTTTTGAGACAGAGTCTTGCTCTGTCGCCCACGCTGCAGTGTACTGGCATGATCTCCATTCACTGCAGCCTCTCAGATTCAAGTGACTCTCCTGCCTCAGCCTCTCAGTAGTTGGGATTACAGGAATGCACCGCCACCACAGGAATGCGCCTGTCTAACTGTCCCATTTTTAGTATAGACGGGGTTCTGCCACGTTGGCCAGGCTGGTCTTGAACTCCTGACCTCAGGTGATCCGCTTGCCTGGGCTCCCAAAGTGCTGGGATTACGGGCGTGAGCCACTGCACCCGGCTGAAAGAGGGCATTTCAGAATGAGGATCTAGCATAAGTGCAGAGAAGGGGGAGCAATAAGGGAAACAGGGAGTAGGTCATTTTTGCAATAGCCTGTGATATTTGTAGGGCAGTATTGGTGGGGAATAATTAAGTAAAATTGGCTGGTGCTGTGGCTCATGCCTGTAATCCCAGCACTTTGGGAGGCCTGCCAGGAATTCAAGACCAACCTGGGCAACATATCAAGACCCTGTCTCAACAAAAAAGTAAAAAAATTAGCTGGGGACGCGATGTGGGGGCTTATGCCTGTAATCCCAGCACTTTGGAAGGCCAAGGCAGGTGGACTGCTTGAGCCCAGGAGTGGAGACCAGCCTGGGCAGCATGGTGAAACCCTGGCTCTACAAAGAATACAAAAATTAGTTGGGCACAGTGGCGTGTGCTTGTGGTCCCAGCTACTTAGGAGGCTAAGTGGAAGGGTCACCTGAGCCAGGGAGGTGGAGGTTGCAGTGAGTCATGTTGTTAGTGCCACTGCACT
Source organism: Colobus angolensis palliatus (assembly GCF_000951035.1). Classification (NCBI taxonomy): domain Eukaryota; kingdom Metazoa; phylum Chordata; class Mammalia; order Primates; family Cercopithecidae; genus Colobus; species Colobus angolensis. Next base: position 17,693,152 of record NW_012114599.1, on the reverse strand, counting down.
CCAGCCTGGGCAACAGAGTGAGACCCTGTCTCAAACAATAAAAAAAAAAGCTGTGGCAGAATGTGGAGATTCTTGGAAGCTGGAAGCTCCCATGTGGCATTTGTAAACCTCACCTTGTAAATAACGGAGTCTTTGTGTCAGTTAGGCTTCCTTAGTTTTAGGAAACAAGAAATAATTATGGCTAACTCAAGTAAAAAGAGAAAGAGAAGAGAAAAAAGATGTGGAGATAGAGAGGGAGAGAGAGGAAAAGACAAAAGGAAGGAAGGGGGAAAGGAGAGAGGAGAGAGAAAGAGAGAAACAGACTGATTAGTGTATTGGATAGGTTACATAACCAAGTGACCAGTCAGGAACCCAGCAGCTCTGGGGAGATCAATGTGATGCACTGATAAACACGCTCTTAAGAGCACTCGATTCCTGCTACCTTCTTTTCGGTGGGTCTCCAGCCAAGATTCCAGGTCCCAGGAGAGTCTGACTGACCTAGTGTTTGTTTCCACCTTTGTGGCCTGGGTTCTGTGCTTGCAGCTCATTAGAATACAGGGAGCAGAGGCCGGGAGCTGTGGCTCAAGCCTGTAATCCCAGCACTTTGGGAGGCCGAGATGGGCGGATCACGAGGTCAGGAGATCGAGACCATCCTGGCTAACACGGTGAAACCCCGTCTCTACTAAAAATGCAAAAAAACTAGCCGGGTGAGGTGGCGGGCGCCTGTAGTCCCAGCTACTCCGGAGGCTGAGGCAGGAGAATGGTGTGAACCCGGGAGGCGGAGCTTGAAGTGAGCTGAGATCCGGCCACTGCACTCCAGCCCGGGCGACAGAGCGAGACTCCGTCTCAAAAAAACAAAAAAAAACACACAATACAGAGAGCAGAGACAAGCAGGTAGTTTTCCAAAGGAAGGGATGCTGAGTAGATTTTTAATTTTTTTTTTTTTTTTTTTTTTTTGAGACGAAGCCTCGCTCTATCGCCCGGGCTGGAGTGCAGTGGCCGGATCTCAGCTCACTGCAAGCTCCGCCTCCCGGGTTCACGCCATTCTCCTGCCTCAGCCTCCCGAGTAGCTGGGACTACAGACGCCTGCCACCTCGCCCGGCTAGCTTTTTGTATTTTTTTTTTTTTTTTAGTAGAGTCGGGGTTTCACCGTGTTAGCCAGGATGGTCTCGATCTCCTGACCTCGTGATCCACCTGTCTCGGCCTCCCAAAGTGCTGGAATTACAGGCTTGAGCCACCGCGCCCGGCCTAATTTTTTTAAAAGTGTGGATTCTTCAGTAAACTATGCGATGGTTACTATGCAAAACCTAAGATTTCCCTTATTCAAATAAATTATCTTTCATATTAGACGTCTAAATATGCACTAATTGAGTTAAACCCTTGGGTTCGTTGATCTCATCACACTGAGCTGACATTCTTGTTGCTGTTGTTTGCAGTGACCTGAAGTTTCTATCTTCACAATTGCTTTCCTCTCAAATAATTCCCAGATTTTAAATTTTTATTTTTTATTTTTTTCTGGAGACGGAGTCTCGCTCTGTCGCCCAGGCTGGAGCGCAGTGGCGTGATCTCAGCTCACTTGCAGCCTCTGCCACCCGAGTTCAAGCGATTCTCCGGCCTCAGCCTTCCAACTAGCTGAGACTACAGGCGCGCGCCCCCACACCTGGCTAATTTAATTCCCAGATTGATACCCATTGCTTCTGAGATGTATCCTTCGGAGAAGACTAAGGTCGCCTGGCAGAAAAAGATGAAAGAAACTAAGAAAACGATGACACTGAGAGAGGAGCCTCGCGAACCAGCAAAGCGACCCCAATTCGCAATTCCCCGTTGGGTGGATCGATTACCAAGGCTTCCTGGCAGGAGCTCTCCAGGGCTGCCGACGTGAGCCGAACTGCACATTGGGAACTGTAGTTGAGCGGCGAAGGCTGAGAGGAGGGCGCCGCACACGCGTACAGGAGCCCCAGTCAACAAAGACGCGCGGTGCGCGCGCGCCCCGGAGAAAAACACGGGAAGACGTGCGCGTGCGCGGCTGCCGCTGGGAGCCACCAGGCGGCGGAGAGGACAGTGGCAGGAAGGGAGGGGCCCGAGCCACCGACTGCAGGAGGAGAAGGGGTTGTGCTCCTGGCCGAGGAAGGAGAAAGGGGCGGGGCCGGCGGGCAGCGCGCGGCGGTGCGGAGCTCCTGAGACCGGCGGTTACACGGGGGTCTGTGGCCCTCGCCGTCGCAGTGGCCGCCGCCGTCGCTTGGTTCCCATCGGTCTGCGGGAGGCGGGTTATGGCGGCGGCGGCAGTGAGAGCTGTGAATGAATTCTCCGGGTGGACGAGGGAAGAAGAAAGGCTCCGGCGGCGCCAGCAACCCGGTGCCTCCCAGGCC
>NW_012114599.1:17688274-17689219 GCF_000951035.1 Colobus angolensis palliatus | reverse complement strand
CCTGCCTCAGCCTCCCAAGTAGCTGGGATCACAGGCACGCACCATCACGCCCGGCTAATTTTTGTATTTTTAGTAGAGTTGGGATTTCACCATGTTGGCCAGGATGGTCTCCATCTCCTGACCTCGTGATCTGCTCGTCTCGGCCTCCCAAAATGCTGATATTACAGGCATGAGCCACCGCACTTGGCGTTAAGCTAACATTTTTTTAGTATGTGTGCCAGGCATTGTGCTATTAGCTTTGCATGTGTTATCTTTTCTCTTTTTTTAAAAAAATAGCAACCATCCCAGACCATGAAAAGTGTTATTTAATCCTCACAATAACCCTGTGAGATGAAGGTATGATTGGTATCAGCATTTTAGAGACGAAGAAAATGAGGCTCAAAAGATAAAGCAGGTCATTCCAAACCTATGCTAATAGTTAATGAAATTTTTTTTATGGAAAGTATGTGAAATTAGGAGAAGTCTAACTTTTACAATTCTCCCCTTTTATCTTTACTTCCAGTATGCTGAGATCTTGCTTCTCCTTCTGCCAAAAAACCCACTTTTCTACCACATCTCAATTAGATACTCACTTGAATTGTCCATTAATGAAAACAGGAGCAATCTGCACTTCATTCATAGTGTCTCTCTCTACTACCAACTCCAAAAACTTCTAGAATTTCAATCTTGTTGAAACCTATTTCCTTTGTGGGGCCTGGGAGTGGGAAGTAGGATATAGGGAAAGAGGCAGGTATTCATTGTTTTGGACAGTAATGAAAGTGATGGTTAAGAGAGGTCAAGGAGGGAGTTAACATTTAAGAATATTACGTGTTTGTGGAAGGAAATTTTTTAACTGCTCCATTCTTTTTTTTTTTTTGAGACAGAGTCTCGCTGTGTCACCCAGACTGGAGTGCAGTGGTGTGATCTCGGCTTACTGCAACCTCTGCCTCCCAGATGCAAGCGATT
>NW_012114599.1:17687669-17688224 GCF_000951035.1 Colobus angolensis palliatus | reverse complement strand
CATACTTCTGCATGACCCAAGTCACTGTGAGACACCCAGACGTGCAGATGACAGTGACAGTAGTCCTAGAGTGACCACACCGATCCTTTCTAGCACTGTGAACAGTGTGTGGCTTCCTCTGAGCCAAGGTTTCCAAAAGGTTTTGATATTGAAGAAGCAGTGCCTTGTTACTGGCTTTTCATGAAAGCAGAGTACTGTAGTGTCAGAAAAAAAGAACAAATGGTGACAATTTTGAAAGAAATAACTGCGTATGACTGCAGTTGAATTTGCATCATTTTAATCAAGATAATAATTTTATCAGTACAACGATTCCTCAGTACTTTTTCAATGAAGTTATATTTAGCATAAAACTTTTTCCCCGGGTTGCTTTGATTTTAATTGAAGCAGTATTCCAAAGTAGCCTTTAATTTCCAAGTTGAAATGTTTGAAGAATGAATTGCATAAACTTAAGCATACCCACTTTACAATAAAACCTAAAACAAATACGTATCTGAATGAAAGCAAGGATACTACATCTTTCGGGTTTCTTTTAAGCTAACTTTTTTTTTTTTTTTT
>NW_012114599.1:17683655-17685349 GCF_000951035.1 Colobus angolensis palliatus | reverse complement strand
GCTAATTTTTTGTATTTTTTTTATAGAGACGGGGTTTCACCGTGTTAGCCAGGATGGTCTTGATCTCCTGACCTCGTGATCCACCCACCTTGGCCTCCCAAAGTGCTGGGATTACAGGCATGAGCCACCGCGCCCTGCCAATTTTTGTATTTTTAATGGAGACAGAGTTCCACCATGTTGGCCAGGCTGGTTTCGAACTCCTGACCTCAAGTGAACCGCCCTCCTTGGCCTCCCAAAGTGCTGGGATTACAGGCGTGAGCTGCTGTGCCCGGCTACAAGGAAATTTTAGTTAACACTGTTAGTTGATGGGAGTTGGGAGGTAGGATAAAAGAAGAAATTAAGGAAAACCTAGGCATGAAAAATAAAAGACCCTGAGGCCTTAGATTTGAAGAAATAGCAGTTCCATGTGAGGAATAAGTGGAAGAAATAGAATTCAGACCTCAGGTTTCAGGCCGGTGACTTAAATCTTTGAGTATCACATGTATGAATGTATCTGTTATACTTAAATTCTCCGGAACATTTTTATTTTTCAGTTGGCTATATTATATATTTTAAAATATTTAATTTATTTTAGAGACAATGTCTCACTCTCTTACCCAAGCTGGAGTGGAATGTGATTATAGCTCACTGCAGCCTCAAGGCTCACTCCTAGGCTCAAGTGATCCTCCTTTTTTTTTCTTTTTTTTGCTAGAGGTAGGATCTTGTTATGTTGGCCAAGCTGGAAAAATTTCAACAGTATTTTCAGTGATCTATGTAATGCATATTTCATACTCTTTCTACTGATAATGTTTCTGTTCACAACTTTTTCTTTATATTTTGATTTCTAATGTGGACATCAGAATGGGCTGTTGACAACTTTTTTGAGACAGTCTCGCTGCTTCACCCAGGCTGGAGTGCAGTGGCACAATCTCAGCTCACTGCAACCTCCACCTCCCAGGTTCAAGCGATTCTCCTGCCTCAGCCTCCCCAGTAACTGGGATTACAGGCATGTGCCACCCCACACCCAGCCAATTTTTGTATTTTTAGTAGAGACGGCATTTCACCTTGTTGGCCAGGCTGTTCTCGAACTCCTGACCTCAAGTGATCTGCCCGCCTCAGCCTCCCCAACTGCTAGAATTACAGGTGTGAGCCTCCGCGCCCAGCCTGACAGGTCTTTAGTTTGATTTTAGTTCAACAACTGATGATATAATATGCCAAATTAAATTAGTTCAGACTGAAGCAGTTTAGTTACAGATTCATTTTCCTTTAAAAATGAAGTAAAACTTTAGCCGGGTGTGGTGGTGGGTGTGCATAATCCCAGCTACTTGGGAGGGTGAGGCAGGAGAATCGCTTGAACCCAGGAGGTGGAGGTTGCAGTGAGCTGAGATCTCACCATTGCACTCCTGCCTGGGTGAGAAGAGTGAGACTCCATCAAAAATAAAAGGCTGGGCGTTGTGGCTCAAGCCGGGTGCAGTGGCCCATGCCTGTAATCCCAGCACTTTGGGAGGGCAAGGTGGGCAGATCACTTGAGGTCAGGAATTTGCGACCAGCCTGGCCAACATATTAGTGAAACCCCATCTCTACTAAAAATACAAAAATTATCTGGGCGTAGTGGTGCACACCTGTAGTCCCAGGTACTTGGGATGCTGAGGCAGGACAATTGCTTGAACCCAGGAGGCGGAGGTTGCAGTGGGCCAAGATCATGCCACTGCACT
>NW_012114599.1:17677469-17681462 GCF_000951035.1 Colobus angolensis palliatus | reverse complement strand
TCTCCTGACCTCGTGATCCGCCCGTCTCGGCCTCCCAAAGTGTTGGGATTACAGGCTTGAGCCACCGCGCCCGGCCGGTAAATATTTTCTTTAATTGTTGAACTTCCTTGGAAGACTGAAAACCTGTGATAGCCATTTTGTCTAAGGAGAAGCTGAAATTTAAAGAGGAGACTCACAGCACAACCAAAAATAGAATTTAAGTGAATAGACTAAAAATATTGTGCTTTTTACTTTGTACTACAGGTTTTTATGTTGTAATGCTGGTAATGGGCTCCTTGGAATACTTCGTGGAAAAGAGAAGGTTGTAATAATGGTTCTTTGGATTAACTGGAACATGACCTAACATGTTCTGCATGTCTCCTGTGGATAGACAAGCCTGAGATCTCCTGGGTAAATACAATAGGTGGAGGTTCTCTAGGTGTGGTTCGATTTCTCAAGTATGCAGGACTAAACAGAAAAGGCCTAGTATGTTATATGAATGAGAGCTCAAGTTTCTCAGGATATTGTAGGGCTAAAGGATCAGGCATCAAAGACAGAAATTGTCTAAATAAAATATTTTTCTATTTATTCATAGTTTTAAAGGGCTAAAGGGTCAGGCATTGAAGACAGAAGTTGTCTAAGTAAAATATTTTTCTATTTATTCATAGTTTTAAAGGGCTAAAGGGTCAGGCATTGAAGACAGAAGTTGTCTAAGTAAAATATTTTTCTATTCATAGTTTTAAGCTGTGTATATGCGCATGTGTGTATTTAAAATAATTTTGTCAATGAAGAGAGTCAAACTCTGTAAAATATTTGAAGAGATTTCTTTTGAGCCAAATATGAGTGACCAGTGGCCTATGACACAGCCCCAGTAGATACTAAGAACATCTGTCCAAGGTGGTCAGGCTATAGCTTGATTTTATACACTTTAGGGAGACGTAAGATGTCAGTTAAGCATGTAAGGTGTACATTGGTTCCATCTGGAAAGGCAGGAAAACTGGAATTTGGGGAGGCTTCCACGTCATAGGCAGATTCAAAGATTTTCTGATGGGCAGTTGGTCAAAAGAGCTTATCTAAAGTCCTGGAATCCATAGAAGGGAGTGTCTGGATTAAAATAATGGGTTGTGGATACCGAGGTTCTTATTATACAGATGAAGCCCCCAGGTAGCAGGCTTCAGAGAGAATACATTGTAAATATTTCTTATGAGACTTTAAAAGGTGGCAGACTCTTAGTTAATTTTCTCCTGGTTCAGAGAAAAGACTTGGAAAGGGAAAGGATTCTCTACATAAATTTTCCCCACAAGAGACAGCTTTGCAGGACCATTTCAGAATATGTCAAAGAAATATGATTTAGGGTAAAATGCTTCAGTTTCTTTAATGGCTTGCTATCTGACATGTGATGCTGTACTAGAGTTAGGCTGGGAATTTGGCGTCTTACTGCTCCAAAACATCTTAATATCTCTGTTTGAATGTTAATGCTGATCAGTTGTCCCTGAATTCCAAAGGGAAGAGGGTATAATGAGTCATGTCCAACCCCCACTTCTCATCATGTCCTGAACTAGTTTTTTAGGTTAACTTTGGAATGCCCTGGGCAAGGGAAGGGTCTATCAGTCGGTTGGGGGTCTTAGAATTTTATTTTTGGCTTATAGGTTTGTAGAAAATTAATGAAAATTGTCGTATTTCATAGTTCTGTTATACAATAAATATATACATATATATATTGTATATAAATATATACAATAAATATTGTACTTTATTTAAAACTCACATATAAAATAGCTGTCCATATCTGTTTTCAGAAGATGAGGATGGAGGGTAGAAATCAGAAGTGTCAGATTTGGTAATTTTCTTATACTGCTGAAAACCTCTATACTTACCACTTTGAAAGGATTAATTTCAGACTTACTTTCTTTGGGCCTAATGATTCTACTTTAAAGTTTCCCTGATTAAGGAATAAGTCTGATAAATGGACATTCAGATTATATCATACTTTTCCAAAAGATAACATTGCTTTTGATTAAATATGCAATAAACATTTCAGATTTTTTCTCAAGAATATTTACTGGCATCTGCACTAAAGACACAAAAAAGCGCCAGGCGTGGTGGCTCATACCTGTAATCCCAGCACTTTGGGAGGCCGAGACGGGCGGATCACAAGGTCAGGAGATCGAGACCATCCTGGTTAACGCGGTGAAACCCCGTCTCTACTAAAAAGACAAAAAATTAGCCGGGCGTGGTAGTGCATGTCTGTAGTCCCAGCTACTCGGGAGGCTGAGGCAGGAGAATGGCGTGAACCCGGGAGGCAGAGCTTGCAGTGAGCCGAGATCGCACCCTGCACTCCCGCCTGGGCGGCAGAGCAAGACTCTGTCTCAAAAAAAAAAAAAAAAAAGAAAAAAGACACAAAAAAGCAGCCACTGTTAAGGACTTTATCCCTTGTTCTGTTTTTAGCTGGTTTGTTGTTGTATTTTTCCTAATGTTGAATACAGTTAAATCCTATTAAACTGGATTCCCAATATTATTGTTGGTTGTCTTGATGACAGGGATAATTAGTAAATGGATATTGAATCATTTTATTTTTTTAGTAGTGGTGGGGTTTCGCTGTGTTGGCCAGGTTGGTCTCAAACTCCTAGCCTCAAGTGATCTGCCTGCCTTGGCCTCTCAAAGTGTTAGGATTACAGGTGTGAGCCTCTGCACCAGGCTGGATATTGAATTATTGAAGAAGGATGTTCCCTAACCCTTCCTGCCTCTTTTCCGCTATCTTACTGTCTCTGTTCCACCCAGTAGTAGTCGGGTTTTTGACATCTGGCAAAGTATAGATTGTCTACTCTTCTATATTAGTTTTCTTTACTCTTTTTTTTTTTTAAATTTTTTTTTAAGGAAAAGAGAGAAAGGGTCTTGCTATACTGCCCAGGCTGGTCTTGAACTCCTGAGCTCAAGCAATCCTCCCACCTCACCCCCCAAAGTGCTGGGATTGCAAGCATGAGCCACCATGCCTGGCCAGTTTTCTTCAGTCTTGACCTATAATAGTCCTGCCAAGCCAGTGAAGCTGTTAATATGCTGATGTAGCCTTTTTTTTCTCTTGTTTGTGAATTATTAACAATTGCTCATCTTAGACATCATATAGAATAAAATGTCTTTGAACACAGTCATATCTCAGCAGCTCATTCTAGTTAATGAGGAGAGAAAAATGTCAAAATCTGTGATTTTCTTAGAGGTTATTAAATGTCTTACAACTGTATAGATATTCTGTAGACATGCTGTACTTACTTACATAACTTTTCTGCTCTTCTGCAGAGGGAGAGAATTAACTTCATAAGTGGGCTTTGTCAATGCCCTCCAGTCAACGATCTCCAGGAACAAACCTATCTATGGTTGAGCAAGTGGGGTTTATTACTCACTGTAGCCAGGGAGAACACACATATATAATAACCATGGTACATCATAGTAAAAGGGTGTTAGAAAGATCTTCAGGATTTGGGTTCATTTATTTGGTGATTTTAAGGAGGGTTTAAGGAAGCAGGGTTTTACTCTGAACTGGATGCTACCAGGAGCTGGGAATAATTCTGTGAATAGATATCATAAAACCTATCTAGAAGAAGACTAGAGTGAGGTCTAAAGTTGTAGTGGTTAAAAAGCAGAGGTCACTCATTAGCTGGAAGAGGGGAATGTTTGGTATTTCAGACAGTGTTCAGTGTTCATGTTTTGTCTGTATTTAGACATAATTGTAGAGTGGTCTTGTTGCACCATGGTCACAGAGTGACTTTATTTCATGCTGATATTCTTTAAGTGCCAGGTCAAATACCAAGGTTTAGCTGATAGTAGTAGGCCAGCTCCTGGATGTAATAAGCTGCTTTTCTCTTTCTCAGGTTTTTTTTTTGTTTTTTTTGGAAATAGAGTCTGCCTCTGTCACTCAGGCTAGAGTGCAGTGGGGCAATCTCGGCTCACTGCAACCTCTGCCTCCCGGATTCAAGCAACTCTTTTGCCTCAGTCTCCCAACTAGCTGGAATTACAGGC
>NW_012114599.1:17669308-17676820 GCF_000951035.1 Colobus angolensis palliatus | reverse complement strand
GGCGCCTGCCACCTCGCCCGGCTAGTTTTTTGTAATTTTTTTAGTAGAGACGGGGTTTCACCGTGTTAGCCAGGATGGTCTCGATCTCCTGACCTCGTGAACCGCCTGTCTCACCTCCCGAAGTGCTGGGATTATAGGCTTGAGCCACCGCGCCCGGCCAAGGTGACATTCTTAAGGTTCAAAGAAAATGTCAAAAACTAGAATGATGTCTTTACATAGGGTTTAAAACTTTCCAGATTAACAGGGAAAATAATTCTTTACCTTGGAAATAAATGTTTAAGTTTGATAGTGAAAGCAAATATGATCTTTTTACTAAATGTTTAATTAAATTTTTTTTCTTGTAGACACAGGATCCTACTATATTACCCAGGCTGGTCTTGAATGCCTGTCCTCAAGCAATCCTCCCACCTCAGTCTTTCAAAGTGCTGGGACTACAGATATGAGCCATCACACTGGGCCTTTTTAACCAAATTGTAGTAGAAAGCACTCTTTCTATAATAGTGAACTATGAGAGAATTAATCAGGAGCTGTTAGTAATTCATCCCTGAATTAATTGGTGGTTATAATGCTTTGTGGTCCATGTAGTTTGCTGGGGATTAACACACCATGAAAGTCTACCATGAGATTTTTTTTTTCTTTGAGAACAGGGGCCATAATCAGTAGTCCTTAATGAAATGGACTATTCCTATTTCAATGTATGTTGCATAGGCTGGACTTGAACTCCTGGGCTTAAGTGATCTTGCCACTTCAGACTCTCAAACAGCTGGGACTATAGGTGTGTGCCAGCATACCTGGCTTAATTGAGGTTTTTTTTTTTTTTTTTTGAGATGGAGTCTTGCTCTGTCGCCCAGTCTAGAGTGCAGTGGCACAATCTTGGCTCACTGCAACCTCCGCCTCCCAGGTTCAAGCGATTCTCCTGCCTCAGCCTCCCGAGTAGCTGGGATTACAGGCGCCTGCCACCGTGCCCTGCTAATTTTTGTATTTTTAGTAGAGACGAGGTTTCACCGTCTTGGCCAGGCTGGTCTTAAACTCCTGACCTCATGATCCACCCACCTCAGTCTCCCAAAGTGCTGGGATTACCAGGCATGAGCCACTGCACCCAGCCTTAATTGAGATTTTTAGATACCTGTTACTCTGCTAATTTTGTCACTTGCAAGTTGCCATCAGAAAATTGTTGTAGGAAAATGGCTTTATTTGTTCCTTGGAATGGTTTGTGTGAGAATACTTAAGGATTAAATTGGTAAGTAAAGCTAGTGGGCTTTATGTAACATAAATGAGCAAATATCAGGAATATACAACTGTGCACACAGTTCGGGAGAAGGATGATTTAAATTAACAAATTTACTAAGTATAATAAAGATACTAAAAATAGTGTTTCCATACTACTTTATTACTTAAAGTGTCATCATATACCCTATTTTGTTTGATTTTTGCCACAAATCAGAGTTAGGTAAAAGAAATATTTTCTTTTCAGGTAAGGAGTCTGAAGCCCAGACAGATTAACTGACTTTTCCAAAGTCATATTGCTATTAAATGATGGAACAAGGACTTAAATCATTGCCTTCTAACTCACATACTTGCAAACACATATCCTCTTACTCTACCCCAAGCTACCCATGTTTTGACCCTTCTTGTGGCAATCTGGGTCTCACTAATATGTGAAAGAAAATATACAGTAGATAATTTGCAAGTTAATCTGTTATGCTTATCTCTTCTCTCTATTTAAAGATGAATATCAGCATTTCTGTTGTTTCTACAGTAACACGTACTAAAAATAATGCAGTCCAGGTGCAGTGGGTCACACCTGTAATCCCAGCACTTTCGGAAGTTGAGGCAGGAGGATCACTTGAGGCTGGGAGTTCGAGACTAGCCTGGGTATGCAAGACCCCATTTCTTTTTTCACTGCAACCTTCACCTCCCAGGTTCAAGTGATTCTCATGCCTCAGCCTCCTGAGTAGCTTGGGATTACAGGCATGTGCCACCATGCCTGGCTGATTTTTGTATTTTTCGGTAGAGGTGGGATTTCACCAAGGTGGCCAGGCTGGTCTCGAATGCCTAGTCTCAAGTGATATACCCATCCCAGCCTCCCAAAGTGTTAGAATTACAGGTGTGGACCACCGTGCCTGGCCCCATTTCTGCAAACAATTAAAAAATATTAGCCCAGTGTAGTGGTGCATGTCTCTAGTCCCAGCTACTCAGAACGCTGAAGTGAAAGGAGTGCTTGAGCCCAGAATTTCAAGGCTTCACTGAGCTCTGATGATGGCACTGCACTCCAGGTTGGGTGACAGTGAGACCCTGTCTCTAAAAAATAAAGTAAAATAGTGCACAAGTATGGAAGGTGAAAATCTTCCTTAACCTTGCCGTAAGGGAAATGGTTACTAATAAGTTTCTTAACTTTTTGTACTTATATAAACATAAATATTTATCAGAGAAAAAAATGTGCAAAACAATTAGCAATCTTTTTCACTTACCATATTTTGGAATTTTTTTCATTTCAATATATTTGATCTTCCTTGTGTTTTTTCAGTTTGTTTGTTTTTGTCACCCAGGTTGGAGTGAAATGTTAAAAACATGGCTCATTGCAGCCTCAATCTCCTGCTCCCATTCAGTCCCTCAAGTAGCTGGGACTACAGGTGCATGTCACCACACCCGGCTAGTTTTTATTTTTATTTTGGTATAGATGGGGTTTCACCATGTTGCCCAGGCTGATCTTGAACTCCTGGGCTCAAGTGGCCAGCCCACCTCAGCCTCCCGAAGTGTCGAGATTACGGGTGTGGACCACTATGCTCCACCTCTCTACGATCTGCAAAACTTCGTAAGTGGCTAATAGAGTAATATAGTAAAGCAAAGGGAGATATCACTGATTAGAACTGTGTTTTTTAGGCTGAGTGCAGTGGCTCATGCCTGTAATCCCAACATTTTGGGAGGCTGAAGTGGGAGTATCACTTGAGCCCGGGAGTTCAAGACCAGCCTGGGCAATATAGTGAGACCCCGTCTTTAAAAAAGGAATTAGCCAGGTGTGGTGGTGCTCACCTGTGGTCCCAGCTATTCAAGAGCCTGAGGTGGGAGAATCACTTAAGCCTGGGAGGCAGAGGTTGCAGTGAGATCATACCACTGCTCTCTAGCATGGGTGACAGAGTGAGACCCATTCTAAAAAAAAAAAAAAAGTGTTTTTTTCCAACTTACGTACACCCACCACCCCACCCCCGCCTTTTTTTTTCTGACGTTGGGTCTTTCTCTGTCACCTAGGCTAGAGTGCAGTAGCACAATCTCGACTCACTGCAGCCTCCTCTTCCTGGACTCAAGCCGTCCTCCCACCTCAGTCTCCCGAGTAGCTGGGACCACAGGCATGCGCCCCCATGCCCGGCTAATTTTTATATTTTTTGTAGAGATGGGGTTTTGCCATGTGGTTCACCATCTCTAATTCCTGGGTGCGGTCAGTCCACTCAACTTGGCATGAGCCACTGTCTGCGGCCCACGTTTTTAATTAATGGGTATTTGGATTGTTTCCATCTATTGTGAATAATGTGGCTATGAACATTGGTGTAAATATCTGGTTGAGTCCTGGTTTTCAGTACTTTTGAATATATACCTAGGAGTAGAATTACTGGATTGTATGGTAACTTTGTTTTTACAGTTTTGAAGAACCGCCAAACTGTTTTCCATAGGGGCTGCACCATTTCGTGTTCCCACCAGCAGTGTACAATGGTTCCAATTTCTCCACATTTGTTATTTTTTCATTTTTTAAAATAATAGTCATCCTAAAGAGTATGAAGTGGTATCTCGTTGTGATTTTGATTTGCATTTTTCTAATGACTTATGATGTTGAGCATTTTGTCATATACTTATGTACCATTTGTGTATCTTCTTTGGAAAAATGTCTATTAATGTTCTTTTCCCATTTTTTAATTGGGTTGTTTTTATGTTTATCAATTTTGTAAACATTTTAAGCTCTGCATCATAACTGCTCAAACCTGTCATATGGTGAGTTTGACCCAGTAAAACTTTATGTACAAAAATATGAAGCTTACTAGATTTAATCTTGGTCCGTAATTTGCTAAGGCATGCCTTAGATAATGTAGTTACACTGTTGGCTAATAATTTAAACTACAAGTGGTTGTTTCTGCCACCCAAATTCTTCCTTGATTTGATGTAGTCTTGGTTGAATTTGAGTATTATTTGGGGTCATAGAGTTAAAAGAGAAATGTGTATGAGAAACTAGGAACTGTTGGGAGCTAATGTTAAAGGATTTTGGAGGCCTTTTTTGCACTGGAGACCACAGGAAGATTTGATTTTCTGCTATAAATGTATCTAAAGGGTAATCAGTGTAAGTTACGGGCTGTAGTTTGCTAACCCCTACATTAAGGGATTGAAATAATTTCAATATGTGTTTCGAGTTCTTTACGGTCTGGCTCAGTTCTTTTTTTTAATTAATTAATTAATTAAAAATTTTTTTAGATGGAGTCTCACTGTGTTGCCCAAGCTGCAGTGCAGTGGCATGATCTCAGCTCATTGCAACCTCCGCCACCTGGGTTCAAGCAATTCTCCTGCTTCAGCCTCCAGAGTAGCTTGGACTACAGACACATGCCACCACACCTGGCTAATTTTTTTTGTGTTTTTAGTAGAGATGGGGTTTCACGGTGTTAGCCAGGATGGTCTCGATCTTCTGACCTTGTGATCTGCCTGCCTCGACCTCCCAAAGTGCTGGGATTACAGGCGTGAGCCACTGCACCCAGCCGTGGCTCAGTTCTTAATTTATTCAGGGTCCCAGCCAAAATTTTTTTGCCACAGCTTCTCCTCCTGGGCATGCTCTGAAATTCACGTTTTTTCTGTTTTGTTCCACGAGTCCGCTAAAAGCTCTGCTTAGTTTCTCTACCATTTTCAGAGTTGGCAATCACTTCAAGTAGATGAGGTCAGGAGATGGAGACCATCCTGGCTAACATGGCGAAACCCCGTCTCTACTAAAAATACAAAAATTAGCTGGGCGTGGTGGCGTGTGCCTGTAGTCCCAGCTACTCAGGAGGCTGAGGCAGGAGAATCACTTGAACCTGGGAGTCAGAGGTTGCAGTGAGCCAAGATCATACCATTGCACTGTGGCCTGGGTGACCGAGTGAGACTCTGTCTAAAAGAAAATAAATAAATAAAAAAGAAAAAGAAAAGTGCTCCAAATGCTGGGCTCATCTCTGCTGGCTTCTCTCCTTTTTTTATTTTGATAATTTAAAAAATAATAATACTTCTCTCTCTCTCTCTCTCTCTCTCTCTCTCTCGAGCACCTGGCTCTAGCTCTCTTCTAATCTTACTGTGGTAATCAAAATTTTAGTTCTGATGTTATAATCCAAGCCGAAATGGATATTCTTATACATTAAATGTTGGAATGTCATGCTTTTTAAAAATCAGATCTGTGGGGCACGGCGGCTCATGCCTGTAATCCCTAGCACTTTGGGAGGCCGAGGCGGGTGGATCACCTGAGATTGGGAGTTCGAGACCAGCCTGATCAACATGGAGAAAGCTGTCTCTACTAAAAATACGAAATTAGCCAGGCATGGTGGCACATGCCTTTAATCCCAGCTACTTGGGAGGCTGAGGCAGGAGAATTGCTTGAACCCATGAGGCGGAGGTTGTGGTGAGCTGCGATCGCGCCATTGCCCTCCAGCCCGCCACCACGCCCAGCTAATTTTTGTATTTTTTTAGTAGAGATAGGGGTTCACCATGTTGGCCAGGCTGGTCTCGAACTCCTGACCTCGAGTGATCCACCCTCCTTGGCCTGCCAAAGTGCTGGGATTACAGGTGTGAGCCACCATGCCCATCCTCCTGTTTTTAACTCTTATAAATAAAGGTACTGTAAATTCATGTACAGGTCTTGGAAGTTTGTGTTTTTCCTGGGTAAATATGTAGAAGAAGAGATTGTTGACTCATATGGTAAATATATGTTTAATATAATAAGAAACTACCAAACTCTTTTTCCAACTGGGTGCCATTTTGTTTCCTACCAGCAAGCATATGAAAGGTCCATTACCCTTTATCTTGTAGTATTTTGGTATTTTTATGTTCTTTTCTTTTTTTTTGTCATTCAAAATTGGGTGCATTGTTGTATCTTCTGGTTTTAATTTGTGCTTCCCTAACAACTAATGATGCTGAGCATCTTTTTATACTCTTATTTGCCAATTATCTCTCAATTATTTGGCAAAACTTATATTTGACTCTACCTACTATATATATATTTTTAAATTATTTATTAATTTTTTTGAGATGAAGTCATGCTCTGTTGACCAGGCTGGATGCAGTGGCATGATCTTGGCTCACTGCAACCTCTGCCTCTCGGGTTCAAGCGATTCTTTTGCCTCAGCCTCCCGAGTAGCTGGGACTGTAGACTCATGCCCTCATGCCTGGCTGATTTTTGTATTTTTAGTAGAGGTAGAGCTTCACCATGTTTTCCAAGCTGGTCTTCATCTCCTGACCACAGGTGATCCGCCCGCCTGGGCCTCCCAAAAGTGCTGAAATTACAGGCATGACCCACTGTGTCCAGCTGGAATAAGCAATCTTAAAAAGCAGTTTGTGGTTTTCTGGTGAATAGAGAAAATATGACAAGCTATGACTCATTAGTTTTATTTCCTTTCTTTTTTTTTGAGACGGTGTCTCGCTCTGTTGCCCAGGCTGGAGTGCAGTGGCGCAGTCTTGGCTCACTGTAAGCTCTACTCCCGGGTTCACACCATTCTCCTGCCTCAGCCTCCTGAGTAGCTGGGACTACAGGCATCCGCCACCATGCCTGGCTAATTTGTTTTTTGTACTTTTAGTAGAGACAGGGTTTTACCTTGTTAGCCAGGATGGTCTCTATCTCCTGACCTCGTGATCCGCCTGCCTCAGCCTCCTAAAGTGCTGGGATTACAGGCGTGAGCCAATGCGCCCGGCCTACTTTTGTTTCTTAAGCATGTATCTTAAACTGGTCCATTAGGGGAAGCAGCTATGCATTAGGGGACAGGTAGAAGAATGTTACAGCATTGTTTGAAATATTGAAAAACTTGAAACAACCTCAATATCTTCATAATAGAAAAAATGGTTGAGGCTGGGTGTGGTGGCTCATGCCTGTAATCCCAGCACTTTGGGAGGCCGAGGCAAGTGGATCACCTGAGTTCGGGAGTTTGAGTCCAGCCTGGCCAACATGGCGAAACCCTACTAAAAATACAAAAAATTAGGCAGGTGTGGTGGTGCACACCTGTAATCCCAGCTACTTGGGAGGCTGAGGCACAAGAATCACTTGAGCCTAGGAAATGGAGGTTGTAGTAAGCTGAGATCATGCCACTGTATTCCAGCCTGGGCGATAGAGTGAGACTATCTCCAAAAAAAAAAAAGAAAAGAAAAAATAGTTGAATAAATTATAAGTTATAGGATGATACAGGTTGGTGTACAGAAGTCAAAGTGAATGAACCAGATCTCTATGTAGCAACATAGCTAGATCTCAAAAGAAACATAAATTTAAAAAATTACACTAATTTAGGTAGGGACAATAAAAAA
>NW_012114599.1:17666037-17668898 GCF_000951035.1 Colobus angolensis palliatus | reverse complement strand
GGCAGATCATGAGGTCAGGAGATCGAGACCATTCTGGCCAACATGGTGAAACCCCGTCTCCACTAAAAAAAAATACAAAAATTAGCTGGGCGTGGTGGTGCGTGCCTGTAATCCCAGCTACTCGGGAGGCTGAGGCAGGAGAATTGCTTGAACCAGAGAGTTGGAGGTTGCAGTAAGCTGAGATCGCGCCACTGCACTCCAGCCTGGCAACAGAGTGAGACTCTTGTCTCAAAAAAAAATAAAAATAAAAAAGGAGCATGGGAAATGGGAAGAGGCACTAAAAAAGAACAACTTTTGATCTGTTACATTGTACTCATTTTGTTTTTAAAATTTTAAGCCAAATATGCCATTGTTATCACTTTTGTTGCCACTCAGAATACAAATGCTACTACACTATTTTCTGTAATTTTCCCTTTTTCAAATTAAAGCAAAAATACATGTAAACATGTAAACAGGTATTTTCTTTATGGAAAACAGGAAGGAGAGCATCCAAGTAATTTTAGTTAATTATAGCAAACTCTTAATAATTTCTTTTTTCTTTTTTTTTTTGACAGAGTCTTGCTCTGTTGCTCAGGTTAGGGTGCAATGGTGCAATCACATCTCATTGCAACCTCTACCTCTCCAGCTCAAGTGATTTCTCTCCTCAGTCTCCCAAGTAGACGGAACCACAGATGTGTACCCCAATCCTGCTTAATTTTTAAATTTTTTGGTAGAGATAAAATCTCACCATGTTGCCCAAGCTGGACTTGAGCTCCTGGGCTCAAGCAATCCTCCTGCCTTGGCCTCCCAAAGTGCTGGAATTACAGGTGTGAGCCAGCTGTGCCTGGTTTTCATAAACTTTTCTTTACATGTCCTTAATCAAGTACTTACTGAGCACCTACCGTCAACCAGGCACGGTACGAAATTGACCTGTTTAAGGGGGTGCATCTGGTTATTTATTTTCAGGATGAAGAAACAGAAGAATGGGGAAGGTAGTACATACTCATAAGGAGACAGCATTTCTTAGGCACTTTGTGTGGTATTTATAAGATTTCATCTGGCCGGCGCATGCCTGTAATCCCAGCACTTTGGAAGACTGAGGCGGGCAGATCACAAGGTCAGGAGATCGAGACCATCCTGGCCAACATGGTGAAACCCCATCTCTACTAAAAATACAAAAATTAGCTGGGCGTGGTGGCATGTGCCTGTAACCCCAGCTGCTCGGGAGGCTGAGGCAGGAGAATTGCTTGAACCAGGGAGTCAGAGGTTGCAGTGAGCCAAGATCGCACCACTGCACTCCACCCTGAGCTACAGAGCGAGACTCCATCTCAAACAAGCAAACAAACAGACTTCATCTCTTTTATCAAGAGTCATTGTAATATATTGATTTTGAAATTTCAAATAATTATAAGGAATAGTATGGAAATTTTTGTTTGATTAAATGGGGACATGAGGCCAGGTGTGGTCACTCAAGCTTATAATCCTAGCACTTTGGGAGACCAGGGCAGGAGGATTACTTGAGCCTAGGAGTTCAAGACCGTCCTGGGCAACATGGCAAGACCCTATCTCTACAAAAGAAATACACAAAAATTAGCTAAGTGTGATGGCACATGCCTGTAGTCTTTGCTGCTCGGAAGGTCAAGGGAAGAGGATTGATCACTTGAGTCCCGGAGTTGGAGGGTGCAGTGAGCTAGAATCATGCCCCTGCACTCCATTGTGGGTGACAGCAAGACTGTTCTTTAAAAAATGAGGCAAGGCGTGGTGGCTCACCTCTGTAATCTGAGCCCTTTGAGAGGCCAAGACGGATGGATCACCTGATGTCAGGAGTTCAAGATCAGCCTAGCCAACGTGGTGAAAACCCCGCCTCTATATTAAAATTACAAAAAATAGCCGGGTGTGGTGGCGCACACCTGTAACCCCAGCTACTCTGGAGGCTGAGACAGCAGAATCACTTGAATCCAGGAGGTGGAGGTTGCAATGAGTCAGAATCACGCCACTGCACTCCAGCCTGGGCGGCAGAGCAAGGCTCAAAAAAAGAAAAGAAAAGAAAGACTAAGAAATCAATTTTCATTCAGACAAATGGTCAAAAATAATAGAAATAAAACAAAAATTAAAATTAATTTTCAAATAAAATGTGATTTGAGTATAACGATCACTTTACAGAAGTTTTTTATATGCTTTTTGATTATGCTGAGTTTTTAGTTCTTTTTAAAACTTCACTTGTGTCAGGAATTAATGTTTTAAACTAGTTGTTGGGTTCAAAGAAAATAGAAATGTGTTACTAAATACCACGCTTGTAATCTCATATACCAGTTCTCATGATGCAATCAATTGTTAAATAAAAACTTACTCTAGAGAAGAGGCACCTAACAATGAACACATTATATCAGATTTGAATATGATTGAACAATGCTTTTTGTTTCATTGTTATTGAAATCATACTTGTATTTTTCAAAAGTATATATACTTAAAAATTCCTAAATAAAAATGTCTTTCTCTAATACAGCATTTTAGTGGTTATAAGGATCAATACCATGAGGTGATAAGCAAAAAAGGACTCACGGCCCTAAAATGTTGATAAACATCATGACCATATTCCCCATATTGGAGTTACATGTACACATTACAATGATAAAAATACTAAGAAATTATATAGTAATGTTTCTCAGACTTGTCTACAACCCTATTTTTTATGTATTATCTCTCAACAGTATGCTTTGCAATATTTAGTGTACTCTTCATACAATCTATGCAAATAATTTTTTATTTTAAAGCAGGACAGAAGGAGCAAGCTGTGGGATGGTATAAGAAAGGTATTGAAGAACTGGAAAAAGGAATAGCTGTTATAGTTACAGGACAAGGTAAGATTATATTTGTTTATA
>NW_012114599.1:17663155-17665827 GCF_000951035.1 Colobus angolensis palliatus | reverse complement strand
AAGTGCTGGGATTACAGGCGTGAGCCACTGTGCCCGGCCACACTTAGCTAATTAAAAAAATTTTTTTTTGTAGAGATGGGTCTCACTATGTTTCCACGGCTGGTCTCAAACTTCTGGCCTCAAGTGATCCTCCTGCCTCAGCTTTGCAAAGTGCTGGGATTAGAGGCATGAGCCACTGCACCCAGCCAGATTGTGTTTATCTTAATAAAAGTATTTGGGCCGGGCGCAGTGCCCTCACGCCTGTAATCCCAGCACTCTGGGAGGCCAAGGCAGGTGAATCACCTGGAGTCGGGAGTTCGAGACCAACCTGATCAACATGGAGAAACCCTGTCTCTACTAAAAATACAAAATTAGCTGGGCGTGGTGTCGCACACCTATAATCCCAGCTACTCGGGAGGCTGAAGGAAGAGAATCGCTTGGAACCGGAAGGCGGAGGTTGCAGTGAGCCGATACCGCCTTTTTTTTTTTTTGAGGCGGAGTCTCGCTCTGTCGCCCAGACTGGAGTGCAATGGCCGGATCTCAGCTCACTGCAAGCTCCGCCTTCCGGGTTTCCGCCATTCTCCTGCCTCAGCCTCCCGAGTAGCTGGGACTACAGGCGCCCGCCACCTCGCCCGGCTAGTTTTTTGTATTTTTTAGTAGAGACGGGGTTTCACCATGTTAGCCAGGATGGTCTCGATCTCCTGACCTCGTGATCCGCCCGTCTCGGCCTCCCAAAGTGCTGGGATTACAGGCTTGAGCACCGCGCCCGGCCCAGATACCGCCTTTTGCTCTCCAGCCTGGGCAACAAGAGTGCAACTCTGTCTCAAAAAGAAAAACAGTATTTCATTGAATTAAAAATGCCTTATATTATACCAGTAAGAGTAAAAAACAAAGTATGATAAATGCTCTTTTCATCACTTAGAATTTGAATTTTAATCTTGTTGAAGCGGCTGTTTTAGTTTTATTTAGACATAGATATAACAACAATGTTAATATCTGTGACCAAATTGGTGCAGGCATGGGCAATGAAAAAACTGTGTTATGACTGCAACCTGGTGGATAGCATTAGTAAGTTAGCATTGGTTGTAAAACGAATCCCAATTTCAAAGAATTTGAAATGTGGGGAAAAAATGTTTTAGACTCCATGAAATAGACTTGAAATGTATGAAATATTACAGTAGGTTGGAAGCCATCATGAGAAACTGTAACTTTTTTTTTTTTTTTTGTAGCTATTATATATATTTTTTGAGACAGGGTCTCAGTCTGTTGCCCAGGCTGGAATGCTGTGATGTGGCACCTGTCACTGCACCATCCACCTCCTAGGGCTGAAGTGATCCTGCCACCTCACCCTCCCATGCTCGGCTAATTGTTTTTGTTTTTAAGTAGAGATCAGGTCTCATTATGTTGCCCAGGCTGGTCTTGAACTCCTGGGCTCAAGTGATTCTCCTGCTTTGGCTGCCCAGAGTGCTGGGATTACAAAAGTGAGCCACGACCCTGGCCTGAAGATAGTATTTTAAAAATTTCTTCTGTTCTCTTTCTTTTCGGTATATATTTTCTTCTTTTTTAAAAAAAAAAAAATTTCTGTATAAAGACTGTGACTCCCCATGAAAATAATTTGGGTGATAATTTATCCTGAAACAATTTTAGTTGGGAAATGTAGATATTTTAATTAATTTTTTTCTTTCAGGTGAACAGTGTGAAAGAGCTAGACGCCTTCAAGCTAAAATGATGACTAATTTGGTTATGGCCAAGGACCGCTTACAACTTCTAGGTATCAATTAATGTATAATTTGATGTGAGATGTACTGGAAATGTGTGTTCAATGAAGCTTTAATTATAGAAAGAAATAAATCAGTGATTGAAAATGTGGTCCAGGCTTTTTAACGTAAAGAAAATGTGTAGGGCCGGGCGTGGTGGCTCAAGCCTGTAATCCCAGCACTTTGGGAGGCCGAGACGGGCGGATCACGAGGTCAGGAGATCGAAACCATCCTGGCTAACATGGTGAAACCCCGTCTCTACTAAAAAATACAAAAATCTAGCCAGGCGAGGTGGCGGGCGCCTGTAGTCCCAGCTACTCGGGAGGCTGAGGCAGGAGAATGGCGGAAACCCGGGAGGCGGAGCTTGCAGTGAGCTGAGATCCGGCCACTGCACTCCAGCCCGGGCGACAGAGCGAGACTCCGTCTCAAAAAAAAAAAAAAAAAAAAATGTGTAACATATACAAAAACAGAAGAGCATAATGAACTTCTAATTATTATTCTCTCAGCTTTGATAATTATCACCTCACTGTCGGTCTTGATTTATTCATATCAAGGGCTAGCAAACTGCAGCTGATGGGCCAACCCAGCTCACTGCTTATTATTATACATAAGGTTTTATTGGCACACAGCCATTCCTTTCCTTTAGGTATTGTCTATGGCTTTCATGCTATGGTGACAGAATTGAGTAGTTGATACAGAGATGACACTGCCCTCAAAACCTAAAATATTTACTGTCTGGCCCTTTACATAAAAAGCCTACCATCTTCACTTGACTTCCCAGCTCACTGTCCCCCGACTACATATTATTTTGAAACAAATTCTTGACTTTTTTCCACTTATAAATATTTCATGTTATACCTGTAAAAGATAAGGACTTCAAAATAAAATCACTGAAATACCATTATTGCACCTAAAAGGTAATTCCACATTTCTTTT
>NW_012114599.1:17659344-17662825 GCF_000951035.1 Colobus angolensis palliatus | reverse complement strand
AGTAGCTGGGACTATAGGCGCCAGCCACCTCACCCGGCTAGCTTTTTGTATTTTTTAGTAGAGACGGGGTTTCACCGTGTTAGCCAGGATGGTCTTGAACTCCTCCTGACCTCGTGATCCGCCCGTCTTGGCCTCCCAAAGTGCTGGGATTACAGGCTTGAGCCACCGCACCCTGCCCAAAATTTAATAATTTTTACTATTTTTAATAATTTGTTTGAATCAGGATCTTAAAAAGATCCATATGTCTCTTTTAATGTTCACGTGCATCTGTTTTTCATTTTTTTCCAATTTATTTGTTGATGTAACCAGGTCTTTGTCACGTAGTATTTCCTACAGTCTGACTTTTGCTGCATGCATCTTTATGGTATCTTTTAACATATTCTTCTTTCTTCCCCCTGTTAAATGATAGTTGGATATAGAGCCTTGATCACATTGAAAGTTGATTTTTATTTTTTAATGATAAGGCTACTTCCTAGGTGGTTGTGTTTGTGTGTGTTCATCATTAGTTGTTCCATCTTGGGAGTTAGCAACAGTTAACTATGACTGATGCCCAGTGATGTTTTAATTCTGTCATTCTTTCAGCATTCATCAACTGTAATAGAAACTTTCACTTGTCTTCTGTTTGATGGTGTAGGTTTTAAAAATATATTAATAAGTTAAATCTACCACTCAAAAAAAGTAGGACAAAACCCACTACATCTGAGTAGCTCTATCATACATTGGTGTATAGAAACAGTAGATATTTGGTAAGCAGGTAAACCTTATTTATTTGTAGCCCTGTGACTTGGGGTAAGTTATTATGCATGTCTGAGTCTTTTTTATCTAATTTGTAGTATGAAACTATTATTATTATTATTTGAGATGGAGTCTTGCTCTGTTGCCCAGGCTGAAGTGTAGTGATGCAATCCCGGCTCAATGCACCCTCCACCTCCCGAATTCAAGCTATTCTCATGACTCAGTTTCCCGAGTAGCTGTGATTACAGGCGCCCACCACCGTGCCTATTTTTTGTATTTTTAGTAAGGACAGGGTTTGTTTCACCATGTTGGCAAGGCTGGTGTCGAACATCTGACTTCAAGTGACACATCCACCTCAGCCTCCTAAAGTGCTGGGATTATAGGCATGAGCCACCACGCCCAGCTGAAGCTAATATTATTAGCTAATAATAATATTTCATATTTCTGACCATTGAATTATTAAAGGAACCTAAACCATAGTAGTAAGTGCTTTAAAATTGTTGGTTTTTATTCATCTGTTTACCTGACAGTAATCACCTCCTTTGCTTAGGTAGAAAGATATGTTCATACACACATACATACACATTTTATTCATTCTTTCATTCATTTACTGCTATATGGTCATTGTGTTTGTGGGGTTTTTGCACCACATAGTTAAAAAAGCAGCCGTTACTGCTTTCAGATGAATAACAAGGTAGTGTTCCCTGGCTTCTGTGGCTGACAGGACTTGCCTTCTTCCTTTCTAAATGGAGGTTACTACTGTGTCAAATATAATTAAATAGTGTATTAAAGTTTCTTGCAGTAAAATAATTGATCGTTCTCATTGGTACTTTCTATGTGTTTTATCTTTAAAGCTCTTCAGTGTATATATAAAGTATTGTGTATATCATACAGAATAAATTTGATTATGGAGCATTTTGTACTATCTTTCAAAATGAATGAGTTGGTTTTTATGTTTTGTTTGATGTTGTGATATAGGACATTAGAAGTATTAATATCTTATCAATTAGAGACTCATCTTTGAATGTGTCTTTGTACTTTCTTATTTGTGTTAGTAGAGGAGAGAACAAAAAGAAGATGTGTAATGTAATATGAAACTAGGCGTTTAAAGGTTTAATATTTTGGATATTTTAAAGTTGGTATCTGTTTTCACCCTCAAAAATGCTATGTGCCTATTTATGAAATATCTTACTTTAAAAGTGAGGAGTGGTAGATGGGAAAGGTGACATCGGCTGGGCGTGGTGGCTCACACCTGTAATCCCAGCACTTTGGGAGGCCAAGGCGGGCAGTTCACCTGAGGTCAGGCTTTCAAGACCAGTCTGGTAACGTGGTGAAACCTCGTCTCTACTAAAAATACAAAAAATTAGCCAGGCTGGTGGTGCGCACCTGTAATCCCAGCTACTCAGGAGGCTGAGTCAGGAGAATGGCTTGAACTCAGGAGGTGGAGGTTGCAGTGAGCCAAGATGGCACCACTGCACTCTAGACTGGGTGACAGAGAGAGACTCTATCTCATAAAAAATAAAAAAAGGCCAGGCACTGTGGCTCACACTTGTAATCCCAACACTTTGGGAGACTGAGGCGAGCAGATCACTTGAGGTCAGGAGTTCCAGACGATCCTGGGCGCCTGGGCAACATGGTGAAAACCCACCTCTACTAAAAATACAAAAAATAGCCAGGCATGGTGGCAGGCGCCTGTAATCTCGCCTACTCGGAGGGTTGAGGCAGGAGAATTGCTTGAGCCTGGGAGGCAGAGGTTGCAATAAGCAGAGACCATGCCACTGCACTCCAGCCTGGGTGGTAGAGTGAGACTTCGTCTGAAAACAAAAAAAAAACAAACCACCTCTTGTCCACTCCTAATCCTCCTTACTGTGTTTCACTTATTTTTTTCCCATGTATTTATCACCTTCTAATAAACTGTGTAACTTATTTTTTATGTTTGTTATGTACTATCTGTCTTCTCCCTGTTGGAATATAAACTCTATGGAGGAGGGATCTTTATCTATATTCCAGGTGCCTACAACAATGTCTAACACATGCTAGTTACCAAATAAATATTTACTGAGTTAATAAGTTGTGTATAACCCTTGGCATTATACCTGAAACAGAGTAGGGCAGTAATAAATGAATGTTAAATGAAGCTATGTTAAAAATATATATATATATATGTGTGTATATATATAAATAACAGCCAGTTATACCAGTTTGCTGACAGCAAAATTAACTTTTAATCTGTTACAGGTTTTACAGTTAAGCTTTGCTCTAAGGTTCACTATCACTAAACCAAAAATAAATGATATATATGATCTTTTCTCATTTTTAACAGAGAGGCTACATCCTCTCAAACCAGTCTGTATTAGGAATTCCCAGGATCATTCTCCCCATTCTCCATCCTAATTAGATACCTATGTGGCACCACATCTCTGAAAAACTCCAATTTTTAACCAGCACATAATAAATATGTGTTACTGTTAATACACATTTGTACACAGGTCATTTTTACTGTCTTAGGTATATCCACTCCCAGACCTTTTGAGTTATTGAAAGACAGGAATATGTTGATGTCACCTTTTTTTTTTTTTTTTTGAGACAGAGCCTCACCCTGTCACCCAGGCTGAAGTGCACTGGCACGATCTTGGCTCACTGCAACCTCTGCCTCCCAGGTTCAAACAATTATCCTGCCTCATCCTCCTGAGTAGCTGGGATTACAGGTGGCCCTGGTTTGGGTTTTTTATTTTATTTTATTTTT
>NW_012114599.1:17656477-17658792 GCF_000951035.1 Colobus angolensis palliatus | reverse complement strand
GTGCGACAGAGCTAGACTCCGTCTCAAAAAAAAAAAAAATAAACAGGATGGTCTTCTCTGTGAGAAGTTGCCATGAGTTAGCCATGGTGATACCTGGGACAATGATGGTCCACAGAGAAGTAAGAGCAATACAAAGCCTTAAGAGAACGTACCTGATTTGTCTGTGAAGCAGCAAAGAGGCCAGTGTGTCCCAGCAAGGAGATTATAGTAGAGATGAAGTCAGAGAACTCATGGAGGGAGGGATTGTCACAACGTGCAGGGCTATAAAGGCCACCATGAGGACTTAAGCTTTTACCGCCTGTGAAATGGGGAGCAGTTATAAAGATTTTTAAGAAAGCAGCGCAGTGCGGTGGCTCATGGCTGTAATCCCAGCTCTTTGGGAGGCCGAGGTGGGTGGATCACCTGAGGTCAGGAGTTCGAGACCAGCCTGGCCAACATGGCGAAACCTCATCTTTACTAAAAATAGAAAAATTAGCTGCATGTGGTGGGCATGCTTGTAATCCCAAATACTCGGCTGAGGCGGGAGAATCACTTGAACCCGGGAGGCGGAGGTTGCGGTGAGCTGAGGTTGCGCCACTGCCCTCTAGCCGGGGCAACAGAGTGAGACTCCGTCTCAAAAAAAACCAGATTTTGGGGGAAGGAATGAAATACTCTGACTTAAATTTTAGAGGGACCACTCTGGTTGCTGTGTTACGTTATAGACTCTAAGGGTAGAACCAGGGAGAGCAATTAAGATACTGTTACAGTAATCTAGGAGAAAAGTGATAGAGGCTTGCACCAGGGTAGTATCAGGAGAAATGGTAACAAGTGGTTGGATTATGATTATACTTGAAGGTTGAACAACTAGATTTGCTGATAGATTGGATAAATGGTCCTCTCTTTAAGGATCTCATAATACAGTAGGAGAAACAGATACATAAATAGTCATCACTACAAGATGGGGATTACAAATATTTTGTGAGGGTGAAAAAGGTGCTAAGAAAGCTTCCTTGTATGACAAAGCTGGTTAAAGAAACAAAAGAAAGCTTCATAGAAGTGAAACCTAAAGTGTACACTTAGATAAATGAATAAAAATTATGAAAGAATGTGAGGGCTGGGCACAGTGGCTCATGCCTGTAATCCTAGCACTTTGGGAGGTTGAGTCAGGTGTATTGCTTGAGCCCAGGAGTTTGAAACCAGCCTGGACAACATATTGAGACCCCATCTCTAAATTTAAAAAAGAGAAAAAAATTAGCCAGGGGTGGTGATGTGCACCTGTAGTCCCAGCTACTTGGGAGGCTGAGGCAGGAGGATTGCTTGAGCTCAGGAGGTTGAGGCAGCAGTGAGCCTTGAGTGTACCACTGCACTCTAGTCTCGGTGACAGAGTGAGACCTTGTCTCAAAGAAAAGAAAAAGAATTTGAGAAAAGATACCTCAGGAAGATGTGATGGCATGAACAAATACTCAAAGGCAAGAAAAGCATGGTGAATATGGGAGGGTGCAGGTTGAGACATGAAGTTGGGATTGCTGAGGCATAAGAGATATAGGCAGATCATGGATGGCCTGATTTGTCATAGGAAGGAGGTTGAGCTCTATCTGTGGGCAACGGGAAGCCACTAAAGGGTTTTAAGTAGAAGAGTGTTATATGGTAAGATTTTCCTCTCCGGTGGATTACTCAGATGACTGTATGGGGGTTGGATGTGAGGAGGTAAAGAAGCAAGGTTACTGCTTTGATTTAAATCATTGATTAATCTGTACAACCCTAGTCATTCCAAAAAGAAGCATTAGTCCTTTAACAGAAATGAATTGGGGCTGGGCGCGGTGGCTCACGCTTGTAATCCCAGTACTTTGGGAGGCCGAGGTGGGCGGATCATCTGAGGTCAGGAGTTTGAGACCAGTCTGGCCAACATGACAAAACCTCATATCTACTAAAAATACAAAAATTAGGTGGGCGTGGGGGTGTGCGCCTGTAATCCCAGCTACTTGGGAGGCTGAGGCAGGAGCATCACTTGAACCCGGGAGGCAGAGGTCGCAGTGAGCCGAGATCGCACCACTGCACTCCAGCCTGGGCGACAGAATGAGACTGTCTCCAAAAAAAAAAAAGAAAAAATATTGGAGCAGATTCACAGAAGCAGTGTACTGTTATACTGTATGTGTCTGTGACTCTGTCTCCAAGAAAAAAAAAAAGAAAACATGAATGGGAGCAGGTTCACAGAAGCAGTGTGCTGTTATACTGTATGTGTCTGTTTCTTTTTTTTTTTTTTTTTTTTGAGACAGAGTCTCGCTCTGCCCCCGGGCTGGAGTGCAGTGGCCGGATCTCAGCTCACTGCAAGCTCC
>NW_012114599.1:17654754-17655208 GCF_000951035.1 Colobus angolensis palliatus | reverse complement strand
CCGTCTCAAAAAAAAAAAAAAAAAAACCCAGATCTTGGGAGGGTTTTTTGTTGTTATTTGATGTGGGGGTACGGTTGAAATAATCCTTTTTAATTGATTAATATAACAAATAGGTAATATAGACATATGTCACAAAATTTGAAAAAGTTTGAATATGAAAAGCTCCATCCCATTCTATGCCCCAGCTACCCATTTCCCCTCCGTAGAGGCAGCTGTTATTATGAATTTCTCTGGGTCTTTTTTAGAGGTAATCTTTTTGTATACAACTGTGCACATGTGTGTTTAAACAAATGGTAGGGTACTGTATGTACTGTATGTACATACAGTTACTGCAGTATGCTTATTTGACTTTGCTTTATTGCTTTTATTTTTTGCCTGACATATGTTAATGTGGCCAAATACGGCATTTCCTGGACACTGCTTATAGTTTCGTTCTGTGCTATTTTAAATGCTG
>NW_012114599.1:17651554-17654099 GCF_000951035.1 Colobus angolensis palliatus | reverse complement strand
GGATGGTCTCGATCTCCTGACCTCGTGATCCGCCCATCTCGGCCTCCCAAAGTGCTGGGATTACAGGCTTGAGCCACCGCGCCCGGCCCCCTGTAAAGCTTTTTCAATGATCTTTCTTTTGCACTATGCAGTCTTTTTAAAAATACACAGTTTTATTATAAGTTGCCAATTATATTTAATAAATATCTAAATGGTAGAAACTGTGATTCATTTTTTAATCTCCATGGAGCCAGGAACTGTGGCTCATGCCTGTAATCCCTGCACTTTGGGAGGCTAAGGTGGGAGGATCACTTAAGGCCAGAAGCTTGAGGCCAGCCTGTGGAACATATTGAGACCCTGTCTCTACAAAAAATAAATTAGCTGGACATAGTGGTGTGTGTATGTAGTGTCAACTACTCAGGAGGCTGAGGAAGGAGGATAACTTGAGCCCAGCGAATTGAGGCCACAGTGAGCCATGATGGTGCCACTGTACTCCAGCCTGGGTGACAGAGCAAGACCACGACCAATAATCTCCATGGTATTTGTTTTGGACATATTAGATATTCAGTAAATATTTTCTGGTGATGATAGTGATATCTAACTACCTCGGGTTACCTTACCTGAATAAGGCATATTTTGAACATAGCCATTCACTTGTTAATTTCTGTTATTTTCGTGACTTAGTTTTTACTAATTATATTTTAAAAGATAATTTTATATAAATGCAAAAACTTTTTATCATGTAACAATCTGGTAACAACTTGAGTAATTTTTCATTTCACATGCACATTTTATTTGTTCATTATCTTTTTTCTTTTTGTTTATTTTTTCTTTGTTTTTTTTACCTTCTCTGTTGCATAGAGAAGATGCAACCAGTTTTGCCATTTTCCAAGTCACAAACGGACGTCTATAATGACAGTACTAACGTGGCATGCCGCAATGGACATCTCCAGTCAGGTGGGTTAAGGTTAACTAACATAAAATAATAAAGCTTGAATGCCAAGTAAGGGTCTCACTTAACCTGATAATGTTGATTTTATTTTATAATGGTAGGTTTAATTGTTCATATTTTCACAGGGCTATGTTGAAAATATAGTACCTCTATCATTCATAGTATATGAACATGCAACAAATAAGGTATAGTCATTCTAAACATGCTTCATTTGCATATTTTGCAACCTCTGGTTTTTCAGATTATAAAATATGAAGGTGTGCATTCCCGGAAGTGATTAAAATAATCTTTTTTTCTGTCGTGGCTTTTGTGTTTTTATAATGATAGCTATACTGCTTTTTTTTTCATGAAATAGTGTTTTCTAAGATACATTTTAATTTTTTATGTATCAATTTTTATTGCATATCAATTTTCATATATACTATATGTGAATGTTTTATAGTACTTGATAGAAGAAATTTGAAGCTTCACATAGGAGAAGCATTATTACAGTCTTATTTACTATGGATTAACTCTGTCCTTGATAAACCTTTGGATATCAACTTCTACAGAAGATTAAATGTCTTTCTATTTTGTTTTCTTTGAGACTCTCCATTTCTTAGGTTCTCTGACATCTGAGCTAGTTTTTTATTTAGTTCAAAAGTTTTATTTAGTTAACAGATAATGTATGTACATGTTCATGGGGTACACAGTGATGTTTTGATACATATAATATATAGTGATTAGATCAAGGTAATTATCATTTCTATCATCCCATTTATCATTCTTTGTGTTGGAAACATTCAGTATCTTCCTTCTATTTTAAATGATACATTGTTACCTATAGTCATCCTGCAGTGGTGTAGAACACTGGAACTTTTTCTATCTAGCTATAATTTTGCATCCTTTCCCTACCCTTCTCAGCCTGTAGTATCCTCTGTTCTGCTTTTTATTTCTATGAGATTAACTTTTTAAAAATAATATTCTGTGTGTATATATACCACATTTTCTTTATTCATTCATCTGTTCTTGGACACCTAGGTTGATTCTGTATCTTGGCTGTTGTGAATAGTGCTACAGTAAACATGGGGTGTAGATGTCTGTTCGCTATAATGATTTTCTTTCCTTTGGATAAATTCCCAATAGTAGGATTGCTGGGTCATATGGTAGTTCTATTTGAAGTTTTTTGAGGAACCGCCATACTCTTCTCCATAGTAGCTGTACTGGTTTAGATTCCCAAAAGTAGTGTCTAAGAGGTCACTTTCTCCACATCCTTACCAGCATTTGGCACTCTTTTTGTCTTTTTGATAATAGCCATCCTAACTGGGGTAAGATACCTTGTTGTGGTTTTGATTTATATTTCTCTCATAAATAATGGTGTTGAGCATTTTTTCATATATTTGTTTTTGACAGTTTTATTGGTGACTTTTTTTTTTTTTTTTTTAGCAGTAGTTTCATGTGCAGGGCTTAAATTATATTAACTATTACTTTGTTCAGATTATAGCAGAACAACCTTAGGTTAGGCTATGAAACAACTGCCTTCTGGTTGGGTGCAGTGGCTCACACCTGTAATCCCAGCACTTTGGGAGGCCAAGGCAGGCGGATCATGAGGTCAAGAGATCGAGACTATCCTGG
>NW_012114599.1:17625698-17650663 GCF_000951035.1 Colobus angolensis palliatus | reverse complement strand
CCCGTCTCGGCCTCCCAAAGTGCTGAGATTACAGGCTTGAGCCACCGCGCCCGGCCGGGTCTTGACTCTTTATCGAATTTGCCAGTCTGTGTCTGTTAATTGCGGCATTTAGCCCATTTATATTTAAGGTTAATATTGTTATGTGTGAATTTGATCCTGTCATTTTGATGTTAGCTGGTTATTTTGTTCATTAGTTGATGCAGTTTTTTCCTAGCATCAATGGTCTTTACAATTTGGCATGTTTTTGTGGTGACTGGTACCGGTTTTTCCTTTCCATGGTTAGTGCTTCCTTCAGGAGCTCTTGTAAGGCAGGCCTGGTGGTGACAGAATCTCTCAGCACTTGCTTGTCTGTAAAGGATTTTATTTCTCCTTCACTTTCGAAGCTTAGTTTGGCTGGATGTGAAATTCTGGGTTGAAATAAGAATGTGGAATATTGGCCCCCACTTTCTTCTGGCTTGTAGAGTTTCTGCTGAGAGATCCGTTGTTAGTCTGATGGGCTTCCCTTTGCGGATAACCTGACCTTTCTCTCTGGCTGCCCTTAACATTGTTTCCTTCATTTCAGCTTTGGTGAATCTGACAATTATGTGTCTTGGAGTTGCTCTTCTCAAGGAGTATCTTTGTGGCGTTCTCTGTAGTTCCTGAATTTGAATGTTGGCCTGCCGTGCTAGGTTAGGGAAGTTCTTCTGGATAATATCCTGAAGAGTGTTTTCCAACTTGGTTCCATTCTCCTCGTCACTTTCAGGTACACCAATAAGACGTAGATTTGGTCTTTTCACATAGTCCCGTATTTCTTGGAGGCTTTGTTCATTTCTTTTTACTCTTTTTTCTCTAAACTTCTCTTCTTGCTTCATTTCATTAATTTGATCTTCAATAACTGATACCCTTTCTTCCACTTGATCAAATCAACTACTGAAGCTTGTGCATGCATCATGTAATTCTCATGTCATGGTTTTCAGCTCCATCAGGTCATTTAAGGACTTTTCTACACTGTTTATTCTAGTTAGCCATTCATCTAACCTTTTTTCAAGGTTTTTAGCTTCTTTGCAATGGGTTCAAACATCCTCCTTTAGCTCAGAGAAGTTTGTTATTACCAGTCGTCTGAAGGCGTCTCTCAACTCATCAGAGTCATTCTCTGTCCAGCTTTGTTCCGTTGCTGGTAAGGAGCTGCATTCCTTTGGAGGAGAAGAGGTGCTCTGATTTTTAGAATTTTCAGCTTTTCTGCTCTGGTTTCTCCCCATCTTTGTTGTTTTATTTACCTTTGGTGTTTGATGATGGTGACTTACAGATGGGATTTTGGTGTGGATGTCCTAATAGGACCCTCAGCTGCAGATCTTTTGGAGTTTGCTGGAGGTCCACTCCAGACCCTGTTTGCCTGGGTATCACCAGCAGAGGCTGCAGAACGGCAAATGTTGCTGCCTGATCCTTCCACTGGAAGCTTCGTTTCAGAGGGGCACCCGGCTGTATGAAGTGTCAGTCAGCGCCTATGGGGAGGTGTCTCCCAGTTAGGCTACTCGGGGTTAGGGACCCACTTGAGGAGGCAGTCTGTCCATTCTCAGATCTCAGACTCTGTGCTAGGAGAACTCACTACTCTCTTCAGAGCTGTCAGACAGTGACCTTTAAATCTGCAGAAGTTTCTGCTGCCTTTTGTTCAGCTATGCCCTGCCCCAAGAGGTGGAGTCTACAGAGGCAGGCAGGCCTCCTTGAGCTGCGGTGGACTCCACTCAGTTTGAGCTTCCTGGCTGCTTTGTTTACCCACTCAAGCCTCAGCAATGGTGGATGCCCCTCCGCCAGCCTCGCTGCCGCCTTGCAGTTCGATCTCAGACTGCTGTGCTAGCAGTGAGCGAGGCTCTGTGGGTGTGGTACCCTCTGAGCCAGTCGCAGGATATAATATCCTCATGTGCCGTTTGCTAAGACCACTGGAAAAGCATAGTATTAGGGTGGGAGTGTCCTGATTTTTCAGGTACCATCTGTCACGGCTTCCCTTGGCTAGGAGAGGGAATTCCCCAACCCCTTGTGTTTCCTGGGTGAGGCGATGCCTCGCCTTGCTTCGGCTCACAGTCCGTGGGCTGTACACACTGTCCAACAAGCCCCAGTGAGGCGAACCCAGTAGTACATCAGTTGGAAATGCAGAAATCACCTGTCTTCTGCGTTGCTCACGCTGGGGCTATAGACTGCAGCTGTTCCTATTCTTCCTTCTTGGAACTCTGCCTTCTTTATTCATATGTAATACAAAACTTCTAAGGTGTTTTTGTTTTGTTTTGTTTTGTTGTTTTTGAGATAGAGTCTTGCTCATTCGCCCAGGCTGTAGTGCAGTGGCGCGATCTCAGCTCACTGCAAGTTCCGCCTCCCGGGTTCACGCCATTCTCCTGCCTCAGCCTCCCGAGTAGCTGGGACTACAGGTGCCCACCACCATGCCCGGCTAATTTGTTTGTATTTTTAGTAGAGATGGGGTTTCACCGTGTTAGCCAGGATGGTCTCGATCTCCTGACCTCGTGATCCGCCCGCCTCGGCCTCCCAAAGTGCTGGCATAACAGGCATGAGCCACTGTGCCCAGTCAAAACTTCTAAGGTTTTAATGGAGAAGAGATAGAGTAAAAGGATTTCTATGGACAGAAGAAATAATTGTTCATCAACTCTTTCCCTTGTGGCTTCACGTCTCCCCTAAGGACTTCTCATGTTGGTTTGGTCTTATAGTATAGTCAGTGGCAGTTTTCCTCTTCCCATTCCTTCCTATGTCTGATTTAAAATGCCGTTTCAAATATCGATATAAGTATTTTGCCTGTTTCTTTTAGCATGGCTGTGAAGGGCTGACATTTTCAGAAGGCACTTACTGAAAAAAACAAAGAAATGGAAGAATCCATCACATATATATAGTTAAGTTTCTAAAATATGTATTTGCAATCCCAGTAGTTCTACTAGGATAAATAGCAAAAATTCTCCAGCCCTGAAGTGTTGGTCTGTCTTTCCTTTCCTTGTTATCTTGATTCTTTTACTTCATTTCACATGCTAGACCCCATCATGTTTTCCCACTGCGTGCCCCGCCCCACCCTCTAAGTAACATTCTCTTCCTGGGACCTGCTTGAAAAAAATTGAACTTTGTCTTGTTTCATATCCCTAGTACAAAGTTGAATATCCCTAATATGAAACCTGAAATCCGAAATGCTCTAAAATTCAAAACATTTTTTTTTTTTTTGAGACGGAGTCTTCCTCTGTCACTCAGGCTGGAGTGCTGTGGCACAGTCTCAGCTCACAGCAGTCTCCGCACCCTCCCCCAACCCCATCCCCGTGGGTTCGAGCGATTCTCCCACCTCAGCCTCCCGAGTAGCTGGGATTCCAGGCACCTGCCACCACACCCAAGTAATTTTTTGTATTTTAGTAGAGATGAGGTTTCACCATGTTGGTCAGGCTGGTCTCAAACTCCTGACCTCAAGTGATCCACCCATCTTGGCCTCCCAAAATGTTGGGATTACAATCATGAGCCATTGCGCCTAGCCAAAAATCCAAAACTTTTTGAGCGCTGACATGATGCTTAAAGGAAATACTCATTGGAGTATTCTGCATTTTCGATTTTTGGGTTAAGGATGCTGAACCAGTAGGTAAAATGCAAACATTGCAAAATCCAAAAAAATTTAAAAACCATAAACAGTTCTGGTCTCAACCATTTCGGATAAGGGATACTCAACCCATAATCTGTTCTTTTCTGTTTTCTGGTTGGAAGGGCATATTGACTTTATAGCTAATTTACACGGCATTGGTGTTTAATACATAGTGAGTCCAAGTAGATCTCATTCAGACCTATTAATGGTTTATTAGTGTCACTCACTTCTGGAACATTCTGTGATGTTTTACTTGGATGAGTTCTTTTACCTCTCTTGGGAAATAGTCATACCAAAGTCTGCTTATTACTACAATGTGTTATCTATTATACATTGTCCAATTTTCAACTCAAAATTACAAGACAGGCAAAGAAAAAGTAAAGTATAACCCTTACTCAAGGAAAAAAGCAATCAGTAGAAACTATGAGTGGGCCCAGATGTTGGATTTAGCAGACAAAGACTTCACAGCAGCTATTATAATGTGTTTAAAGAATTGAAAGAAAATATGGCATCAGTTATCAAATGAAAAATCTAAGCAGATGATATAAAAATAATATTCTACAGTTGAAAAGTATAGTTACTGAAACTAAAAATTTAAAGACAGCCTCAACAGCAGATTAGAGATAGCAAAAGAAGGATTCAGTGACTTTGAACCCAGCTCTGTAGAAATTACTAAATTGATAACTCTCATGTAGCAACCTTCACCTCTAGTTTGGTTTTATATACAATGTTTTAACTCTTTTTGCCATTTTTTCTCTTACTATCTATGATGGAAACATTTTGTGCTTTGATTTTAATGGCTATATCACAGTTGTATACATCTTTACAAACTCATCAAATTGTATACTTTATTTATATATTTATTTTTTGAGATAGAGTCTCACTATATCTCCCAGGCTGGAGTATAGCTGAAATTAGCTGGGACTACAGGTGGGCATGAGTGTGCCCAGCTAATTTTTTTATTTTTTGTAGAGATGAGGTTTCACCATATTGGCCAGTCTGGTCTCAAACTCCTGGGCTCAAGCATTTCTCCCGCCTCAGACTCCCAAAGTGCTGGGATTATAGGTGTGAGCCACTGTGCCTGGCTGGTATAGCTTGTGTGTTTTTTTTTTTTTTTTTTTTGAGACGGAGTCTCGCTCTATTGCCCAGGGTGGAGTGCAGTGGCGCAATCTTGGCTTACTGAAACCTCCGTCTCCTGGGTTCAACCCATTCTTCTGCCTCAGCCTCCTGAGTAGCTGGGACTACAGGTGCACACCATCATACCCAGCTAATTTTTGTATTCTTAGTAGAGATGGAGTTTCACCATGCTGGCCCGAGATTGTCTCGATCTCCTGACCTCAATCCACCCGCCTTGGCCTCCCACAGTGCTGGCATTATAGGCCTGAGCCACCATGCCCAGCCGCTGGTATACTTTAAATGGATGTAATTCATTGCAGATTATACCTCAATAAATTTTTATTTAGTTTTTTGAGACTGAGTGGCTCTGTTGCCCAGGCTGGAGTGCAGTGGCACGATTTCGGCTCACTGCAACCTCTGCCTCCTGGGTTAAAGCGATTTTCCTGTCTCAGCCTCCCCAGTAGCTGGAATTACAGGCGTGTGCCACCATGATCAGGTTGTTTTTGTATTTTTAGTAGAGATGGTGTTTCACCATGTTGGCCTGGCTGGTGTCGAACTCCTAACTTCAGGTGATCCACCCGCCTCAGCCTCCCAAAGTGCTGGGATTATAGGCATGAGCCACTGCACCCCGCCCCTATACATATTTAGTTATATATACATATAGTTCTTTTTAGTTTTATCAAAATATGTATATATAACTATGTACATATAGTTATTTTTAGTAATATCAAAAAACCATAGCTAACATTATGATTTAGCAAAATATTGTTTACCCCAAAGCCAAGTGTTATATATTAATGATATTTTTTCCTTTTTGAGTTTTTCTTCCCCACAGGTTTTCTGATCTTTTTTTTGTTCTCTAACTTTCTATTATAGCTATATACTCCTTTCTCTGTTTAATTTTCTTTTTATCTAGAAGATGTCCGTTAGTAGTTCTTTTAATGAATATCTGTGGTTAAACTCTTAGTCTTTCCAGTGTCTGAAATATCCTCATTTTTATGTGACAGGTCACTTTTCTCCCCTCAACATTTTGGACATACCTCATTTCCAACAGACATTTGTTACTTCTGTTAGAGTCTGCTGTTGTTCTCATAATTGTTCCTTGTGGAAATGTCTATATATAAAATCTCAGAACTATATATTTTTAACATATACACATATATTTATTTTAAAATGTATAATTAAGTTAGTAGTAGTAGTAGTATTTTTTTTTTTTTTTTGAAGGAGCCTCCACCTCCCAGGTTCAAGTGATTCTCCTGCCTCAGCCTCCTGAGTAGCTGGGATTACAGGCATGCACCACCATGTCTGGCTGATTTTTGTATTTTTAGTGGAGACATGGTTTCACTATGTTGGCCAGGGTGGTCTCCAACTCCTGACCTCAGGTGATCCACCTGCCTCAGCCTCCCAAAGCGCTAGGATTACAGGCATGAGCCACCACTCTTGGCCTTGTTATTATTGACTATTGTCACCCTATTGCACCATCAACTGGTAGGTCTTATTTATTCTAGAACCTCGTTTTAAGGTATCCTGAATGTGGCTTTTTTTTTTTGTTTTTTTTTCTGAGATGGAGTCTCACTCTGTTGCCCAGGCTGGAGTGCAGTGATGCGATCTTGGCTCACTGCAACCTCTGCCTCCTGGGTTTAAGCAATTCTCCTGCCTCAGCCTCCTGAGTAGCTGGGATTACAGGTGCATGCCACCACGCCCGGCTAATTTTTGTATTTTTAGTAGAGACGGGGTTTCACCATGTTGGTCAGGCTTGTCTCAAACTCCTGACCTCGTGATCCGCCCGCCTTGGCCTCCGAAAGTTCTGAGATTATAGGCGTGAGCCACCATGCCCAGCCCAATGTGGGTTTTTTTTTTTTTTAACTTGAATTTTATTTATGCTTTCTGATTTTATAATAGTTAACTTGCAGTAAAAGTAAACTGGTTGTCTAAATAAATAAGCTGATTTCCTATACTAGTTTAGAGTCTTTGTTTTCTTAAACCATATTAAGAGATTTGATTACAAAAGTAAAATTGAGGCTTTTGTCTTTTTTTTGGCCACTCTAATTTGCTGACTGACTTAATATTTGTCTTCACGGGAGGGGGGAGGGATTGCATTGGGGAGTTATACCTGATATAAATGATGAATTGGTGGGTGCTGACGAGTTGATGGGTGCCACCAACATGGCACAAGTATACATATGTAACAAACCTGCACATTATGCACATGTACCCTAGAACTTAAAGTATAATAAAAAAAAAAAAAACCCACTGTGGGGTTACCTCAGCATTATGCAATATACCCAGGTAATAAATCTGCACATGTACCCCCTGAATCTACAATAAAAATTGAAATTATTTTAAAACATTAAAAAATATATATATATTTGTCTTCACAGTAAACATTGTAAGTAAACACTGATGTTTGTTATGTAGTATATAAAAATATTATTTAGGAGTGGTGAGATTTAAAGTTTTACAAACTGTAATATATATAGTATAGCAACACTGGACAAATAACCTTTTCAACTTAATCGGAGATGTTCTATAAATATTCATTTACATATTTACAGTACATATAATACTTGGCATATGTAAAAGCCCATCTTTATGCTCTTTCAATTAAAATTGATGATTATTATTATTTTCTTTTGAGATAGAATCCCTCTCAATCACCCAGCTGGTGTGCTAGTGGTGCGATCAGGGCTCACTGCAACCAGTTTTTCTGCCTCAGCCTCCTGGGTAGCTGGAACTACAGGGATGTGCCACCATGCCCAGCTAATTTTTGTATTTTTAGTGAAGAGGGGTTTCACCATGTTG
Source organism: Colobus angolensis palliatus (assembly GCF_000951035.1). NCBI lineage: Eukaryota > Metazoa > Chordata > Mammalia > Primates > Cercopithecidae > Colobus > Colobus angolensis. The sequence continues at coordinate 17,643,150 of NW_012114599.1, read as the reverse complement.
GCCAGGCTGGTCTTGAACTCCTAACCTCAGGTGAGCTGCCCGCCTCAGCCTCCCAAAATGCTGGGATTACAGGCGTGAGCCACTCACTGCACCTGGTCTAAAATTAATTAGTTTTTAAGACCCTCTTAGTGGGAACAGACTTTCATAGTATTTATAGTTATAATAGTTTGGAATCAAAGTAGTCAAGTGCTACTTTTTTCCCTCTCTACATCCTATCCCTAATGCCTTTATTATAGTTTGTTTCTTATTTGAGAGCTTTATTTGCTTCATAACTTTTTTTTTTTTTTGAGACGGAGTTTCACTGTCACCCAGGCTGGAGTGCAGTGATGCAATCTTGGCTTACTACAACCTCCGCCTCCCGAGTTTAAGCGATTCTCCTGCGTCAGCCTCCCGAGTAGCTGGGATTACAGGCATCTGCTACCACGTCTGGCTAAATTTTTGTATTTTTGGTAGAGACGGGGTTTCACCATGTTGGCCAGCCTGGTCTTGAACTACAGACCTCAGGTGATCCACCTACCTCGGTCTCCCAGAGTGCTGGGATTACAGGCGTGAGCCACTGCGCCTGGCACTTCGTAACCTTTTTATATCATCTTCCTGTTCCCCAAAATGAAGTAGTTTCTTCTTCTTACAAATACTGTTTTTTGTTTTCTTTGTGTTTTGTTTTGTTTTGTTTTGAGGCAGAGTCTTTGTTGCCAGGCTGGAGTGCAGTGGCATGATTTCGGCTCACCGCAGCCTCTGGCCCCTGGTTCAAGTCATTCTCCTGCCTTAGCCTCCCAAGTAGCTGGGATTACAGGCACAAATACTGTTTTTAATAAGAAAACTAGAATAGGGACAGGCACAGTGTCTCACTGTGCCTTTTTTTATATAGGAGTGGCTCACTCCTATAATCCCAGCACTTTGGGAGGCTAAGGTGGGAGGATTGCCTGAGCCCAGGAGTTCAAGACCAGCCTAGGCAACATAGTGAGACCCTGTTTCTACAAAAAATTTTTTTTAATTAGCCCGGTCTGGTGGTGCACAATTGTTGTCCCAGGTACTTGGGAGTTTGAAGTGGGAGGATGGATCTCTTGAGCCCAGGAAGATTAAGGCCGCAGTGAGCTGTGATCATGCCACTGCAGTCCAGCCCGGGCCACAGGTTTCAAAAAGAGAGAAAATTAGAATATACGTTAGGGAGAAAAAAAACAAATAACCATATTCTTATCAACCTAGTGACCACCTCTATGAAGACCCTGGTACGTGTTCTCATTGAAATCTTATTTTAAAATATGTTTGAATTTAAAAAATATTACCTTGGTTTTACAAATGTTTGCTTGTCTTTATGTTCAGCTACAATTTTCTAATCACAATGGTTTTACTTTTTCCTTGTCAGAAAGTGGAGCTGTTCCAAAAAGAAAAGACCCCTTAACACACACTAGTAATTCACTGCCTCGTTCAAAAACAATTATGAAAACTGGATCTGCAGGCCTTTCAGGCCACCATAGAGCACCTAGTTACAGTGGTTTATCCATGGTTTCTGGAGTGAAACAGGGACCTGGTCCTGCTCCTACGGCTCATAAGGTATTCTGGGACAGTAACTTTAATTGCTGTGTTTTTGCAAATATAAAAATTTTTAAGATACTATGCTTGCTCAAGTTGATTATAAGTACTTTGTAATACCTTTGTAATACTTTAGAGAATGGATAAGCTTCCATAAAGTTAATTTTTTTTTTTTTTTTTTTTTTGAGACTTGTTGCCCAGGCTGGAGTACGATGGTGCGATCTCAGCTCATTGCAACCTCTGCCTCCCAGGTTCAGGCGATTCTCAGCCTCCCAAGTAGCTGGAATTGTAGGCATGCGCCACCATGTCTGGCCAATTTTGTATTTTTAGTAGACACGGGGTTTCTCCATGTTGGTCAGGCTGGTCTTGAACTCCCGACTTCAGGTGATCCACCCACCTCAGCCTCCCAAAGTGCTGGGATTACAGGCGTGAGCCACCGCACCCAGTCAAAGTTAATATTTTTTAAAATCCACAGAGCAACTTGCTCTAAAACTGTTTTTGGAGCTCATTAGACATTTAATACCAAGTTTTGCTTACCCAGTCTGTTTTATATAATGCTGTATATTTCATTTTAAATTTATTTTTTAAATTATTTCAATCTATGTAAATGTTTTATAGCAGTAACATACCTAGAGTTTTGTCATGATTCTAACAAGGGTCAAAATTTGTTTTTATTTTGTAAAAATTAAATCTCTGGATAAAATCCTCTATAACTGACTTAATGCCAAATATAGTTATCTGGTGAATAGAGTTTTACCTTCAGGTAAATATACAATTTCTGGATTTTTATACTCTTTTTCCTATTTTTAAAGCTTGAATTCTGTGAACTTTAAGGTTATTTATGAAAAGTGTAAATGTTACGTTGTATTTTCACATTAAAATTCTGTATCCTTTAAGGGCACTCCAAAAACAAATAGGACAAATAAACCTTCTACCCCTACAACTGCTGCTCGTAAGAAAAAAGACTTGAAGAATTTTAGGAATGTGGACAGCAATCTTGCTAACCTTATAATGAATGAAATTGTGGACAAGTAAGTTTTGCCATCTAAATGTTTTATAGTTTTTATGTTTTAATTTTACTTAGAAAACATGTCAGGAATTAAATAGATAATAAATACCTTGTCTGGTTTACATACTTAATTTTTATGATAGTTTTCAATTATCAATGTAGAAACCATTGCTTTACTGATTTAACTGTAGTTTAACAGTTAACATAAAAATAACTATATGTCATAGGGCTTAGGCTTCATCTTGTAATAACTGGGTCCTGTTTGTATTGTAGAACTAACTGAGGTCTTGTTTCTTAGTGGAACAGCTGTTAAATTTGATGATATAGCTGGTCAAGACTTGGCAAAACAAGCATTGCAAGAAATTGTTATTCTTCCTTCTCTGAGGCCTGAGGTAAGAACTTTATATTATTATTTTTCTATAATACCATCTGTTACCAAATCCACAGTAGTAGTAAAGAAATATTTGAGCTGTACTATAATAATTCATTCATATAGGGTAACAGTAGATTTAATGTTTTATTTTGTTTTATTTTATTTTATTTTATTTTTTTTTTGAGACAGAGTCTCGCTCTGTCACCCAGGCTGGAGTACAGTGGCCAGATCTCAGCTCACTGCAAGCTCCGCCTCCTGGGTTTACGCCATTCTCCTGCCTCAGCCTCCAGAGTAGCTGGGGCTACAGGCGCCCGCCACCTCGCCCGGCTAGTTTTTTGTATTTTTAGTAGAGATGGGGTTTCACTGTGTTAGCCAGGATGGTCTCGATCTCCTGACCTTGTGATCCACCCGTCTCGGCCTCCCAAAGTGCTAGGATTACAGGCTTGAGCCACCGCGCCCAGCCGATTTAATGTTTTAAAAAAGACAAAACATTAACAATTGATGTTGAGAAGTTATTATAGAATAGGAAAATGGATATGAGTTCCTAATTTCCAATCCTTTTATATTTTTAGGAAAAGTGGGTAGTATGGTATAATTTTGTTTTGTTTTGGAGACGGAGTCTCACTCACTGTGTTGCCCAGGCTGGAGTGCAATGGCATGATCTTGGCTTACTGCAACCTCTGCCTCCTGGGATTCAAGTGATTCTCCTGCCTCAGCCTCCCAAGTAGCTGGGATTACAGGCATGTGCCACTACGCCCAGCTAATTTTTGTATTTTTAATAGAGATGGGGTTTTGCTATGTTGGTCAGGCTGATCTTTCACACCTGACGTCAAGTTATCCACCCACTTTGGCCTCACAAGTGTGAGCCACTACATCTGGCCAAATTTTGATATCAAGGTGAGAGAGATTTAAAATTAAGAGAAGGTACAAAAATCAGCCTAGCGTGGTGGTGCACACTTGTAGTCCCAACTACTGGGGAGGCTGAGGCAGGAGAATTGTTTGAACCAGGAGGCAGAGGTTACAGTGAACCGAGATGGCACCACTGCACTCCAACCTGGGAGATAAAGCAAGACACCATATCAAAAATAAAATAGGCTGGGTGTGATGGTTCAAGCCTGTAATCCCAGCACTTTGGGAGGCTGAGACAGGAGAATCACTCGAACCCGAGAGGCAGAGCTTCCCATGAGCCGAGATTGTGCCACTGCACTCCAGCCTGGAGACAGAGCAAGACTCTGTCTCAAAAAATAAATAAATAAATAATTTAAAAGATAAATAAATAAAAATAAATAAAATTAAGAGAAGAAAATCAGGCAGGTAGTGGCCCCTGACACAACGAGTTTTCCCAGAATTAGATTGCTTGGGAATGCAGCCCAAAGAGTGTGGTAAACTCCATCTAAGGCTAAATACCAGCATGAGACTGATAATAAACAAGTACTTTATGGGGAAGCTTTTAAAAAATTATTTTTAGAAAGAGAGAAATGATACTGGAGAAAGAGGAATTAAGGTAGAATAATTCTCTTTTTTTCGAGATGGAGTTTTGCTCATTACCCAGGCTAGAGTGCAGTGGTGTGATCTCGGCTCACTGCAACCTCTGCCTTTGGGGTTCAAGTGATTCTCATGCCTCATCCTCCCGAGTAGCTGGGACTACAGGCGTGCACCACGACACCTAACTAATTTTTGTATTTTTAGTAGAGACAGGGTTTTACTATGTTGGCCAGGCTGTTCTCAAACTCCTGGCCTCAGGTGATCCGCCCACCCAGGCCTCTCAAAGTGCTGAGATTATAGACAGGAGCCACTGCGCCTGGCCTGAAGAACAATTTTTAAAAGAATTACTTTTAAGGATATTAAGTCATCAAAGTAGATAGAGCCATTAAATGATGGGTAGGAACCTAATCTTGCATCCCATACTTTATGACTCATTAAGAAAGATAGGTAATCTTGCAGTTGATGATAAATATGCGGCTTTCCATACTTAGCACTGTTTTGAATTTTTCCATTTCACAGATGGTATATTTAGTGCTGTTCCAATAATGCAAAAAAATAAATCTGAAGACTCACTTCTGGGTCACAGTTATTTCACTATTAACATTAAAATCTACGGGCCTATCTATAACATCTAGTGGAAATAAGTTGTGTGGCACATTGTGCTGGGTGCATTATTAAATGAATGTGCAAAGGTTTTATGGCTGTCTCAATTTTTCCATAGTCTGAGTCATTCACATACTGCCTTCATGCTGCTTATTACTTGTAAGTGAGTACCAACTGTACTAGAACTTACTGAATATTTTTCAAGTCTAATTTACTTATTACTCATTCTATGTACATAAAATCAGTGGTTTGATATGCTAGTTAGGTTTTTGCTAATACCCAGTAAAATAATTAGATAATTATTAAAATAGAAAGCATTTGTCGTTGTGTGAACTGGATTTATATCATGTAGCACCTCAGGTCACACTTTGGGAAACGTAGCTTACATACTGAGCTAATATTTTGCTGGAGTTATATAAGATTAGTAAATGCTGTAGACCAAATATTGAAGAAAAAAAAAAAGCCCACTCAAAGAGGATTTACGTAATTATAGACCTGAAAAGGATCGTAGCAGTCTTCTGATCCATTCATTGATAAATAAACTAGTCCTAAGAGCTAAAATGACTTGCTCAAGATTTTAGTTAAGTGGTAGACCTGAGAAATACATTTCTAAGATTAGAACTGCCTCTTTAGTGCTATAGCTGCTACCTAATTCTTACATGTGGGGTTTTAGTATTTATTAAGGGACATGCTTTTTAGGGTAGAAAAATATATCTAAAATTGTGAAGGTAATACCAAGGGAATATTTAGGCTATGCAAGAAGTCGTTCAGCTTTTGCTTTACCCAGGTCTATAGAGAACATATCTAAAATAGTAAGTAACATGTGAATTTGAATTTAGGCATATTTTCATGATAGTGACATAATATGCAATTAAGAAGCTATAATATAAAAATGCCAGTTGCAGGTTATTTCAAATAAAGTTGAATAACCTGACCTCAGAAGGGGCAGAAACCTTAGTAAACTTAGTAAATTGAGACCTAAGGAAGAGCAAGATCTGTGGTAGAGCCAGGTCTCAAGGTTTATATCCTGGTACAAACTTGTCTATACATCACCACACCTGCCAAATGGAACTTTTTTTCCTTCTAGTTCAGATTTCCAAGAATGGGAATATTATTGTCCTAGCTCAGCTTTTCACAATAGACTCACAAAATGAATCATGTTAAGTCTATGAATGGGTAAGACTTATCCCATAACACGTCTCCATTGTGCAAAAAATCAGCTTTATTCCTAATTCCCCATAGTAGGAAGCTTGCATAGACCACAATAGAGACATTGTTAGGTTACATCAAGAAGGTGAGTGGCAGGCATTCTTGAGTATACTGGAATTTTTATTTCATTGTAGAAACACAGAATCATAATTAGTCATCTAAAACTAGTTTTAAGGAGATAATACTAAAGATACTCACTTGAGATAGATTGCTCTCGGAATTACTTAAAACAAGTGCTTTAAATCTTGCTCATGCCGGGCGCGGTGGCTCAAGCCTGTAATCCCAGCACTTTGGGAGGCCGAGACGGGCGGATCACGAGGTCAGGAGATCGAGACCATCCTGGCTAACACGGTGAAACCCCGTCTCTACTAAAAATATACAAAAAACTAGCCGGGCGAGGTGACGGGCGCCTGTAGTCCCAGCTACTTGGGAGGCTGAGGCAGGAGAATGGCGTGAACCCGAAAGGCGGAGCTTGCAGTGAGCTGAGATCCAGCCACTGCACTCCAGTTTGGGCGACAGAGCGAGACTCCGTCTCAAAAAAAAAAAAAAAATTATTCATTACCAAGCCAAGTAGTGTACTGTTTTTTCCGTGTACAGCCTTTTTTCCCCCTAAATAATTGTGTTATTTTTTCATTTGCTTCATTTTCATCTTATTGATTGATAATAATTCTTTTCCATTTCAGTCTAATTTCCACATGGCCAAACCAATCTAAAAACCTGTTAACTCAGGTCTTTTTTTTTTTTTCCCGGAATACTTTTTCCTGGAACCACCTTCTTTTCATTCCAGACCAAATGCTTTCCATGCCTCTTTCAAAGTGGTTGTTCTCTAATCTGTCTTCACTACCATCATGATTTCCTTTTCCTTTTTTTCCTCTTTCTTATGTATCTCCTGTCTTTTAAATTCCATATTTTCCACATTCATGATTTATTTTCTCATTTTGATGGCTATATCTTTCAGTAACTGAGAAAAGGTTTGTGTGAGGGAATTTTTTGAGATGCTGTAGTTTTGAAAATATCTTTGTTCTGCTATCTTCTCTTATTAATAATTTGACTGGATGTCAAGATTTAAGTTGGAAACTATTTTCCCTGAGTATTTTGAAGGCATTATCTGTTGTCTTCTAGCTTCTGGTGTTGCTTTGTATTAGAGACAGAAGATCGGGAATCAGGATAGCATTGGACTTCTTATTTCTATTTCCCAAAGCTTTTTGGATTTTCTCTTTATTCTACTCTTCTGACATTTTATAATGATGTGCTTGATGCATTTTCTTTGTATTTTCTTTTTCCCTCTTGTACATTTCTTTCTTTTTTTATGGGGGACAGGGGAGAAGTCTCACTCTTCTCACCCAGGCTGGAGTGCAGTGGTGCGATCTCTGCTCACTGCACCCTTCACCTCCTGGGTTCGAGTGATTCTCCTGCCTCAGCCTCCCAAGGAGCTGGGATTACAGGTGCCCACCACCACCATGCCTGGCTAATTTTTGTATTTTTAGTAGAGACGGAGTTTCACCATGTTGGCCAGGCTGGTTTCAAACTCCTGACCTCAGGTGATCCACCCACTTTGGCCTCCCAAAGTGCTGGGATTACAGGCATGAGCCACCGTACCCAGCCCTATTCTTATTTCATAGATGCGATGTCTTCTTTTCTGTCTCTGAGAGCTTTTGTGAAGTTTTCTTTTGTTTACTTTATTATCTGTTTCTTCCAGATTTGTCCTCTTTTCTTTTTGCCTTAAGCTCTTTCATATTGGAAGCTTCTCTCAAATGTCTGGTTATTCTGGTTGTCCACTTATATTACGTGGAACAATAAAAAAGTTGATTAGGACTCTATGCTGTAAGTAAATTGTTGATAGTGAGAGCCCATTAATCACAGGATGATCAAGCAGCAAGCCTACTGTTTATTTAGGTTTCTCCAAATGGCTATATCTGTCAGTCTTTTTTTTCTGGGGTTATTTGGCTTCTCTAGAAAAGAATTTTCTGGTCTCTTGTTTGGAGAATACAAGCTTGACTATTGGTGTCCCAGAAAATGGGTGGGAGGAGAGGACTTTGTTTTCCGTTAGGTTGAGCCATGTGAAATTACTAGGTTTTGTGTTGTTTTTTTGTTTCGTTTTGAGACAGAGTCCCACTCTGTTGCCCAGGCTGGAGTACCTTGACATGATCTTGACTCACTGCAACCTCTGCCTCCCAGGTTCAAGCAATTCTCATGCCTCAGCCTCCCAAGTAGCTGGGATTGTAGGCATGCGCCACCACCCCTGGCTAATTTTTGTAATTTTAGTAGAGACAGGGTTTTGCTGTGTTGACCAGTCTGATCTTGAACTCCTGACCTCAGGTGATCCACCTGCCTTGGCCTCCCAAAGTGCTGGGATTACAGGTATGAGCCACTGCACCCGGCCTGAAATTACTGTTTTTATAGGTCAAAAACAGTTAAGGGATAGGCATGGTGGCTCACACCTATAATCCCAGCACTTTCAGAGGCCAAGACAGGAAGATTACTTGAGCTCAGGAGTTCGAGACCAGCCTGGGCAATGTAGTGAGACCCCATCTATATATTTTTTTTTTAAAAATGGATGAATATCTTTGTTTGCAGATAACGTGTTTGCATATGTAGAAAATCCCAAAGAACCGACAAAAAGAGCTCCTAGAACTAATAAGTGATTATGACAAGGTATAGAATTCAAAATTAATATACAAAGTCAGTTGCTTTTTTATATACAAGCAGTGAACAACTGGAATTTTTTTTTTTTTTTTTTTTTGAGACGGAGTCTCGCTCTATTGCCCAGGCTGGAGTGCAGTGGCTCAATATCAGCTTACTGCAAGCTCCGCCTCCCGGGTTCGCGCCATTCTCCTGCCTCAGCCTCCAGAGCAGCTGGGACTACAGGCGTCCGCTACCATGCCCGGCTAATTTTTTGTTAGTAGATAGAGATGGGGTTTCGCCGTGTTAGCCAGGACGGTCTCGATCTCCTGACCTCGTGATCCACCCACTTCAGCCTCCCAAAGTGCTGGGATTACAGGCGTGAGCCACCGCACCCGGCTACAACTGGAATTTGAAATTAAAACACAATACCATTCATATTAACACTAATAAAATGAAATACGTGTAATTCTAACAAAGTTTGTTGTAGAAGGTCTATATGAGAAGAATTATAGCACTCATAAAAGAAATCAAAGATCTAAGTAAATTGAGAGATATTCCATGTAAATGGACAGGGAGACTAAATATTATTGCGATGTCAGTTCTTCCCAAGTACATATATTGATTCAGTGCAGTCCCAATAAAAATCCAGCCAGTTATTTTGTGGATACTGACAAACTAAAGTTTATATGAAAAGGCAAAAGACCTAGAACAGCCAACAGTATTGAAGAAGAAAAAAGTCAGAGTACTGAAACTACCCAATTTCAAGACTTACTGTAAAGCTACATTAATCAAGTCAGCATGTCATTGGCAAAAGAATAGACAAATAGATCAGTAGAACTGGACAGAGAGCCTAGAAATCAACCCACACAGATGAAGTCAACTGATCTTTGGCAAAGGGACAAAGACAATTCAGTGGAGAAAAGATAGCCTTTTCAACAAATGGTATAGGACAACTGGACATCCACATGCAAAAAAGTTGATTTAGACACAGACCTGACAACTCTCACAAAAATAAACTTCAATGGATCATAGACTTAAATGTAACTTGCGAACTGAACTTCTAGAGGATAACATGAGAGAAAAATCTAGGATAACATATGAGAAAAATTTTTGGTTTGACAGTGACTTCGTAGGTACAATACCAAAACATGATCCTTGAAAAAAAAGTCAGTATGTTGAACTTTGTTTAAATTTAAAACTTCTGCTCTGTGTAAGACGCTGTTAGGAGAATGAAAAGACACACAGCAGAGTGGGAGACTTTACAAAATTCATTACCTGATGAAGGACCAGTATCCAAAATATACAAAGAACTTTTAAAACTCAACAATAAGAAAATATACAGCCCAGTTAATAAATGGGCAAAATATCTGAACAGACACCCACAAAGGAAGATAGATGACGACAAGCATATGAATATCTGCTCAACATCATGTCATTAGGGAAATTGCACATTAAAACAACAACAAGACACCCTGCCACCCCTATTAGAATGGCTAAAATCTAAAACACAACACCAAATTCTGGCAGGGATGTGGAGCAGCAGAAATTTTAATTCATTGCTGATGGAAATCTAAAATGGTAGAGCCATTTTCGAAGATAGTTGGACAGTTTTTTACAAAACCAAAGACAGTTTGATGGTTTCTTACAAAACTCTTACCATATGGTTCAGCAGTCTTACACCTTAGTATTTACTCAAATAAGTTTAAAATGTACATCCAATCAAAAACCTGCACATGAATATTTCTAGCAGCATTATTCATAGTTGCCAAAACTTGGAAGCAGCCAAGGCATCCATAAGAAGGTGAATGGATAAACAGACTGTGGAACATCATGTAATGGAGTAGTATTCAGCAATAAAAACAAATGATATATCAAGCCACAGAAATATATGGAGGAACCATAAATGCATATTGCTAAATGAAAGAAGCCAATCTGAAGAGGCTAAATTACAGGATTCTGACTATATAATGTTTTGGAAAAGGAAAAACTATGGAAACAATAAGTAGATCATTGGTTGCCAAGGAAGGCAGGGAGAGACGAATAGTTGGAGCACAGTGGATTTTTAAGGCAGTGAAACTGTTCTTTATGATAATCCAATGGTGGATACATGTCATTATACCTTTGTCAAAACCCACAGAATGTAAAACATAAGACTGACCCCTAATGTAAACTGTGGACTTCATTTAATAATAATACATGAATATTTTTTCATTAGTTCTAACAAATGTACTACGCTAATACAAGATATTCAGAGTAGGGGAAATTGGAAAGGAATGAGAGGTTATATGGGAACTCTGTACTTTCTGCTCAATTTTCTATAAACCTAAAATCACTATTTATTTTATTTTATTTTTTTTAATTTTTTGAGATGGAGTTTCACTCTTGTTGCCCAGGCTGGAGTGCAGTGGCGTGATCTTGGCTGAATACGAGCTCCGCCTCCCGAGTTCACGCCATTCTCCTGCCTCAGCCTCCCGAGTAGCTTTAACCACAGGTGCCCGGCTAATTTGTTTGTATTTTTAGTAGAGACGGGGTGTCACCTTGTTAGCCAGGATGGTCTTGATCTCCTGACCTCGTGATCCGCCCATCTTGGCCTCCCAAAGTGCTGGGATTACAGGCGTGAGCCATTTCCTGTTTTTGACTCCCTGCCTTATTACTGCTTGCTGTGGTGCCTGATACATCCAGTTCCTGAACCTTCCCGGGATTTTTGTTCACGTCAGCGTGCTTCTTGTATCTAGGTATCCCTTCACAAGTAGGCATTTAGGTTTTAAGCTCTGCTAAATGATTTACCACACTTTATCAGTTCTCCATTTTGTGGGAATTCATCGTGTTAATCTCCTTTTCTGTTTTTGTTTGGAAGATTCATATCTTTTTTATTCATTTAGTATTATTTGGGGGGATTTCTGAGTAGAGAAACATGCCTGTGTTCAATTTCTCTTGTTTAAGCAATCTGTTTTCATTTTTACCACCGAGGAGTTGGTTTTATTTCATTTTGTTTTACTTTTTTTTGAGACAGGGTCTCACTTTGTCAGCCAGGCTGGAGTACAGTGGCATGATCAAAGCTCACTGCACCCTTGGCCTCCCAAGCTCAAGTGATCTTCCCACCTCAGCCTCCTGAATAGCTGGGAGAACAGGCAATCAATCCAGCACACCCAGCTAATTTTTTTTTTTTTTTTTTTACTTTTTTTTGAGACAGGGTCTCACTTTGTCAGCCAGGCTGGAGTACAGCGGCATGATCAAAGCTCACTGCACCCTTGGCCTCCCAAGCTCAAGTGATCCTCCCACCTCAGCCTCCTGAATAGCTGGGAGAACAGGCAATCAATCCAGCACACCCAGCTAATTTTTTTTTTTTTTTTTTTTGGTAGAAGCAGAGATTCCCTATGTCGCCCAGGTTGGTCTTGAACTCTTGGGCTCATGTAATCCTCCCATCTTGGCCCCCTAAAGTGCTGGGATTACAGGTGTGAGCCACCACACCAAGCTGTTTTTAATTGTTACACTAATTTATGATTATGTGTTTCCTTTAAAGCTGTGGCAGCTCTGTTTGGGAGGATGCTACTGAAAAAAGGATGCTTTTTAGATGACAAAGAGTACTTAAAGTGTCTCTAGAATCATAGTTGTAAACTGAAGTATGTATTTTTAAGTTGTTCACAGGTCTTAGAGCTCCTGCCAGAGGACTGTTACTCTTTGGTCCACCTGGGAATGGGAAGACAATGCTGGTAAGAGTTCTCTTCAAATTTGAGTTTTCTGTTGAGATATTTGGGATAATATGAAAAAAAGAAACTTTATCTTGTCCCTGATCCTATTATTTACGACTTGCTTTTTGCTATTATACACTTTTGGGGTTTTTTTGTTTGTTTGTTTGTTTGTTTTTTGAGTGATCTTGGCTCACTGCAACCTCTGCCTCCTGGGTTCAAGTGATTTTCCTGCCTCAGCCTCCCGAGTAGCTGGGATTACAGGCACTCGCCACCACACCTGTCTGTTTTGTATTTTTGGCAGAGACGGGATTTCGCCATGTTGGCCAGGCTGGTCTCGAACTCCTGGCCTCAAGCAATCCTCCCACCTGGGCCTCCCAAAGTGATGGGATTACAGGGGTGAGCCATTGCCTGTGGCTGATACACATTTAAGTTTTTCAGCTACTTTTCAATGTAGAAGTAGATGGAGAACCATGTATGTTATCTTCAGTAGTGTGTTTTTGGTTGGTTAAATTTCACAGTGTGATTGTCATTTTTTGTAAATTAAATAAAATTTTTACTTTGGAAGAGCTTACCTTACTATATTGAGTATCTTTCTAACCCCTGATACTTGCTTCTACTATCATAACAACTTTATTTAAATAATCAGTATTTTATAGCCTTTTTTTTTTTTTTTTTAAGTATTCTTTTGCCAGAAGTTTTTGTCAGGCTCTGGATACCTCTTTCCTCTGCATAGCCCTCCTGGGTGGAAAAAACAAACAGGGAAAGAGTAACTTTTCCTTAGATGTTTGTCTTTCTCAAAGCAGTTATCTTTGTATATCTAAGAAGAGAGGAGAATAACACTCTTTTTTTTAAATCTCTCTCTACTCATTCTCTCTCAGGAGGAGAATAGAAAGAAGCACAGCTCTTCCTGTAACCTGTCCATATTACTGAGAAAGGAACACATTGATTGCCATGTATTGGGGATTGTATTATACCTTACAGTTTTATTTTTATTTTTTATTAATTTTTTTTTAGACAAGAGTCTTGCTGTATCACCCCAGCTGGAGTGCAGTGATGTGATCTCGGCTCACTACCATCTCTTCCTCCTGGGTTCAAGCAATTCTGCTATGTCAGCCTCCCGAGTAGCTGGGATTACAGGCGTGTGCCACCACACCTGACTAATATTTGTATTTTTATTAGAGATGGGGTTTCACCATGTTGGCCAGGCTGGTCTCAAACTCTTGGCCTCAAGTGATGCGCCTGCCTTGGCCTCCCAAAGTGCTGGGATTACAGGCATGAGCCACCACACCCGGCCTCATAGCTTAGTTTTAGAGAATCTTTTCTAGTACTTAAATCAGTAAATATGGTTATCTTTTAAATGTAATATATTGAACTAATTTCATATTTGCTCTTGTGATTTTTAAAGGCTAAAGCAGTAGCTGCAGAATCGAATGCAACCTTCTTTAATATAAGTGCTGCAAGTTTAACTTCAAAATATGTGAGTGCTGTTTCCAATATTGTCATATTTTAAGTTACTGTCCAAATGTTACTGTTAATTATAGACAGTAATAATATTTCATGAAAATATTTTTCTAGGAGTTTTGTATCTATTATTTACATACGATGAATATCAATCTTCAGAGTAGAAAGTTATGTACATTTGTGTTGTGAATACTGTATTAGTTTACTGGGGCCTTGTAATACCGTAAACTTGCTGGCTTAAACATCAGCCATTTATTGTCTCACAGTTGTGGAAGGTAGAAGTCCAAGATCAGTCAAAATGTTGGCAGGGTTGCTTCCTCCTGAGGGCTATGAGGGAAAGTGTATGTTGCGTGTCTCCCTCCTAGCTTCTGGTGGCTTTCTGGCAATCTTTTGCATTCCTTGGCTTGTAGATGCATCCCTCTCATCTCTGTCTTTATCTTCATGTGGCATTCTCCCTGTATTTGTCTCTGTGTCCAGATTTCCTCTGTGGATTAGGGCCCACCCTAATGATCTCAGTTTAAGTTTGTCATCAGCAGCAATTCTATGTCCAAATAAGGTCACATTCATAGGTACTAGGGATAGGACTTCAACACGTTTTTGGAGAACACAGTTCAACCCATTAACAAATACTGTCACTTTCCACTTAAGCTTCAAGTAAAGTGGATTTTATCTCAAGGAGCCACCAGATATGAACACAGATCTGATGGCATAAACTGAGTATTTCTGGCCTTCTGATTCTGATCTAAAATATGACACAAGATTTTCCCTGTTTTAATTTTTTAATTTTTTTTTTTTTAATAGAGACAGGGTCTCGCTATGTTGCCAGGCTACTTTCGAAATCCTGTGCTTAAGCAATCCTCCTGCCTCGGACTCCCAAAGTGCTGGAATTATACATGTGAGCCACCACACCTGGCCAGTAGATTTTCCCTGTTTTGTTTTGATTGTTTATAATTTAGTTTTCTTTTTCCATTCACCCTCCACTGACCCTATAGTATTATTCAAACAAGTGCTCAGTCTAGTTTTGGAGTAGGGCAAGCATAATTACAGTGCTTAAAAAGAGTAATTTGTCTGGTGTGCAGAACTAGTGTGTAAATATAACTGGTGCACTGCAAAACTATGAAGTAGTTTCTGTCAAACCTTACACTGCTTTGTCTTTCTCCGTCTCTCCCTTTCTCTTGGTTGCCCCCTCCTCTTCCCAGTGATACCTTAGTCTCTGTTTGCCTTTATCAAAACCTTTATGATTGACCGGGCACAGTGGCCCATGCCTGTAATCCTAGCATTTTGGGAGGCCGAGGCAGGAAGATCACCTGAACCCAGAAGTTTGAGACCAGCCTGGGCAACATGGTGAAACCCCATCTCTACAAAAAATAAATAAGTTTAGCCAGGCATAGTGGCATGCACCTATAGTCCCGCTACTCGGGAAGCTGAGGTGAGAGGATCTCTTGAGCCTGAGAGTTTGAGGCTGCAGTGAACTGTGATCATGCCACTGCACTCCAGTCTGAGTGACAGTGTGAGACCCTGTCTCAAAGAAACAAAACAAGGGGGTCATGGTGGCTCACTCCTGTAATCCCAGTACTTTGGGAGACTGAGGCAGGAGGATTGCTTGAGGCCAGGAGTTCGATACCACCCTGGGCAACATAGTGAGACCCCCATCTCTACAAAAAATAAAAAATTTAGCTGGACATGCTAGTGAATACCTGTGGTCCCAGCGACTCAGGAGGCTGAGGTGGGAGAATCCCTTGAGTCGAGGAAGTTGAGGCTGCAGTGAGCCACGATCATGCCAATGCATTCCAACCTGGGCGTCAGAGCAAGACCACGTCTCAAAAACAAAACAAAACGAACTTTTATGGTTGGAAGTGTTTTGGCAAAAATACTTAAACTGAAATGTGAATCTCTGATGAAAGAACATGTTACCTGTAAAAGTTTGAAGTGTTGGCATTTGTTGCACCAAAATCCAGAGGTGAGGCCAGGCGCAGTGGCTCACGCCTGTAATACCAGCACTTGGGAGGCTGAGGTGGGCAGGTACCTGAGGTCAGGAGTTCAAAACCAGCCCAGCCAACATTGCGAAACCCCATCTCTACTAAAAATACAAAAATTAGCCAGGCTTGGTGGCACACGCCTGTAATCCCAGCTATTCGGGAGGCTGAGACACGAGAATCACTTGAACCCAGGAGGCGGAGGTTGCAGTGAGCCGAGATGGCACCACTGCACTCCAGCCTGGGTAACTGAGTAAGACTCTGTCTCAAAAAAAAAAAAAAAATCCAGAGGTGAATCCAGAGGTCGTCACTACATGATATCCAAATAGCCTCTTTCCATGAGAGTCTCAAAGGATAACTTTGCTATCTATAGTTTTGCAGAGAAAGAAACTTGATTTTATCAGCACACCCAGAGCAGATCTATGTCTTAGGAACAGACATGAGATCAGAATTGTCTAGCTGCTATGAACAGCATGCTCTCTGTACCTTTAGACATGTATGGGAAACTTATTTGTAAGGTTGTATAATGAGCTGTGAGTTAAAGGCAAACTTGACATGTTGACCATAGTTGTTATGGCATTGGACTAAAGTAGCCTCCCTCCATCACTATGACAGAAATAACCTTGGTGTTAGACCCATTGTTTTTGAAGTCTATTTGCTAAGACTCCCTCTTCTTTAGACAGTTCTTCAAATATTGTTATGCTTTTTCCTGTCATGGGATTCCTCTTCATGGAGTTTCCTTTCTCAGGAACACTATCTTTTCCTGGTTAATTTGTACTTATTCTTCAGATACCAGTGGAAATGTTACAACCTTCCCTGACCCTCCAAACCATTCCCCCTTATTATTCTCCTAGCACCACTTGCACCTCATTTGTCATACTCATTGGAGTTGAAATTCGTATTCATTGATAGGATTATTTTAATTGTATCTGATATCACTGTCACCTCCACTAGAAGATGGTCTCCATGCAGGCAGAGATTATCACCATGTGTTCTTCACTTCCATTTTCAGTTGGCAGTGAGTAGGTACGAATAAATATTTGTGGAATAATCATATGAGGTATAGATACTATTCTCATACCTCTATTTTATTAAGTAGAGAATTACAGAGAAATTCAGTGATCTGCTCAGGATCTCATAACCAGGAAGTGGGAAACTAGGATTTGAGCTCCAGTAAGTGTGGTCTTTCATTAAAAATATTACAGCAACCATTCTTTCCTTTTTTTTGTTTTGAGATGGAGTCTTGCTCATCGCCAGGCTGGAGTGCAGTGGCGTGATCTTGGCTCACTGCAGCCTCTGCCTCCTGGGTTCAAGCAATTTCCCCTGCCTTAGCCTGCCGAGTAGCTGGGACTACAGCCACCACACCTGGCTAATTTTTGTATTTTAGTAGAGATGGGGTTTCACCATGTCGGCCAGGATGGTCTCAATCTCCTGACCTCGTGATCCGCCCACAAGTACCTCTCAAAGTGCTGGATTATAGGCATGA
>NW_012114599.1:17615703-17622127 GCF_000951035.1 Colobus angolensis palliatus | reverse complement strand
CGTGTTAGCCAGGATGGTCTCGATCTCCTGACCTTGTGATCTGCCCGCATCGGCCTCCCAAAGTGCTGAGATTACAGGTGTGAGCCACCACGCCCAGCCTAGAATATTTGTTTGGATTATTCTAAATCTGGTGACATTTCTTTTGTTTTTAGTTAAATCTTCAATAAAAATAATAAATGCCACCTAGAGGACAGAAAAATTTTTACAGTAGATTATCACAGACCTCGTGACTCTTTCATTACTTTGGTGCATATAATGGCCTTTGTATGGTGTCAGCACCTGGGAGTGTCTCAAGGGGTATTCACTGACCTTCTGGACTATCTGGAAATACTTCGATATTTACTGGCTGGGCGCCGTGGCTCATGCCTGTAATTCCAGCACTTTGGGAGGCCAAGTTTAGGTGGGTCACTTGAGGTCAGGCATTTGAGATCAGCCTGGCCAATATGGTAAAACCCCATCTCTACTAAAAATACAAAAATTAGCCAGACATGGTGGTGGGCACCTGTAATCTCAGCTACCTGAGATGCTGAGGGATGAGAATCACTTGAACCCAGGAGGCAAAAGTGACAGTGAACCAAGATTGCACCACTGCACTCCATACTGGGCTATAGAGCAAAACTCTGTCTCAAAAAAAAAAAAGAAAGAAATGTTGATATTTATGTGTGAATGACTTTTCACGATGTTCTTTTAATAGAGAAAGTTTTGTTTAGGAGAGCACATTCCAACTAACTTACTTCTGTAAATATACTCTGTAATCTAGGGATTAAAGAATATGTACAGTGTCTTTTTTCTCTTCCTTCGTCTTCCCCTTTTCTCACTAGTTATATCCTTGACCAAATAGCTATTTCATTCTCAAGTCTTAAGAATGCAGGGTGAAGCAAAACAGATGAATTTTTAAAGCACTTACCAGGCTGTATGAAATCATGGTCTATTGTCTAAAATTGTAAGGAATGGTTCAGTAATACTGTCCCCTTTCTCAAACCAAATCTTTGGTTGTTTTAAGGAAGGGAAATTAAATTCCTGTGTGCTAGATTTTCAACATAAAATTTAAAATACTGGAATAATGTTGCATTTTATGTGTATAACAATATAACACCTTGTTTTAGGTGGGAGAAGGAGAGAAATTGGTGAGGGCTCTTTTTGCTGTGGCTCGAGAACTTCAGCCTTCTATAATTTTTATAGGTAAGAACATATTTTCCAACTAAGTTAGTTGACTATTTGTGAAATTTCCCTCTCCAAATAGGAAAGATATGATTGGAAACATTATTCAAAAGGAAGAAGTTTTAAAGAAGGGCAAGCTTAAAGACTGTGTAATGAATTTAATAGGACCCACTATATTATTAAGTAGTAAACTAGATTAATCTCAGATGACTCACACAGCTTGGTCTTTAATTAAAGTCTCATACTTGTATTTCCTCTAGATGAAGTTGATAGCCTTTTGTGTGAAAGAAGAGAAGGGGAGCACGATGCTAGTAGACGCCTAAAAACTGAATTTCTAATAGAATTTGATGGTGTAAGTGTTGATTATGATATTTTTAATGTGGCAGCATTTTCGTATATATATTTTCCTATTGAATGACCAATGTTAAAATTACAAATATCTTTATATTTGTTATTACTTTTCTAAATTAATTGAAAAAAGATTTTTTGCTTGTAGGTACAGTCTGCTGGAGATGACAGAGTACTTGTAATGGGTGCAACTAATAGGCCACAAGAGCTTGACGAGGCTGTTCGCAGGTAGGGAGATTTATATGGAAATACATGCATTTATTACAGACAGTATTTACTCATGTATCCATCTTACATATTATTTCCTTACTCTCAGTTTTAAGACTAACTTCACTATTTTCCTCCAGTACTATCCTCTAGCCTTTTGTTACCAACTACATAAGGATTTTGAGGTCAACTGCTTGATATCAGGAGAATTAGTCTAGTAAAGGTTTAGTTATGGTTTTAGGTAAATTGGTCAGTTCTTCTGGGTTGCATTAAAGTATCTTTACACTTCAAAATTGATTCTTACCCTCTTTTATTGGGCTTCATGAGATGATCAAAGCAGGATTCATGGAAAATGTGTTTTCTGTTCTTGTGTGTTTGAGCCAGTTTATTCCCTTCGTACTGGAACAACGGTTTGGCTCAGCATAAAATTCTTGGGCATCCTTTCCCAAGGAATTTACAGTATTGCCCCATTATTTCTAGGATTGGCTGTAGTAGTGTAAAAGTCTGAATCCAAATTGATTTTTTCAAATTTGTAAATTAACTTGATTTTTTTCTCTCTTTACTGGATGGATTACGTGGTTATATTGCACCCAGGTAGTGAGCATAGTGTACAGTAGGTAGTTTTTCAACTCACACTTCACTCCTTTCTTCCCCCATGTAGTAGTCCACAGTGTGTATTGTTCCCATGTTTATGTCCATGTGTACTCAATTTTTAGCTCCCACTTAACGAGAACACGAGCTATTTGGTTTACTGTTCTTGCGTTAATTAGCTTAGTATTAAGGCCTCCAGCTCCATCCATGTTGCTGCAAAGGACATTATTTCATTCTTTTTTATGGCTGCATAGTATTTCGTGGTGTGTATGTACCACATTTTCTTTATCCAGTCCACCATTGATGGACACTTAGATTGATTCTATGTCTGCTGTTGTGAATAGTGCAGCAATAAACATGAAATGCATGTCTTTCTGGTATAATGATCTATTTTCCTTTGAGTATATACCCAGTAATGGGATTGCAGGGTCAAAGGTAGATCCTGTTTTGTGTTTTCTGAGAAACCTGCAAACTGTTTTCTACAATGACTGAACTGTACATTCCCACCAACAGTACATATGCTCCACAGTCTTACCAACATCTGTTATTTTTTTACTTTTTCCCGCAATCTCTAGATAATATGGGATGTTTTTTGCCATTTTATTAATAGCCATTCTGACTGGTGTGAGATATCTCATTGTGGTTTTGATTTGCATTTTTCTGATGGTTAGTGATGATGAGCATTTTTTCATTTTTGTTGTCCCCTCATACGTCTTTTGAGAAGTGTCTGTTCATTTCCTTTTTACCCATTTTTTAACAGAGTTGTCTCTTTTTAGCTTGTTCAGTTGTTTGAATTCCTTATAGATTCTGGGTATCAGACCATTGTTGGATGCAATTCTGTAGGTTGTCTGTTTACTCTGTTGATGGTTCTTTTTGCTGTGCAGAAGCTCTTTAGTTTAATTAGGTCCCACTTGTCAATTTTTATTTTTGTTGCAATTGCATTTGGGGACTTAACCAGTTTTATTCTAGCATTTTTATACTTTGAGATCTTACATTTAAATCTTCAGTCCACCTTGAGTTAATTTTTGTATATGGTGAAAAGTAAGGGTCCAGTTTCATTTTTCTACATATGGCTAGCCAGTAATCCCCACGCCATTTATTGAGTAGGGAGTCCTTTCCCCATTGCTTGTTTTTGTCAGCCTTATCAAAGATCAGATGGTTACAGGTGTGTGGCTTTATTTCTCAATTTTCTATCCTGTTCCTTTGGCCTGTGTGTCTTATACCAGAATTATGCTGTTCGGGCTGCTGTATAGTTTAGTTTAAAGTCAGGTAATGTGATACTTACAGCTTTGTTCTTTGTGCTTAGGATTTCTTTGTCTATTTGGACTTGTGGTTCCATATGAATTTTAGAATAATTTTTTCTAATTTTGTGAAAAATAACATTGATAGTTTGATACAAATAGCATTGAATCTGTAAATTGCTTTGGGCAGTATGGTCTTTTTACGACCAGAGAAATCAGGCAAGAGAAGGAAACAAAAGGCATCCAAATAGGAAAAGAAGTCGTCATTCTCTCTTCACTGGCAATATGATTCTATACTTTGAAAACCCTAAAAATTCCATCAAAAGGCTACTAGAACTGATAAATGATTTTACCCCAAGGTTCAGGATACAAAATCAGCGTACAAAAAGTTAGTATCGTTTCTATACGGTAATAATGTCCAGGCTAAGAATCAAATCAAGAACACAATCCCATTTACAGTAGCCACAAAGAAAATGAAATACTGGCCGGGCACAGTGGCTTACGCCTGTAATCCCAGCACTTTGGGAGGCTGAGGCAGGTGGATCTCCTGAGGTCGGGAGTTCAAGACCAGCCTGACCAACATGGTGAAACCCTGTCTCTACTAAAAATACAAAAAATTAGCCAGGCATGGTGGCACATGCCTGTAATCCCAGCTACTCGGGAGGCTGAGGCAGGAGAATCGCTTGAACCCAGGAGGCGGGGGTTGCAGTGAGCTGAGATTGCGCCATTCTACTCCAGCCTGGGAAACAAGAGCGAAACTCCGTCTCAAAAAAAAAAAGCATTGTCTAATGTTATATAGATGTTCTGTCTCATGATATATCCTGAGAAAGCTTTTGGGAGGAACTGCATCATAGTCATGGACAACATTTGTGTTATTAAAATACCTAGATTATTTTCCACAAAAAATCAGTTACATATGTATCTTAACATGTATTGTTGTTTAACCTTGTTTATTGAATAACTTACATGTAGAAAAGTATTTATAGCATAAGTATACAGCTCAGTGGATTACCACAAAGCAAATATACTTTCAAAATCACCACCCAGGTCAAGAAATAAATTGTTACCTGTGGCCCTGAAATCCCTCCAGGCACTCCACCATCTTTATCCACTCATCTCAAAACCACTAGACTGCTAACATCATAGACAAAGCTTATATGCCTTTGAGCTTTACATAAATCCAATGATGTAGGATTTTGTGTATATGTGTATTTGGCTTCTTTCATCAGCATTATATTTATGAGATTTATCTGGATTGTTGCAAGTAGTTGTAGTTGTGCTTTTTTACACAAATTTAGTTTTTACGTTTTTCTTATATGTTCAAACTGTTAATCTGCTTATCTATTATAAAAAAAAAAAACATTCACATAGCTCTTGCCAGTTTACAGTGTTTTTCGACACAGTCTTCAAAATGTAAAGTTTGGTCTTCAGTGCATCAGTATGCTGCTAGATTTAAAAACTAGGAAAAAAAAATCAGAGAAGTTAATAATATTAACTGTCACCTCCACTAGAAGATGGTCTCCATGTGGGCAGTAATATTTCTGTTGTATTATCTCTGCTAAGTAAAATCTTTTGTAAGTTTCTTTAAATGTTTTAATAAACCATAGTACTTAAAATGTTCTCAATTTTCTAAAGTAGTTAAAAGTAACTATAAAATGGCACCTGTTTTCCTGATCACATTTTACTTCCTATGTGAAATTTTACAAGCCATTATTCTATTTATTTATTTATTTACTTACTTACTTTTTGAGACAGGGTCTTGTTCTGTCGCCCAGGCTGGAGTACAGTGGCATGACCATGGCTCGCTGCAGCCTCAACCTCCTGGGCTCAAGACATCCTCCCACCTTAGCATCCCAAGTAGTTGGGACTACAGGCACGTGCCACCATGGCCAGCTAATTTTAAAAAATTTTGGAGGCCCAGATGCAGTAGCTCACACCTGTAATCCCAGCACTTTGGAGGCCGAGGTGGGCGAATCACAAGGTCAGGAGTTCGAGACCATCCTGGCTAACCATGGTTAAACCCTGTCTCTACTAAAAGTACAAAAAATTAGCGGGGTGTGGTGGCAGGCGCCTGTAATCCCAGTTACTCAGGAGGCTGAGGCAGGAGAGTTGCTTGAACCTGGGAAGCAGAGATTGCAGTGAGCTGAGACTCCTTCTCAAAAAAAAAAAATTTTTTGGGGCGACAAGGTGTCACTGTGTTGCGAGGGCTGGTCTCAAACTTGTGGGCTCAAATGATCCTCCCATTTCGGCCTCCCAAAGTGCTAGGATTACAGGCATGAGTCACTGTGCCTGGTCTTCAAGTTGTCATTAAAGCATGTTTACCCACATTATGCACATAGTATAATGGAAAGTATTGTCGTGGAAGTTAGGAGATAGGGATTCTAGGCTAGCTTTTTCTTTTTTTGAGACAAGGTCTCACTTTTACGCCACAGGCCGAAGTGCAGTGGTGCAATCTCGGCTCACTACAACCTCCACGTCTCGGGTTCAAGCAATTCTTCCACTTCAGCTTCCAGAGTAGCTGGGATTTCAGGCATGCACCACCACGCCCAGCTAATTTTTGTATTTTTAGTAGACACAGGGTTTCATCATGTTGGCCAGGCTGGTCTCGAACTCTTGACCTCAGGTGATCCACCCACCTTGGCCTCCCAAAGTGCTGGGATTACAGGCATGAGTCACCATGCCTGGCCTCTAGCATAAGTTTTATATCCTGAACTGACCTTAAGAAAGTATCACTTTAGGCCTGTTTCATCTGTAAAATGTTAATGTCATAAGAGATGATCTTTTGAGATTTCTTTCAGCTCTGAGAATTTTTATTTTTAATTTTTTTTATGTGAGACAGTCTTGCTTTGTTGCCCAGGCTGTAGTGCAGTGGTGCG
>NW_012114599.1:17601867-17611822 GCF_000951035.1 Colobus angolensis palliatus | reverse complement strand
GGGAGGCTGAGGCAGGAGAATGGTGTAAACCCAGGAGGCGGAGCTTGCAGTGAGCTGAGATCCAGGCACTGCACTCCAGCCTGGGCAACAGAGCGAGACTCTGTCTCAAAAAAAAAGAAAATGAAATACCTAGGAATACAGCTGATGACGGAGGTGAAAGAACTTATACAAGGAAAACTGTAAAGCACTGCTAAAATAAATCAGAGGTGACACAAATAAATGGAAAAACACTCCATGCTCATGGATTGGAAGAATCAATATCGTTAAAATGGGAAATTTATTTTAAATGATATCTTAATTTTTTCCCCTAGTTCAGTTTTCTGTTTTCTTTTGCACATAAATTATGTGTTATGTTGCATCCTTTTGTTTTCCCTATCTGTAATTTTCTTCTTAATCCTTTTAAACTCTTAGGTCTTTTTGCAATTTTCTTGTTAATCCTTTTAAACTCTTAGGTCTTTTTGTTTTGTTCTGTTTTCCCAAGCCTGTTGCCTTTATTTCTTACTGGGTTAGTATCTAATCTCCTTTCTGCTGTATCTTTTCTAACTCTTCTTTCCTTTGTGGTTTTTTATTCATTACTTTCCTGACCTCTGTTATTCTACTTTTCATCTTCTGTTTTATTTCTTTGAGCATCTGTATGTTATTTCCATAAGCTCTTACATTTCATTGGGCTCTTGTTTCATAGAACACAATTTTTTGGGGAGGGCGGATCACTTGAGGCCAGGATTTCGAGACCAGCCTGGCCAACATAGCACAACAGTGTCTCTGCTAAAAATACAAAACGTTAGCTGGGTGTGGTCACACACACCTGTAATCACAGCTACTCAGGAGGCTAAGAATCGCTTGAACCCGGGAGGCAGAGGTTACAGTGAGCCCAGACTGTGGCACTGTACTCCAGCCTGGGGGACAGAGCAAGGCTCTGTCTCAAAAAAAAAAAAAAAAGAAAACGGTTCTTTGGTCGGGCGTCATGGTGGGTCACACCTGGAATCCCAGCACTTTGGGAGGCCAGATCACTTGAGGCCAGGAATTCCAGACCAGCCTCGCCAACATGGCAAAACTCCATATCTATAAAAAAAACTTAAGGATAAAAAAATTAAATTATTTCATGGAAAGATATTTGGTCATAATTTTAATTTGCTCTATGGCATAATCTTCTCATGCATGTTCTTCATTTTATCTAGTTTATGTTTGTTGTGTTTTGTTTGCTCTTTTTGGGGGCAGGTTTTTTTTTTTTTTTTAAATGAACTCTGTCCTGGTTTTTCCTTTTTGCTTATTATTTTTCTTTGAATAAAAGAGTTTTCTTGGAAAACCTAGTTTTGGAAGGATATTGTAGGGGAAGGGATAGGTATCTTGAGTAGTCCATGTATACTCTAAACTAACATGCAGCCTCCCTCACTTACAGTGAAGCCCTACCTAATAATGAAGTATATGTGTGTGTAAATAAGAGATGGGGTTGATTTATTCTTCTACTAAAAAATATTGGTCACTGCAAGACATTGTCTTCCCACCAGACTGTTAGATGCCTTCTTATAAAGATAATTCATCTTAGAGTTTCTTTGTTCAGTCTCACCTTCCTTGCCATTCCTATGCTATCAGTTAGGGTTTACATGGTCTGCAGAGCCAGGCCTATATGCTTGTTTAAATGTGGAGGGATTGGCTTTATTATAACCCTTTAGGGTGTGCTATCTCTTTTGGGGAGGAAAACTGTATTCTGACAGTCATGTCCATGATCTTCAGCAGCAGATCCTTTGTGTGTCTTCCTTTGTCAGTGTAATTTTCACTGCCCTAGGCAGTTCACCTTTATGTAATATTATGTTCCATAAATATTACCTAGTTTGTTGATGAAGTGTATGTTTCTGTTTCTGTTATCCTTGCTGATTTTAGTTTTTTTCAGATTCAAGAAGATAGGAGATCTACTTATGTCAGATATTTTGTTTGTTTTAAAGCATTACTGCTATTAAAAACATACACATACATAAATGATTAATTCTAACAATACCGAATTAAGGATTTTTAAACATTAACTAGAGTTTTAAAAGAGTAACAAAAATATTTTTACATTGATAACTACCAAAATGCATTCCAGTGCCTTGAATATTATATTTTAAAAGCTTTTTCCTGTCATTTGCTGCTTCAGCTTTAAATTCAAAATTATATTTCTAAAAGTGCTGGATTTTTTTTTTTAGGCGTTTCATCAAACGGGTATATGTGTCTTTACCAAATGAGGAGGTATGTATCTGTGTTTGAATTTTTTTGTTTTAAAGCAGAAACAAGAACTGCCATCTTGACAATATTAAGTCTTCCAATCCATGGTACAGCTACTTTGGAAAACAGTTTAGTGGTTTCTTAAAAAGATATACATAAGTTTACTGTCAGACCCAGCAATTTCACTCCTAAGAATTTACCCAAGAGAAACAAAAATGTATGTGCACACAAAGACTTGTACAAGAATTTTTATAGCAGCAGTATCAATAATAGCACTACAAATGATCTAAAATGTTCATTTTGGTGAATAAACAAAATGTGGTATATGGTATGGATACTGTATAATGGATACTATTATCCATTATACATGCTGCATACTCATATTAAGTTTTATGAATGAAACTCCAAAACATTATAAATGAAAGAAGCAAGATGATGTATGTCACATATCATATGATTCTGTTTCTATGGAGAAAAGGCAAATTTATTTATTTATTTATTTATTTGAGACAGAGTTTTGCTCTGTTGTTCAGGCTGGAGTGCAGTGGGGTGATGTTGGCTCACTGCAGCCTTCACCTCCCGGGTTCAAGTGATTCTCCTGCCTCAGCCTCCTGAGTAGCTGGGACTATAGGCATGTGCCTGGCTAATTTTTTGTATTTTTAGTAGAGATGGGTTTCACTGTGTTAGCCAGGATGGTCTTGATCTCCTGACCTTGTGATCCGCCTGCCTCAGCCTCCCAAAGTGCTGGGATTACAGGTGTGAGTCACCGCACCCGGCCAGAAAGTGCAAATTTCTAGAAACATAAAGCAGATCAGTGGGTTGTCAGGGTAAGAGTTGGGAATGAGGATTAACTGCAAACAGGTATGAGTGAATTAAAAAGTTCTTAAACTGGATTGTGGTGATGATTACACAGTTATATAAATGTATTAAAAGTCATTGAATTATACACTTAAAATGGGTGAAGTTCATAGTAGATGAATTCATACCTCTGTAAAACTGTTTTTTTTTTTGCAGCAGAATATTTATTGCTATGTTTTTATCCAGGTGTGGTGGCTCACGCCCCTAATCCCAGCACTTTGGGAGGTTGAGGTGGGAGGATCACTTGAGCCAGGAATTCAAGACCAGCCTGGGTGACATAAGGAGACCCTGTCTCTACAAATACTTTTTTAGAAATTAACCAGGCATGGTGGCACGTGCCTTTGGTCCCACTTACTCGGGAGGCTAAGATGGGAGGATTGCTCGAACCCAGGATGTCAAGGCTATAGTGAGCTATGATTGTGCCCTGCACTGCAGCCTGGTTAACAAAACAAGACCCTGTCTCAAAATAAAAAAAGAAAAGAATAATAATTCTGATATTAAATTAGACTGAATTATCATTTTTTAATATTTTGCAGACAAGACTACTTTTGTTTAAAAATCTGTTATGTAAACAAGGAAGTCCATTGACCCAAAAAGAACTAGCACAACTTGCTAGGTGAGTAATTTGGATTTGGTTTATCTTACAGCTTTTATTTATTTTTTTGTAAATACTTCTTTTTTTAGTTATTTAAAGTAATCTTAAGTATGAAATGAGTAATTCATTTACAGAAGACTTTTTGTCTCATCCTCTACCTCCTTTGCCTTTTTCTTACGTCTTATTCTTATATATATGTGGAATCTAAATTTCACTTACTGTGTGTCCTCTGCAAGACATGACCTAAATATCTAATGATGATAGTATATTCTTTTTATAAATTTATTTAAACCTGTAAGTGGTATTAAAGTAATTTAAACATTTACACCCTGGGCAACATGGTGAAACCCCATCTCTATAAAAAATAAAATGAGTCAGGAATGATGGTACACACCTGTAGTCCCAGCTACTTGGGAGGTTGAGGTGGGAGGATTGCTTCAGCCCAGGCGGTGGAGGTTGAGTGACAGAGTGAGACCCTGTTCAAAAAAAAACTTCTGACATTTCATATTGCTCACACTAACACAGATATTTTTATATAAACTTGTTCTTTGCATTGTGCTGAATAGTTTTCAGCTATTTCAATAATTTTAATTATTTGATAATTTTAATAATTTTAATTTCAGCTATTTGAATAATCTTAAACTTTATGAACAGTGTGAAGTAGAAACTGAGTATAGGAGATGGACTCATGAATTTTATTCCCTGAAAAATGTCATAAAGTAATTTAAAGTATTCAACGAGTATGTGAGTATTGAATGATTTTTTTTTTTTTTTTTTTTTTTTTTTGAGGCGGAGTCTTGCTCTGTCGCCCGGCCTGGAGTGCAGTAGCCGGATCTCAGCTCACTGCAAGCTCCACCTCCCGGGTTTACGCCATTCTCCTGCCTCAGCCTCCGGAGTAGCTGGGACTACAGGCGCCCGCCACCTTGCCCGGCTAGTTTTTTTTTTTTTGTATTTTTAGTAGAGACGGGGTTTCACCGTGTTAGCCAGGATGGTCTCGATCTCCTGACCTCGTGATCCGCCCATCTTGGCCTCCCAAAGTGCTGGGATTACAGGCTTGAGCCACCGCGCCCGGCTGAATGATTTTAACAAGAGCTCTGAGTTCCCAGATACCTATAACCAAAGAACAAATTACTTGGAAATACCTTCTACTCCAGACCTTTCTGTCTATCCCCATATTTAAAGAAATGTACATTGATTGTCCCTTACCCCATCAAGAGAGTGCTCTTTGCCAAGATAAACACTAATTAGAGAAGTAATTGTGTTTATGTGTCAGTTGGCCACCAGTAGTTTGCAGTTGTTACCTTTCCAGGTGACATGTTTACAATTTAATGAAGCCTCTGGAGATAGTATGCCTTAATCTAAAGGAATGGTTCTAATGATTAAAATTTGAGGCATTACAGGGAAACAGCAGTATACTATTTTGTTTATTTTCAGCATATGGGCCTTTCTGTTCCCTTAAAATCAAACCTCCTAACTATGGGTTTGCTGACAAAGGGAAACTAGTTTTTACCCTCTTATTATATGGAGATTTAAATCTGCAGAGATGAACATAATTTGCTGTTTGGCCAGGTGAGGTGGCTCACGCCTGTAATCCCAGTACTTGGGGAGGCTGTGGCGGGTGGATCACCTGAGGTCAGGAGTTCAAGACCAGCCTGACCAACATGGTGAAACGCCATCTATACTAAATACAAAAAAAAAAAATTAGCCAGGTGTGGTGGCGCATGCCTATAATCCCAGCTACCTGGGAGGTTGAGGCAGGAGAATCACTTGAACCCAGGAGGTGGAGGTTGCGGTGAGCCAAGATCATGCCATTGCACTCCAGCCTGGGCAACAAGAGCAAAACTCCGTCTCAAAAAAAAAGCAAGGGAAATAATTTGCTGTTTCTTCCTTCCCTTCCTCAGAATGACTGATGGATACTCAGGAAGTGACCTAACAGCTTTGGCAAAAGATGCAGCACTGGGTCCTATTCGAGGTAGGTATACAAGAGCTTGAAACATTTAGAACTATTTATTATACCACCTTAGAAGTTTAAGAAGTCCAAAAAAATCTACCAAGAGTTTTTTTTTTCTTTTGGAGACAGGGTCTCACTCTGTTGCCCAGGCGGTAGTGCAGTGACACAATCATGGTTCACTGCAGCCTCGAACCCCCCCAGGCTCAGGTGATTCTCCCACCCAGCCTTCCCAGTAGCTGGGACTACAGGCAGGCACCATCATGCCTAGATCATTATTATTATTTTTTTTTCTTTGTAGAGACAGGGCACTTGCTCAAGCTGGTCTTGAACTCCTGGGCTCAAGTGAGCAGCCTGCCTTGGCCTCCCAAAGTGCTAGGATTACAGGCGTGAGCCACCATGCCCTGCCTTAAAATTAAAACCATTCTTAGCTCACAGATCATTCAAAAACGGTCTGTGAGCTAGTGGACTATGACCCCTGTTTTAGGCAAGAGGTTTCACTTCTTGATAGTAAGTAAGCAGCAGAAAACTCAAAAAGAAAACTTTAAGCAAAAAAGAATAATGTAAGGAAAATGTTCTTATCTGTTTTCTGGCTCTTTTCAATATTGTGACATCATTTGAAATTAATGTGTCTAAAAGAAATTATATAAGAGAAGTTTATGTCTTTTGAGGAATTACAGCAAAATATTTATTGCTATGTTTTTATTCAACTTACTTGGTTGATGCCGAAATACCACGACTGATTCTTTTTAGGTTACGTTAGGATAAACTCACATAGATATTTTCAGCTACATTTCCACAGCCACCATGGGTAGTGAATGGTTGATGCTCTCAGATTACTAGCTGTGATGATAAAATAATCATAATAGCTCCATCTCTTTTCTCTCATTCAAGAAAGTACAATTGAATGTAGTTGTATGAGAAAGATGTTATCATAGTGTCCACTGCAATTTGCATTAAAAGCCTACATTATACAAAACCTTTTTGTTTTACTGGTTAAAAATTACCAGTAACACCTCCCTTAGTGAAATAGGGTACTGATTAAGAACTGCTACTTTGCAAAATAAAAAATGTAGCCTTGAGAGTATTTTGAAACTCTGGATAAACAAATTTTCTTGCTGCCGGAGCTCAAATCTTGTTCAGATAGTGGATTCAGAAACAGTAGCTAATGCATAAATCAGTTGTATTTTCTTAGAACATTTTGGCTATTCTAAGGTAGACAAAATTTGGGTTTACAAAAGATTCGCATCCATTAAAGTACAGAAAATGGCCAAGTGCAGTGGCTCACACCTATAATCCCAGCACTTCAGGAGGCCAAGGTGGGAGGATTGCATGGGCCTAATAGTTTGAGACTGGACTGGGCAACATAGGGAGATCCTGTCTCTACAAAAAAATATAGTAAGTTAACCGGGCCTGTTGGCATGTGCCTGTAATTCCAGCTACTTGGGAGGCTGAAGTAGGAGGATCACTTGAGCCTGGAAGGTCCAGGCAGCCGTGAATCATGGTCATGCCGCTGCACTCCAGCCTGGGTGGGTAGCAGAGTGAGGTGCTGTCTTAAACAGTAAATAAATAGTCCAGGCACGGTGGCTCACGCCTGTAATCCCAGCACTTTGGGAGGCCAAGATGGGTAGATCATGAGGTCAGGAGTTCGAGATCAGGCTTGGCCAATATGGTGAAACCACATCTCTACTGAAAGTACAAAAATTAACCAGGTGTGGTTGCGCATACCTGTAATCCCAGCTACTCGGGAGGCTGAGGCAGGAGAATCTCTTGAACTTGGGAGGCGAGGTTGCATTAAGCCGAGCACTGCAGCCTGGGCAACAAGGCAAGACTGTCTCAAAAAAAAAAGAAAAGAAAAGTACATCAAGTACAGAGTAAAAACAAAAAAGACTAATGCATTTTGTAAAGAAGAAGTTGCATTCTTTTAAGTTCCCTTTCAAATTTGTAAACTATTGTTTTTGGCAATATGCAAGAAATTGAACACTTTCCAGTTATTCCTAAGAAGGAATATTCTCTTCTAAGCATTTATAAATTGTATGTGCTCTCAAAGTTAACATGTGTCTCTTTCTTTTAATATAATGATTTGTACTGAATAGATACATTTAGATCATTGTACTTGGTTTTGCCCTTCAACAATTTAAACTGCAAAATGTATATATTTTTAAGTGCCTGACTTTTATATTTTACAGAACTAAAACCAGAACAGGTGAAGAATATATCTGCCAGTGAGGTATAGTATTTTACAATATTTTCTTTGTTTTGGTCCTCTGTATTGTAGGACATATACATATGAGTGTGTGGGTGTGTATTTTTTTTTTTTTTTTTGAGACTGGCATAGTATTGGCTCACTGCAGCCTCCACCTCCTGGATTCAAGCGATTCTCCTGCCTCAGCCTCCCAAGTAGCTACAGGCATGTACCACCAAGCCCATCTAATTTTTGTGTTTTTAGTAGAGAGGGCGTTTCACCATGTTGGCCAGTCTGGTCTCAAACTCCTGACCTCAAGTGATCCAACCAACTCGGCCTCCCAAAGTGCTAGGATTACAGGCATGAGCCACTGCATCTGGCTGTTTTTGTTTTCTGGGTTTTTTTTTGAGACACAGTGTCTTGCTCTGTTCCCAGGCTGGAGTGCAGTGGTGCAATCATGGCTGACTGTAGCCTTCACCTCTTGGTCTCAAGCAGTCCTCTTGTCTCAAACTTGTTAGTAGCTGGGACTACAGGCAAGTGCCACAACACCCCACTAATTTTTAAATTTTCTGTAGAGATGGGGTCTTTCCCTGTTGCCCAGGGTGACCTCAGACTCTTGGCCTCAAGTAATCCTCCTGCCTCAGCCTCTCAGAGTGCTTGGGACTAATTTTTTTTAATGGATTTTTCTAGTTGATTAGAAGCTAGAAAAAATGAACTTTGCTTCATTTCAAAATATGGAAACTATGAAATAGTCTCAGTCAAATTTTTTTTGGTAGTGGACAAACATACACATAGTCATTAAGTCATTTTCTATCAAATCATATTATGTAAATACCAAACAGAAGAAAATTATGGGACAGGTGTGGTGGCTCATGCCTGTAATCCTACCACTTTGAGAGGCCGAGGTGGGCAGATCACTTGAGGTCAGGAGTTCAAGACCAGCCTGGCCAACATGGCAAAACCCTGTCTCTATCAAAAATAGAAAAAAATTAGCTGGGCATGGTGGCACGTGCCTATGGTCCTGGCTACTTGGGAGGCTGAGGCAGGAGAATCACTTAAACTTGGGAGGCAGAGGTTGCAGTGAGCCAAGATTGTACCATTGCACTCTAGCCTGGGCGACAGAGTGAGACCCTGTCTCAAAAAAAAGAAAAAAAAATTATATGAAGCTTGTGGGGTTTTATACATTATAAAAATAACCTATAACTATAGGTTAATCCTTTAATAATGTTCTATTTTGTTTTTCAATCTTTTTTTTTTTTAATTAATTTCTTTTTTTTGAGAAGGACTCTTGCTCTGTCGCCCAGGCTGGAGTACAGTGGCACAATCTTGGCTCACTGCAGCCTCCACCTCCCAGGTTCAAGCGATTCTCCTGCCTCAGCCTCCTTCCTGCGTAGCTGGGATTATAGGCAAGGGCCACCATGCCCGGCTAATTTTTTTTTTTTTTTTGTATTTTTAGTAGAGATGGGGTTTCACCATGTTGGCCAGCAGGTGGGTCTTGAACTCCTGACCTCAGGTGATCAACAGCCTCGGCCTCCCAAAGTGCTAAGATTACAGATGTGAGCCACCATGCCTGGC
Organism: Colobus angolensis palliatus; assembly: GCF_000951035.1. Lineage (NCBI taxonomy): Eukaryota > Metazoa > Chordata > Mammalia > Primates > Cercopithecidae > Colobus > Colobus angolensis. Next base: position 17,602,459 of record NW_012114599.1, on the reverse strand, counting down.
CAGTTTATTACCGTTTCTTAATATGGAAGACCCCCTTATGAGACACTGAAGCATTTCATTTGAAAAAAGTTGCATGTAAAATATAAAACTGGGTATACAGAATGGTCATAACTATGTGAGCAGACTTTTGAAATCAGGTTTTAATTACAGTCAGCCGTTTCAATCCGTGGATTCTGCATTCATGGATTCAACCAACTGCAGATCAAAAATATTTGGGGGAAAAAAAGCATCTGTGTTGAACATGTACAGACTTTTATTCTTGTTATTATTCCCTTAACAATATAGTACAAAAGCTATTTATATTGCATTTACATTGTATTAAATGTTACAAGTAATCTAGAGATGATTTAAAGTATACAGGAGGATTGTGTAGGTTGTATGCAAATACTGCACCATTTTATATAAGGAACTTTAAGTGTTTGCAGAGATTTTGCTGTCTATGGGGGAACCAATTTCCCAGAGATACCAAGGGACAGCTGTATATTTGTAACTTATTTTTTATTTCCCTGATTTTAGCAGCTGTTGAGGGGACATAGATAATGTCTTAACATAGATAATGAGTGTATTCGAGAGTACATTTTGGAGGTTTTTT
>NW_012114599.1:17596792-17601617 GCF_000951035.1 Colobus angolensis palliatus | reverse complement strand
TCCTGCCTCAGCCTCCTGAGTAGCTGGGACTACAGATGCATGCCACCACGCCCACCAAATTTTTTTTTTTTTTGTATTTTTAGTAGAGATGGAGTTTTACCTTGTTGGCCAGGATGGTCTCAATCTCCTGACTTCGGGATCCGCCCACCTGGGCCTCCCAAAGTGCTGGGGAGTACAGGCATGAGCCACCACGCCCAGCTCAAAGCTTTTGGTTTTCTAACTTATTTTATTTTATTTTTTATTTTTATTTTATTTTTTGGGACAGTGTCTTGCTTGGTTGCCCAGGCTGGAGTGCAGTGGTGCAATCATGGCTCACTGCACCCTCCAGCTCCTGGGCTCAAGCAGTCCTCCTGCTCAGCCAAGCAGCTGGGATTACAGGCATCTGCCTGGCTAATTTTTGTATTTTTAGTGGAGACAAGGTTTCACCATGTTGGCCAGGCTGGTCTCGAACTCCTGACCTCAAGTGATCCACCCGCCTCGGCCTCCCAAAGTGCTGGGATTACAGGTGTGAGCCACCATGCTTGGCCAAAATTTTTATTTATTTTTCTATTGCCTGGACTCTGTGAACCTATCCATTTTGCTTTTTAAAAATACTTAGGTATAAATATAGATATTCATTAACTCATTGTTTTAATCTATATTTCCAAAGGCAATTTAAAAGATCAGAAAATAAGACCAAATTAATATAAAAATGCATACTTTAGGCTGGGCACAGTGGCTCACATCTGTAATCCCAGCACTTTTGGAGGCCAAGGTGGGCGGATCAGCTGAGGTTAGGAGTTCAGGATCAACCTGGCCACCATGACAAAACCCCATCTCTACTAAAAATACAAAAATTAGCTGGGCATGGTGACATGCACCTGTAATCCCAGCTATTCGGGAGGCTGAGACAGAAGAATTACTTGAACGTGGGAGGCAGAGGTTGCACATCTGAGTGGTGAAATTGTGATTCTTTTTTTCTCTTTGTCTATATTTTGTGAACTTTTCTATAATGAGTGTTTTGTTTTTATATTAGAAAAATATGCTTTCAAATGTTAATCCTATGAAACTAAACACAAGTAATAAATATATTAGTATAGCATTTCTTAAGGTTTCTTGTATGTAGAAAATGTATTTAAATGGCTGACATGATTTTCTAAGAATACATACGTATATTTTTTATAACATTAATAAATAGCAGCATCATTACTTTAATCGATCATTTCATTTACCATTATATACCTGTTCATCATATGTATTGTCATATGCTTTTTAAAAATCTAGATGAGAAATATTCGATTATCTGACTTCACTGAATCCTTGAAAAAAATAAAACGCAGCGTCAGCCCTGAAACTTTAGAAGCGTACATTCGTTGGAACAAGGACTTCGGAGATACCACCGTTTAAGGAAATACCTTTGTAAACCTGCAGAACATTTTACTTAACAAAAGAGGAAACACAAGATCTTCAATGAACAGTCATCGGCTACAGAAACAGCCTAAGTTTACAGGACTTTTTAGAGTCTTACATATTTGTGCACCAAACTTGAAAATGAACCAGAAAACCAACTTAAACAAAATATACAATGCAAATGGAATTTTTTGTTGTTTAAGGCCTTGCCTTGATGGTCACAGTTATCCCAATGGACACTGTAAGTTAGAGCACAACAAAAACTGATTCTGGTCTTCTTTACCAATATAATCACCATGTAAATAATAATTTGTATATTGTGTTGCAGATGAAAGTATTCCAGAGACAGTGAATGGTAGAAGACACAAGAACATGTGGTTGTTTGTCTTCTGATGTTTTTTCTTAAAATAGTAATTTCTCTTTCTTTTCTTTCCTACTGTTGTCTTAACTATGGGTGATTGGAATGCCAAACACTCTTTATTTTCTTTTTTCTTTTTATAAATTCAATGTGCCAAATGAAACCTTTTTCTTAAGTAACTGTAATAGGAAAAAATTTATTTTGAGAGTTTCTTCTTCATAAATCTACAGACATTAAACAATTGTTGTGTTCTTTTTACCTTTTATTTTTCTATTACCTTGCTACCAAGCAGTTTAGATAGCAATATAATAGCAACAAAGCAAATCTGGTAGAATAGAGAAGGTTTGAAGGTTTGAGTTACTCTGTCATATAACATGTAAATCAGTCCTCATGTGACCCGCAGTATTTTTTTTTCTAATGTATTTGTCAGAAATCTATTGTAGACTGTTAACTTCTTCCTAATGGAATTTATTTTCTGCAAGAATTATTCTGATATTTAAGAGAGCCAACTGCTGTGAAAATGTTTCCAGTGCAAGAGAAGGGAAATACTAGGAACTAAGATATTTCTAATTTATTGCTTATTACTTTCTTAATGTTTACAGGATAATTATAAGCAAGTGGAACTACCATCTTTTATTCTTAATAATAAAAATCCCTTCAATGAAACTTTAAAAAAACTGAATTTTTATACGTGGCATACATTTTTCTAGGTTCCTTCTGTTTGCTTTATTAACTCAAAAGTTCTAGTTCTAGTCTGTTGATCTGCCTTTTGTTCTCCCAAAATGTACAGTAATTCCGTTTCTTGTTTGTATAAACATGCCTGGATTTTCATTATAAAAATGTCATTGTAGGGAGTAGAGACTCATATCATGGCCTTTTAAATATTGTAATAAAGGCAAATAGCTATTTGCCCTTAGTTTACTGGTTAAAAGTTTGTTTACAGAACTTTTCTCTGGTGCTTAAATGATGCTATGTAAAATGTCATGGGTGGAAAGAATATCTGTAATAGTAACAAAAATTTTTCATTTAGGAAAGATTTCTTAGGTTTTGAAAGAATACATTAAGATAAAAAACTTGCCCCTACTAGGTAAGAACTTTATAATGAAGACATATATTCTTCTTAATTTTACTCTTGCTCTTGTTAAAGATTTGTTTGAATATAGAAGATGCATGATTCTGGTTTTTTTTTTTTTTTGAGATGGAGTTTTGCTCTTGTTGCCCAGGCTGGAGTGTAATGGCGCAATCTCGACTAACTGCAACCTCCACCTCCCAGGTTCAAGTGATTCTCCTGCCTCAGCCTCCCAAGTAGCTGGGATTATAGGCATGTGCCACCACCCCAGCTAATTTTGTATTTTTAGTAGAGACGGGGTTTCTCCATGTTGGTCAGGCTGGTCTTGCACTCCTGACCTCAGGTGATCTGCCCACCTTGGCCTCCCAAAGTGCTGGGATTACAGGTGTGAGCCACCATGCCCGGCCAGAAGAGGCATGATTTCTTAGGATCATATGCTGTTCGTAGCCATAAAGTAAATCATGTCTCTTCTAATCATGATTTTGGAACTCCCTGAATAATAAAAATGAGAGTTGAGATAAATAGGGGAAAACAAATTTGTTTTAAGCCAGAGCTATGCATATTTTAGGTGATGCATTGTATCCTCTTAAGGTCTCAAACATTACAGCATCAATTACGAAATACTGATAATGAAAGGTAGTAATGAAATATATATGATTAAAAGAATTGAGAAGTTCTAAATTAAGACATTTCAGTTAAGCTCGTAAAATTTCATTGTTTTCATTTAAAAGAGGATTAACGTTATTGATACTTGGATAACTAGCAAATCATATTAAAGGACTCTGTGGTTCCAGCTCAACTTTTAATATATTATCTCCTTTAAAATTATCATGATTATAATTCTATTGGGAAAGATTTTTAGGTAACAAAGATTTCAAATGTTAAAAGAGAAAAGTCAGGTTAATACTGTCTTAAACATTGAGTCAGAAAATCATTGCTGTATAGAAATTGCTTTCCTGATCAAGTCTGAACTTCAGCTAGTGCTAGAGAACTATTTTCTATGACTTAACTCTAACCAAGTTTTATTTTAAGCTGTTTCTTTGATAGAAGGGCCATGAAATAGAGTAATGATATAGTAGGAGATAAGGGATTGGTGTGGTCTTTTTTCAATAAAGATAGAAGTTGTTGAAGTTTTCTGAATTAATAATGACTTAGATTGTGACCTTTTAGATTGGGTGTTGAGCTCTGTGTTTTATTACTTCCTAAAAGATAATGCTTAAACATTAAGCATTGGTGTGCTCTTCATGTTAATATGGCAGAGTTTTGTAAACTAAATTAAAACTTACTGACATACTGGACTTTGAGCCAAGGGAAGAATGAGTACTATCTTTCCAGCTATCTTAAGGGTAAAAGCTTATTCTAAGACAGTCTGTCCATTGAGAATATTAGATTTCTGACTTGCAAATATGTTTGTACTCCAGAAGAATTAGAGGAAAAGCAGATACTAGAATTCTAATTTAAGTACATACACAGCAGTCTTTGTTTATAGTGTAGAATTCTTTATATTTTGTACAAAAACTAATTCTTTTGGTAAAAATGAACCATTTACAGTTCGGTTTTGGACTCTGAGTCAAAGGATTTTCCTTTAAATGCTTGTCTCAATTTTAGTCTGGTCTTTTGTACTTTTCTTCAGAAGAAATGAATTAAAGGGTACAGTTGCATAAAGTGGGTTTTTATCCTAATGTATTGGAAATAAATGATAAACTTTATTTTGCCTTTACTTTTTTACTTTAAAACTTTGATATTTTAGGGGTTGCAGTCTGATAATGAAGGAGTTGTGTGTATTGGATGCTGTTAGTAACAATTGTAAACTCTTAACAAAATATAGAAAGCAGGCCGGGCGCGGTGGCTCAAGCCTGTAATCCCAGCACTTTGGGAGGCCGAGACGGGCAGGTCACGAGGTCAGCAGATGGAGACGATCCTGGCTAACATGGTGAAACCGCGTCTCTACTAAAAAATACAAAAAAACTAGCTGGGCGAGGTGGCGGGCGCCTGTAGTCCCAGCTACT
>NW_012114599.1:17575630-17596742 GCF_000951035.1 Colobus angolensis palliatus | reverse complement strand
GCGGAGGCAGGAGAATGGCGTAAACCCGGGAGGCGGAGCTTGCAGTGAGCTGAGATTCGGCCACTGCGCTACAGCCTGGGCGACAGAGCGAGAAAAAAAAAAAAAAGAAAGCAATGATTGGGCGGCTCTGCAGAGCAATCAAAACAAGGTAGAAAGTCCTATATTGGAAGAGATTCAGGCTGGGTGCGGTGGCTCATGCCTGTTTGGGAGGCCAATATGAGAGAATCGCTTACGCCCAGGAATTAAGACCCACCTGGGGAATATAGGGAGACGCCGTTTCTGCCAAAAAAAAAAAAAAAAAAAAAACACAACTAAAAATTAGCCAGGTTTCGTGGCCCACACTTGTAGTCCCAGTTACTCAAGAGACTGAGGTTAGAAGATTGCTTGAGCCTGGGAGGAGGAGGTTGCAGTGAGCCAAGATCACACCACTGCACTCCAGCCCAGGTTACAGAGACCCTGTCTCAAAAAATAAAAAGTAAACAAGAGATTCACCTTAACCAGCTTTTACCCATAGGGCAATTTCCAGTTTGCGCAGTTCACGGGTATAGAATTCAAGTAGAATGTGGCAGTCTTGATGGGCTGAGGAGTCATTTGGGACTTCTAGAACACCTGAAAATTAGAAGAGAAATTTTGGGAAGGAGAGTGCCTCGGAAAGTAAGCCCTGAAATCTGCCTACATATTCCTTTCAAATCCTTGGTGGACTCCAAAATTGTGCTTGTGCAGTGTGATTATTTAAAGGAACCCAGCAGAAAGCATGTTAAAGTCTAAAGAACTCAGCAGAATTGCAGCTGCCCAAGGACAGAGAGTTTGAAATTCAAATTCCACTAAGAAGGACTGAGTAAATACTTGGTGTTTCCCATTGAACCCCCAAAATGCCATGCCTTAAGGAAGAATGACAGCATCCCAGAACTAAAGGCTGTGCTTTAGCACTAAGGCCAAAATGGAAAGAAACTTACTGTAATGAAGCTTAAAATCAAATCTTACAGCATTAAGGTTATCCATCAGTAATTTAAAACCAGAACAAAACACAGCATTCTTGAGAAGAAAACAATTCAGAGTCATCACAGCATATACCCAAAGCTCAGTACATAATAAACAATTACTAAGCATGCAAGGAAAAAGTATGTGATCCTTTTGACTCACCTTCCCTGATGGAAAAAAAAAAAAAGTGGTCCATACCATACTCAACAGAGAATAATATATAGAAGCAGATGCACAAGTGACCTCTATGAGAATGATTTTAAAATAGTGTTAAAATATGTTAAAAGAATTTACAGGAAAAGAGAAAATGGGTGAATAGATTGGGAGTTTCAGCAGAAAAATAGGAATTAAAAACTCAATGGAGGCTGGGCGCCATGGCTCACGCCTGTAATCCCAGCACTTTGGGAGGCCAAGGCAGGCAGATCACCTAAGGTCAGGACATCGAGACCATCCTGACCAATAATGGTGAAACCCCGTCTCTACTAAAAATACAAAATTAGCCGAGCATGGGTGTTACATGCCCGTAATCCCAGCTATTTGGGAGGCTGAAGTGGGAGAATTGCTTGAACCCGGGAGGTAGAGCTTGCAGTGAGCCAAGATCATGCCATTGCACTCCAGCCTGGGCAAGAAGAGCAAAACTCCATCTCAAAAAACAATAAAAATTGGCCAGGCGCAGTGGCTCACGCCTGTAATCCCAGCACTTTGGGAGGTTGAGACGGGTGGATCATGAGGTCAGGAGATCGAGACCATCCTGGCTAACACGGTGAAACCCTGTCTCTACTAAAAATACAAAAAATTAGCCTGGCATGGTGGTGGGCACCTGTAGTCCCAGCTACTTGGGAGACTGAGGCAGGAGAATGGTGTGAGCTCGGGAGGCGGAGCTTGCAGTGAGCCGAGATCATGCCACTGCACTCCAGCCTGGGCAGCCGTCTAAAAATAAATAAAAAATAATAATAATAATTAGAAAATAATAAAAAATAACCCACTGGAAAGTCTTGTAATGAAAAATATAGTATCTGAAGTTAAAAATTTAAATGGACGGACTTAACAGTAAACTAGGCACAACACAGGAAAGACTGAAAAAGACAAGCAAGTAGGTATCAAACCAAAGCACAGAGAGAAAGAAAAAAAAATAGCAGAGGTTTGAGACCTTTGGAATATTATCAGTTCCTGCAATTTGAAGTAGAGAAGGAAAGAAAGAGAATGGGGCAAGAGAAATCTTTGAAGCAATAATGCCTGAAATTTTCCCCAAAGTGTTGAAAGACATCAATGTACAGATCTAAGAAGTTCACTGAACCCCCAAGCAGAATAAATGCAACAAAGACTACATCTGGGTACATCACATTGCCAAAAAAAAAAAAAAAATCTTAAAAGCAACCAAGGTGGGGAGTGGGAAGGAATAGCATTACACTCAGATAAACAAGTGATGGCTAACCTCATCAGAAATGATGAAATTCATAAAATGATGGAATGACATCTTTAAGGTGCAAAGATTAAACAACAAAGATTAACTTAAAACTCTATCCAGTTAAAATATCCTTCAAGATGTTAATGCAATGGCCAGGCTCAGTGGCTTAACCCTCTAATCCCAACACTTTAGGAGGCTGAGGTAGGAGAATCCCTTGAGGCCATGAGTGACCAGCCTGGGCAACCTAGTGAGAACCCCATCAAAAAATAAAATTAGCTGGGCATGGGCTGTGATCGTGCTACTGCACTCCAGCCTGGGGGACAGAGTGAGTCCCTATCTCTTGAAAAACTTAAGACAAAATCTTTTCCAGATGAAAACAGAATTTGTTGCTGGCAGACTGACTTTATATGGAATGCTTTAAGAAATTCTTCGGGCTGAAGGAAAATACAAATCTGAAGTGAAAAATGAAGTATCTGAAATTAAAATTTTCCTTGGATGGACATACCAGTAAATGGATTTCTCAATGGGAACCTGTAATCTCCAGGATGGAATTAAGAATTTTTAAGTGATAAATATGTTGGTAAAAGACATATTTACATTTTTCTTTTTTATTTTTCTAAATATTGCTGCTTAAAGCAAACAAAAATAGTATTGCAGTGTTTATAATATATGTTTATAATATAAGTAAAATATGGGACAGAAATAGCATGAAGGGCCAGAGAGGACAATAAATGTAATTATATTGAAATAATATTACTACATTGTACACAAGGTGAGATAGCATTAATGTAAGGTAGACTGTGATAAGAATGCATTTCATAATCTCTCACCCCATCACTGGGGTGATCTACTGCAGTAGATCTAAAAAGCCATTAGAGAAGATGAAATGGCTAAGAATTACTAAGAATTATGTGATTGGTCAAATGAAATCAAGGAAAGAAAAACAGAGCAAAGAACTGTAAGATAAAACAGTGGGATGGTAGAGCTGAAATTAAGTAATGTCACTAAATTGCTTACCTTCCTCCTTCCTGAGCTGTTGTGGATATTTTTTTTTTTCAAGGAGTTGGGGTTTTTTTTTTTTTAGAGACAGAGTCTCCTTTGCCCCAGGCTGGACAGCAGTGATGCAATCATACCTCCCTGTAGTCTCAAACTCCTGGGCTCAAGTGATCCTCCTGCCTCGGCCTCCCAAAGTGCTGGGATTACAGGCAGGCAGAGCCAGCGCACCCTGCCGGAACTATTGTTTTAAAGTCATTAGGTGGTTAAGGCCTCGAGACTATGTGCAAGTTTGATGATGCATTAGGAGCACTCACAGGACTCAGCATATAGCCTTATTCCCAACAATGATTTATTAGAGCAAAAGGATATGAAGCAAATTCAGCAAAAGGAAAAAAAGGGAACTAAGTGAAGTCCAGAGGAAACCAAGCACCAGCTTCTAAGGGTTCTCTCCTGGTGAAGTCACACAGGACGTCACTCCAGCAACAAGTGACAGCATGTGAAAGTATCAGGCCTCACTGTTAGGCATAGTAAGCTTGTTACGAATAGAAGGAATCTTTCCTCAAATTCAAGTTCCCAGATGCCTGGCAAGGGTCAACCTTGCCAGCAGGCCTTTCTAGGGATAGCAGTCTTAGGCACACATTTGCACAATGGTTCAGATCAAAGTGCTTACATTGGGTAGAGGGGACCTATGGAAGCCCAAATTTGGGTGTCAGAGACCTAATAGGGTGAAGACAGTGTGTACAATGATGGACAGCTAGGTATGAGGTGTCAGGGACAGATTGAGGCAGTTATTCACATGGTGGATAGGGGCAACCTGGAATGAGGAATAAGCTCAAGCACAGAAAGGAGTGTCCATATGGGGTAAGGGTGTCTGAGCAGAGATGGTAGATTGGTTGCATACCAAAGACTTGATTGAATCAAGTGAATACACTAACCACAGTGGAAGCCAGGTTTCTCACCATCAGAGAAGGTAATTACAAATACACAAAGGGAGAAAATTAGAATGAAACTTGGAGTTCAGCTTGAGTTGGGTTTAAGAGTGAATTCATGGTTTAAAATCTATAAAAATAGATGAAATATCGATTGGGCACAGTGGCTCACGCATATAATCCCAGCACTTCGGGAGGCTGAGGCGAGCAGATCGCTTGAGATCAGGAGTTTGAGACCAGCCTGGCCAACACTGCAAAAACCCATCTCTACTAAAAATACAAAAATTAGCCAGGTGTGGTGGTACGCACCTGTAGTCCCAGCTACTTGGGAGGCTGAGGCACGAGAATCACTTGAACCTGGGAGGCGGAGGTTGCAGTGGGCTGAGATCGTGCCACTGCACTCCAGCCTGGGCGAGTGAGATCCTGTCTCAAATAAAAATAGAGGAAATATAGACATAAGTATATAAATATACACATGTGTATGTGTCCAGATATGTGCGTTCCCTAGTCTGTCCACCAAAGTGGCCTTGGAGCAGTTACATTCCAATAGTAATGAGCACATAAAGTACCCATATCTTGCGTTCCAAATTCTTCACTGTCTTAGTCTGCTTGGGCCGCATTACAAAATACCAAAGACTGGGCAGCTTAAATAACATAAATTTATCCTCACAGTTCTAGAAGCTTGGAAGTCCAAGATTAAAGTACCAGCCAGTTTGGTTTCTGGTGAGGGCTTTCTTCCTGGCTTGCAGATGGCCACCTTCTCGCCGTGTCCTCGTATGGCAGAGAGCACAAGCTCTCTGGTGTCCCTTTTCATAAGGGCACTAATCCCATCATGACGGTCCCATCCTCATTATCTCATCTAACCCTAGGTACTTCCCAAAGGCCGAATCGCCAAAGACCATCACGTTGCTGGTGAAGGTTTCAACATATTAATTTGAGGGACACGAACATTCAGTCCATAACATCAACTAAAGGAACCAAGACTGATAAAATGGCTAAATTCAGGGCTGGGGCGGAGAAAATACACGAGCTTGGAACTTCTTGTGCCAGAGAGAAGAAAGTGCCCAAAGAATGATGAGGATGAATCACTGAAATGACACACAGATTAAAAGGTTTCCCACTGGACGAATCTGAGCATCAAAATAAGTAATAGTAATTATATATAATCCATCAGATGAAATAAACCATGAGCTCATGTGAATATATGAATACGTACATAAACAAATTACAAGCATAATGAGGAATGTGATAATTATATGGCTTAAAAGTACCTCTCTAGGCCGGGTGCAGTGGCTCATGCCTGTAATCCCAGCACTTTGGGAGGCCAAGGCAGGTAGATTACTTGAGGTCAGGCATTTGAGACCAGCCTAGTCAACATGGTGAAACCCTGGCTCTACTAAAAATATAAAAATTAGCTGGGTGTGGTGGCACATGTCTATAATCTGTCACTGACTAGGTGTGTGGTTTTGCCAAGCAGGGGATAACAGTAGTACCTATATCAAAGGCTGTTATGAGGATTAAATGAGCTATCACATAATCGCGGTTTTTTTTTTTTTTTTTTGAGACAGAGTCTTGCACTGTCGCCTGGGCTGGAGTGCAATGGCATGATCTCGGCCCACTGCAACCTCTGCCTCCCAGGTTCAAGCGATTCTCCTGCCTCAGCCTCCTGAGTAGCTGGGATTATGGGCTCCTGCCACCACCCCTGGCTAATTTTTTGTATTTTCAATAGAGATGGGGTTTCACTATGTTGGCCAGGATGGTCTCAAAAACCTGACCTTGTGATCCACCTACCTTGGCCTCCCAAAGTGCTGGGATTACAGGCATGAGCCACCACACCAGCTTTTTTTTTTTTTTTTTTGAGATGGAGTCTCACTCTGTCACCCAGGCTCCATCTCAGCTCAGTGCAACCTCCACCTCCTGGGTTCAAGCAATTCTCCTGCCTCAAGCAATTCTCCTGCCTCAGCCTCCCGAGTAGCTGAGATTACAGGTGCCCGCCACCACACCTGGCTAAGCTTTGTATTTTTAGTAGAGACAGGGTTTTGCCATGTTGGCCAGGCTGATTTCAAACTCTTGACCTCAAGTGATCTGCCTGCCTCAGCCTCCCAAAGTGCTGGGATTACAGGTATGAGCCACTGTGCCTGGCCTCAAACTCTTAGAATACTGCCTACTACATATTAAGTGCTCATTAAATCCTAGGTATAGGCCAGGGGTGTTGGCTCATGCTTGTAATGCTAGCACTTTGGGAGGCTGAGGCAGGAGGATCACTTGAGCCCAGGAGTTCCAGACCAGCCTGGGCAATATAGCAAGACCTCACCTCTACTAAAAAAGACTACTGTGGCTGCAGTGTGGAGAACAGACTGTAGATAGACAATAATACATAAGATTTTATCTATTTTTTATTTCTTAATTTTTTTGAGACGAAGTCTTGCACTGTTGCCCGGGCTGGAGTGCAGGGGCATGATCTCAGGTCACTGCAACCTCCACCTCCCAGGTTCAAGCAATTCCCCTGCCTCAGCCTTCTGAGTAGCTGGGATTACAGGCACCTGCCACTACGCCCAGCTAATTTGTTGTATTTTTAGTACAGACAGGGTTTCACCATGTTGGCCAGGCTGGTCTCGAACTCCTGACCTTGTGATTCGCCCGCCTCAGCCTCCCAAAGTGCTGGGATTACAGGTGTGAGCCACCGCGCCCGGCAAGATTTTATTTTTTAAAATTTGAGACAAGGTCTCAGTATGGTGCCCAGGCTGGTCTCAAACTCCTGAGCTCAAGTGATCCTCCTGTCTTGGTCTCCCAAAGTGCTAGGATTACAGGCATGAGCTACTATGCCCAGTCCACAGTAACCTTTTAAAAAATGTAAAAAATCACTCCTTGTTAAAACTGTTCTCTGCCTTCTTGTCTCACTTGGCGGGGGGGGGGTTAGGGCGGGAAGGGGGAGAAAGCACTTTACCATTAATTTAGAAATTCCTGCTTGATCTGGCCCCTGTCTAGCACTTAGATCTTCTCTTCATTTCTTCCTCTCAAGCACAAAACTCCAGACCTCCTTAAGATCTTAAAATACCCTACTCAATTTGACTTAGTTTTTGCACTAGCTGTTCATTCTGCCTGGGAAAATCTTCACAAAAAGACTTCTGCCATTCAGAAATTAAACTTCATCTCCTTAGAGCTAAGTTTTCTCTGACCACCACCCTAAAGTGGCCACCCAGTTGCTTTTTGTTTTTCTTTCTTTTTAGATTGCTTTTGTAGAGACAGGACCTTCCTATATTGCCCAGGGTGATCTCCAACTTCTGGCCTCAAGGGATCTTCCCGCTTGGCCTCCCAAAGTGCTGGGATTACAGGTGTGAACACAACACCCGCCCAGTTGTTCTACATAGCATTACATGTTCAGCATCACTAACCCAACCATCTGAAATTCAAATGCTCCAAAATCAAAACTTTGTGATCGTCAACATGATGCCACAGTGGAAAAGTCCACGCCTGACTGCATCTGAAAAGTTGTAGTCAAAATTTTGATACACACGATTTTTAAAATTGCATAAAATTACCCTGAGGCTATGTGTACAAGGTGTACACGAAACATAAATGAATTTCAAGTTTAGAAATTTGTCCCCCCTCGCCCCATCCCCAAGAGCCAAAATCTGAAACAGTTCTGGTCCCAAGCATTTGGGATAAGGGATACTCAACCTGTACTCAGTTTTCTACATGACACTACTTATGAATATTTTTTAAAAATTTCTTTATCCCTACTTGTTTTCTGTCTCCTCTACCAGAATATAATTTCCACGAGACCAGTACCTGACAAACACACGTGCTACATATTCAATCTTTACCGAATGAATTTAATATTTTCCAAGTTTTCTATTATTAACACTTCTATATTATTAATTTTATAGAGAATCCAAATAGCATTTTGTTAAGTAGACCATTAGTCGGTCCGAGTTAAAATTCTGCTACTACAGCAAACTGTATGTATGACTCAAGACAAGTTTCTTTTTTGTGAGACCGGAATCTCGCGCAGTCGCCCAGGCTGCAGTGTAGTGGCGCGATCTCGGCTCACTGCAACCTCCGCCTCCTGGGTTCAAGCGATTCTTCTGCCTCAGCCTCCCGAGTAGCTGGGATGACAGGCGCGCGCCACCACGCCCGGCTAATTTTTGCAGTTTTAGTAGGGCCGCGGTTTCACCATGTTGGCCAGGCTGGTCTCGAACTCTTGACCTCAAGTGATCCTCCTGCCTTGCTGCCGAAATTGCTGGGATTACGGGAGTTAGCCACTACGCCCGGCGGAGGCAAGTTTCTTCGTTCCTCACTTGTAAAACTGGAATACTGTCTATTTTCATAAGGTTAAATCATACAACACAGGTAAAAGCGTTTCAGCACTCAATGAAATTTTTCTAACATAACGAAAAACTCCTGGTTGCTCTTTGCCTTGCCCTTGGACTCAACGCTTCAAGTCCAGACCAATCCCTCCGAGAGCTCGGAGGGAGCCGCTCTAGCAACCTACCGGAGTCCAGGGGCAGCCGGGAAGGGGGCGAAACCCGGAGGCCAGAGCACGCACTTCCTCCCACGCCTTCCTCACAGCCAATCGCCCACTGGTGCCCCACCCCTTCCGTTCTGGGAAAACTCGAGCACTCAGAAAGGCTTCCGGCGGGAGCTGTGCCGCTCTTTATCATGGTGAGTTGGCTGTTGGGGTGAGGGTTTCGGCTGTAGCTGATTCGGTTTATCTTATCTGGTCCCTAAGCGGCCTTGAAATCCCTCAGCCACCCGGAGGAGGGGTCATTGAAGTTGAAGTCGGGCCCCTTGGCTGGAGCGGCTGTCTCCCAAAATGTTCTCCTCCGAGTTCTGGTCCCCTTTGGTCCCTCACCTGTACCGCAGGCGCACACGATCCAGGCCCCGCTGCAGGCCGAGCTTTCAGCTCCTGGCGAGTTTCTGACTTCCCTCTGCCTAGATTTCTTTAATGTAATAAAAGTCTTTGCCAGCGTCAACAACTAGACCACCAACAAAAGATCTGAAAAGAAGCCCACAGCAACAACTCTAATAGTGATTCTTAGAGGAGTGGCGATAACGCCAGCCGAAGTAAAGAAGGTTATTAATAGGGTTTTAAGGCAGACGCCTCTCTCTGCAATTTGGTTTTACTAAATATTAAGTAGCCTGATTACGGCAGCAACTTTCATAAGCGGAGTAACCACAGAAAGTCAAGGTGTTGGTAGGACGTCTTATTGCTGCTTTTGTTTCTGCGTTTGTAGAAACTAGTGGAAGACCCAGTAGACGTAATGGCTGTTGGGATATGGTGTTTTCTCTCAAATTTGTTAGAATTGGTCATTGTTTACCTTTAGAGCTCAAATATATAGCTATGAACTTTATTTAAAAATAAGCAGTTGATTGGGATTTCAAGTGTCAGATTGGTGTGTGCCTTTTGAAAATGCATTTATTAGAAAAATTCATGGAGTACTTATTGATAACCTACGTATGAAAGAGACCACATTTCTGTGCCTAAGCTTTTGTCACTGTAGTAAGTTTTTTACGTCAGTGGATATGGTCGGGAAAATGTCTTATTCACACTATGTTATGTAAATTTTCTGTAATCCTTTTGCACACAGAAAATGGGTAAAAGTTTACCCTTTTCGGCTAATGATCAAATAGCCTTCAGTTATGCTCTTTTTCAAAACATTCACCATTGTGTAGCTTGTAGCCAGAGTTGTATTTCTAAAATTTGACCACATCACTCCTTTACTCAAATTTTCTTTCTTTTTTTTTTTTTTTTGTAGCACTCAAGATAAAGTCCTATTTAGCATGGCATGCGAAGCCACTCATTATCAAGCTTCTTACTTTTACAGCCTCTTTTGTTATTGTTGTTGTTGTTTTTGAGATGGTGTTTCGCTCTTGTTGACCAGGCTGGAGGGCAATGGCGCGATCTCGGCTCACCACAACCTCCGCCTCCCGGGTTCATGTGATTCTCATGCCTCACCTTCCCGATTAGCTGGGATTACAGGAATACACCACCACGCCTGGCTGATTTTGTATTTTTAGTAGAGATGGGGTTTCTCCTTGTTGATCAGGTTGGTCTCGAACTCCTGACCTCAGGTGGTCCTCCTGCCTCTGCCTCCCAAAGTGCTGGAATTACAGTAGTGAGCCACCGTGCCTGGCCACAGCCTCTTTTTTTTTTTTTTTTTTTTAATGCATACACATATATAACATCCGTATTTCATCCACAGTGAATAGCTTGCAAATCATGCTATATGAATTGAGCCTTTGTACCAACTTTGCATATGTTCTTCCATCTGCCTGAATTGTTCCCTGTCCTCTACCGGCTGTCCTTATCAGAATAACCCTTATATATCCTTAACTATTTTTCATGAGCCTTTCCCCCATGTTCCAGTATACTGTTAGTTGCTTCTCCTTTGTGCTGTGGTGGTACCTTGTGCTTTTATACATACACACACACACCAGTTTTGTTACATAAAGCTGCACAAAACGAATACATACAATAGAAACTTGCCTATAATACTGATGATTTGAAGGGATTTGAAGGTAAAGGGACAAGAGACTTAAAATTCAGAGGTCTTTCAGGTTATACACCTTCATTAACTCACAGCCCTAATTTAATAAAGTAAAACTTGAATCTCTTGTGCTTTTTACTGTTAACATCTGTAATCCTTACAGACTGTGTTAAAATTGTGTATTTATTTGTCTTTGTCACTTTCTAGACTATAAGCTCATTGAGAGCAGGACCTATGTGTTTCACTCTGGTATTCCCGGAGCTTTGTATAGTGCCTGGCCCAGAGGAAGTTGTCAATAAACATCTGTTTTATAAGACACTGAAAACTTATGGCACTGTATCCTTATGCTTGAAACATTAGTATTAGTCATGCAGGTTGATTTTAAAGGATATTGAGAAAAGGTTTTGTGTTTATTAAGAACATGCTGTGTGAAAGCAGTACTTTCTTAGAAAATACAAAGAAAAATACAAATAAAACATCTGTTTTATAAAGCACTGAAAACCTATGGCACTATATCTTTATGCTTGAAACATTAGTATTAGTCATGCAGGCAAACTTTTTTAAGGTTTATTTTTTTAAAATAAGTATTTTAAAATAAAATATTGAGAAAAAGGTTTTGTGTTTATTAAGAATATGCTATGTGAAAACAGTGCTTTCTTAGAAAATATAAATAATATAAATACATACTATTAAAATATAAATATATAAAGACAAAATATAAAGAAAAATAGCCCTTGTCATTAGTGAAGTTACTAAAAAATTATAAAGCAACGCAACAAGTTGAAGGCTATACTTTGATTAATGCAAAATAAGTGGCATAAAAAAACACTACAGTTTGGAATGATCTAGGAAGACTTCATTTAAGAAGTGAAACATGAAACTAAGTACTTTGTGCCCCACTCTTAATACTCTTAATCTAGTACTTGTTTCTCATTATATGAATAAGAGCTTAAGTTAGACAGATCTGGCTTTTTCACGCAAGAGTGGTGTGATGAGACAAAGAGTAGACCATTTAACTGAAGTTGAGGGTTTCTATGTGGAGAAAGAGGTAAGACTGGAAAGAAACAGGCTAAGTCATTGAAAACCTGGAAATTCTGGTTGTAAAATTTGGAGTTTATTCTGGTAGCAATGGAGAGCCAATATAATTTTGGGAAGAGTGATATGAGCATTAGGATTTTTGTTTTATTTTCATTGTCAGGATGGCATCAGAAGTGGCCTTCTGCCTCTTAGAAACATTGTTGATTCTCTTAACCTGAAACTTAAAGTTGGCTAGGGTTAAACAGAAGATGTCCAAAAATAACAGTATTAAGGAGAATTTTTTAAATCTTTGGAACCAAAATATCTCACACGTAATTCCTTAAGAATATATATACATATGTACATACACATGTATAATATTTATACATATGTGTGTTTGTTTATTTATATATTTATTTATTTATTTTGAGATGAGGTCTCGCTCTGTGGCCCAGGCTGGAGTAAGGTATGATCCTGGCTCACTACAGCTTTGACTTCCTGGGCTCACGCAATCCTCCCACCTTGGCGTCCTGAGTAGCTGGGACTACAGACGTGTACCACCATGCCTGGCTAATTTTTTTCTTTTCAATTTTTTGTAGAGACATGTTCTCAGTATGTTGCCTAGGCTGGTCTTGAACTCACGGGCTCAAGTGATCCTCCTTACTCAGCCACCCAGAGTGGTGGAATTACAGGCATGAGCCACTATGGCCAGCCAAGAAAAAAATATTAATATTAACATCTAAAGTGAAAATAGCATATTCTTTTAAAACTGGATTGGTCTTTATTTGGATATAAAAATGGTAACATTTTTCTGGTGCTTTATTTTTACTTTTTTCACCTTTCTATTATGAAAATTTTTATACATACACGGAAGTAGAGAGACCATAATAGGAGCCCCCTTGTACCTGTCACGTGGCAGCAACAATTATCAACACTCTGCTGTTGTTTTTCTTATGCCAAATATCTAGTGCTTGGCCTTTTTTCCTGCTTTTCCTGAGTCTCAGCATAGTGCACCTAATGATGCCTAAGCTTTGAAGAAATGAATTATCCCTCCTTATAACCACTTAATTGCTCTCTAGATGCTATGTAGGAAAATCATGCTTGCATTGGATTTGAAAGTTTTTTACATTTATAACTTTTTTTTTTTTTGAGACGGAATCTCACTCTGTCGCCCAGGCTGGAGTGCAGTAGCACAATCTCAGCTCACTGCAAGCTCCGCCTCCTGGATTCGCGCCATTCTCCCACCTCAGTCTCCTGAGTAGCTGGGACTACAGGTGCCCACCACCACGCCCGGCTAATTTTTGTATTTTTAGTAGAGACGGGGTTTCACCGTGTTGGCCAGGCTGGTCTCGAACTCCTGACCTCAAGTGATCCACCTGCCTCGGCCTCCCAAAGTGCTGGGATTACAGGCATGAGCCACCAGACCAGCTTTTTTTTTTTTTTTTTTTGAGATGGAGTCTCACTCTGTCACCCAGGCTCCATCTCAGCTCAGTGCAACCTCCACCTCCTGGGTTCAAGCAATTCTCCTGCCTCAAGCAATTCTCCTGCCTCAGCCTCCCGAGTAGCTGAGATTACAGGTATGGGCCACCACGCTCGGCTATTTTTTTGTATTTTTAGTAGAGATGGGGTTTCTCCATGTTGGTCAGGCTGATCTCGAACTCCTGACCTCGGGTGATCCGCCCACCTCAACCTCCCAAATTGCTGGGATTACAGGCCTGAGCCACCACGCCTGGCCCATGTTTTCTCATTTTTAATGTAGGGCAATAAAAATATGTCATGTTTTGAGACTGTAAATAAAAAGATGTAATTGCCATCCTTTTAGGCCGCCAATGTAAACCTTCTAGTTACTGTGTTTCATGCTTCTCATTGTTGTCTAAATGATAAATTCTCTTAGGGAACTGACTATCTCTATTTTGCTCACCTTTTTATAGAAGTACAATATAAGCATCCAGTAAATATTCGATGACTTTTAAGTAAAGCCAGCTTCAATGAAACAATAATAAACAGTACCAGTGGGCAGTCCAATTGAAACTCTGCCATATTTTCACTATTTTTCAACTCCCTTATCTTCATTTGCTTCCTTATCCAGCTTAGATTCTATGCTCCATCATTATCATTTCCCTCCTTTTTGTTCTTTTTTTCTGAGATGGAATCTTGCTATATTATCCAGGCTGGTCTTGAACTCCTGGGCTCAAGGGATCCTCCTGCCTCAGCCTCCTGAGTAGCTGGGATTGCAGGTGTACACCACCACTCCCAGCTAGTATCATTTTCTTTTACATGCTCTCAACTCTTTTGTGCTCCCCTTCCCTGTGTCTTAATTCCTGGAAAGTCCCCAATCTTTATTAAGTTCACTTTCTTTTCTTTTCTTTTCTGTTCTGTTCTGTTCTGTTCTTAGATGGAGTCTTGCTCTGCTGCCCAGGCTGGAGTGCAGTGGCATGATCTCAGCTCACTGCAACCTCCGCCTCCCGGGTTCAAGCGATTCTCCTGCCTCAGCCTCCCAAGTAGCTGGGATTACAGGCACGTACCACCAGGCCGAGCTAATTTTTGTAGTTTTAGTAGAGATGGGGTTTCACCATGTTGGCCAGGATGGTTTCGATCTCCTGACCTCATGATCCGCCCGCCTCGGCCTCCCAAGGTGCTAGGATTACAGGCGTGAGCCACTGCGCCCAGCCAAGTTCACTTTCTTTCTACTCTGTACTTGCATCTAAGCAACTGAAGGTAACCTGAGAGAAACAAAACCATGCAACTGGTCTCACTTTGAATTCATGATCAGACAGACCATTAGTGCTGCCTGTATTTCTTTTATTCTGTATTTCCTTCGTTCATTCAATTTTCCAATTTCCTAGATGGCTATTTCATACCATGTTCTTTCATTTCTATCCTCAAGCTTCTAATACCATCTTCATCCTCACCCTAACCCAATGATCTTGCTTCCTGTTTCACCAAGGGAAAAGAAGTAATCAGAAGAAAACTTCTACATCCTGTCATTAGCACATCAGCCATCACTCTGCCTTCCCTCCTATTTCTCTGGACAAGCTTTCAGTTATCCTCTATAAAGCCAGTTCTTTCACTTGTTACCTGCCGAAAGATGATGTCCATATAATTGTTCTGTTTCTTGCATCATTGTTTTTCTTGCATCATTCTCTTCTTTCTTGCATCGTAATTACATGTTATAAGTTCCACTCTCAGGGCTGCTTCATTTCTCAGCTTCCTTTTGTAGCAAACCTCCTTGAAAGAATTATCAGTACACTATATTCACCTTCTCTTCTCCCCATCTCTATTAAACATGTATCAGTTTGGCACTGGTCCCCACTAATTTACGTAAACAGCTTTTACAAGGTAACCAAAAACCTCTGTGTTGTGAAAATCAAGATCTTTCCTTATTTCTCATCTTACTTGATTGATGTTGAACAGCCAAAGTCAGTACTTTTTTTTTTTTTTTTTTGAGACAGTCTCGCTCTGTCGCCCAGACTGGAGTGCAGTGGCATAATCTCGTCTTACTGCAACCTCCGTTTCCCGGGTTCAAGCGATTCTCCTGTCTCAGCCTCCCAAGTAGCTGGGATTGCAGGCACCTGCCACCATGCCTGGCTGATTTTTTTATTTCAGTAGAGATGGGATTCTGACCTTCACCCGTCTCGGCCTCCCTAAGTGCTGGGATTACAGGCGTGAGCCATTGCACCTGGACAAGATTAGTAACTTTTAGGAACATCATTATGCCCTTTATTCAGATTCACCGGTTGCTTACCTTTTACCCCATTTGCTTCATCATTGTCTCTATAATATGTACCTATGGAGACAAAATGCATATGTGTATATATTTTTCTCAACTATTTGAGCATTTCAATGTCAGAATTTATTTTCTCTTGAACAACTCTCCTTCTGGAATTATTCCTTTAAATTTGTATACTATAACTTAGCTGATGACACTTTTGGTAGATGTGGAAAGTGTGACACAGACTTTTTGAAGGAAGTTACATTTATTCCTTTGAATATCAGAGTATAAATTATAGCAACTTGAGCAGACCCTGTGAAATTTATCACTTGTGTACATATAAGAGTGATTTTTATTTTCACAGTCCTGGAAGATACTGCTCTTTGGTGTAATAAACTTGATATGTACTGGCTTCCTGCTTATGTGGTGCAGTTCTACTAATAGTATAGGTATGTCACCTTTGTATTTTTATGGAGTTGTTATTTTCACTTTTGTTTTTCCTCATTGGAAATAAAGGTATATCTTATATAGAATATATTCTGAAATGTATTTAACTCAAATGATTTAAATAAGGGAATATATTTAAAACTTCCTTGTAAACTATAAAACTTTGTTCATTTGTTAGCGTTGTATTTTTTTTTTTTTAAGATTTTTTCCTTTTAAAATATATTTTAAAGTAGAAATGGGGTCTCACCATGTTGCCCAGGCTGGTCTTAAACTCCTGAGCTCAAACGATCTACCCACCTCGGCCTCCCAAAGTGCTGGGATTACAGGCGTAAGCCACAATGCCTGGCCATTTTCATTTTAAATAAGCTGTTACTAAAAAAAAAAAAATCATTAAATCTATTTGGAGATTTGTTTTTGTTTTTTTTTTTGTTTTTTGGGGTTTTTTTTTGAGACGGAGTCTCACTCTGTTGCCAGGCTGGAATGCAGTGCTGTAATCTTAGCTCACTGCATCCTCTGACTCCCTGGTTCAAGCGATTCTCCTGCCTCAGCCTCCCAGGTAGCTGGGATTACAGGCACACACCACCAGGCCCAGCTAATTTTTGTAGTTTTAGTACAGATGGGGTTTCACCATGTTGGCCAGGATGGTTTCGATCTCCTGACCTCATGATCTGCCCTCCTCGGCGTCCCAAAGTGCTGGGATTAGAGGTGTGAGCCACCGCGCCCAGCTGGAGATTTGTTTTTAATGTAATAGATTAAAACTTTAGTTTATACAATTTATAAGTTAGATTTTTAGGTTTATTGGCTTTTCCTTAAAAAGGGAGTTCTGTAATTTTTTCTTGTATCTTAACTTTTTGTGTTTTTTAATGCATTGTTCTTTTGTTCTGTTATTCAAACAATACATTTGAAATAGTGCTGAGATTACAGAAGCAGGCAGAAAAATGGTCACAGGGCTTTTTAACATTCATTGCTTCATTTTTCCTAATGGAGAAATCAGGTTGGGAGGTAAGCTTTTCTACCAACCAACTTTGGCTACATATATCGATCAAATTTACTAGATAACTGGCAATATATCAGGTTGGCCAGTGACTCAAAAGGTTTTTTGGTGATGGATACCCCTGGTAGAAATAATTTGGGTGACTTGCTGTATTTTTTTAGAGGGGTCAGTAATATTTTAATCATTTTTTTGGTTGTTTTGCAGCTTTAACTGCCTATACTTACCTGACCATTTTTGATCTTTTTAGGTAAGTTTTTAGGAAATCTTAATGTTTTGGAGCCAATAAGGAATTTGGTAGAAATGTGGTATAGCCATACAATTCAATAAAAACAACAGCTACTGATATCGTATAAGAAAACAATAAAAACATTATACTGTGAAGACAATCATAAAGGACCACATATTGTATGATTTCATTTATATGAAATGTCCAGAACAGGCAAATCTATGGAGAGAAAAAGTAGATTATGAAGAAGTTTTCTTTGCTTAAAGGAAAGTAATCTAAATAAGTAAGATTATCAACATAGAACAAACACACAAAAAACAATAGTTAGAGACATAACAGTAATTAGAGGCTGGGTGGGGTGGCTCATGCCTGCAATTCCAGCACTTTGGGAGGCCAAGGTGGGTGGATCACTTGAGGTCAGGAGTTTACGACCAGCCTGGCCAACATAGTGAAACCCCGTCTCTACTAAAAATACAAAATTAGCCAGGCATGGTGGCTTGTGCCTGTAGTCCCAGCTACTTGGGAGGGTGAGGCATAAGAATCACGGACCCAGGAGGCGGAGGTTACAGTGAGCCGAGATTGTGCCACCACACTCCAGCCTAGGCAACAAGAGTGAAACTCAGTCTCAAAAAACAAAAAACAAAACATTTATAAATTTGATTATATTAAAGTTAAAAACTCTAGGTAGTAAATGTCACCATAAACAGAGAATAACCTGAGAAGATATTTGCAATTCATACCTCAAAGGACTAATTTTGCTAATATTTGAAGGGCCCTACAATTTAATAAGACGAAGACCCAATAAAAGAAAAGGAAGAAAAAAATTTATAATACATACAGAGAGTTTACAGAACAGGAACTATAAATGACACTTATGAAAAGTTGCTCATCTTCACTAACAGTAAGAGAAATGCAAATTAAAATTACTCCAAGATGCTGTTTTGCCTGTCACCTTGGGAAAGATTAAAAAATTTGAGTATAGCTGTATTGTTGAGTATGTTAGGGAAACACGTGCTCTTTTGTTTTTAAAAAGATGGCTTTATTCGGCTGGGCGCAGTGGCTCATGCCTGTAATCCCAGCACTTTGAGGAGCTGAGGAGGGTGGATCACAAAGTCAGGAGTTTGAGACCAGCCTGGTCAATATGGTGAAACCCCGTCTCTACTAAAAATACAAAAATTAGCCAGGCATGGTGGTGGACATCTGTCGTCCCAGCTGCTTGGGAGGCTGAGGCAGGAGAATTGCTTGAACCTGGGAGGCAGAGGTTGCAGTGAGCTGAGATCGCGGCACTGCACTCCAGCCTGGACAACAGAGCGAGGCCCCATCTCAAAAACCAAAACAACAACAACAACAAAAAACCACCAGTTCACTGTAAATGTGAATGTTTGAATGTTTATTTTTGGATTCTCAGGTCTGTCCCATTGATCTGTATGTCTGTCCTTTATGCCAGTACCATCAGTCTTGATTACTGCAGCTCTGTAGTAGGTTTTGAAATTGGAAAGTGTGAATATTCCAGCTTTGTTCTTTTTCAAGATTGTTTTGGCTAAACAGGCATTCTTTTTTCTCAGGCTGGAGTGTAGTGGGTTGACCTCGGCTCACTGCAGCCTCAGTCTTTACCTCCTGAGCTCAAATGATGCAACTCAGCCTCCTGAGTGGGTGGTACCGCAGGCTTGTGCCACTACATCTGCCTAATTTTTTGATATTTTGTAGAAATGAGGTCTTCCTATGTTGCCCAGGCAGGTCTCAAATTTCTGGGCTGAAGTGATCC
Organism: Colobus angolensis palliatus; assembly: GCF_000951035.1. NCBI lineage: Eukaryota > Metazoa > Chordata > Mammalia > Primates > Cercopithecidae > Colobus > Colobus angolensis. The sequence continues at coordinate 17,577,776 of NW_012114599.1, read as the reverse complement.
TCCTGCCTTGCCCTCCCAAAGTGTTGGGATCACAAACGTGAACTACCTGTCCTGGCTGGAAACAGGCACTTTCATACATTGCTGATGGGAATATAAATTGGTGCAGCATCTCGAGGGCAGTTTGGCAATATCAATTAAATTTAGAAATGCCCATAACCGGCTGGGCGTGGTGTCTCACGCCTCTAATCCCAGCACTTTGGGAGGCTGAGGCGGGCGGATCACAAGGTCAGGAGATCGAGACCACAGTGAAACCCCGTCTCTACTAAAAATACAAAAAATTAGCCGGGCACGGTGGCGGGCGCCTGTAGTCCCAGCTACTCAGGAGGCTGAGGCAGGAGAATGGCATGATCCCAGGAGGCAGAGTTTGCAGTGAGCCAAGATCACGCCACTGCACTCTAGCCAGGGGGACAGAGTGAGACTCCATCTCAAAAAAAAAAGAAATGCCCATAACCTTAAACATAGCAGTTCCTTTTCTAGTAATTTATGCTACAGACACATTCCTGTGGTTAAAAATGAGTTGCATATGAGGTTATTCAGTACAAAAGATTGGAAACAATCAGTGTGTGAATGATGAAATAAATTATGGGGCATGTATACCCTATATTTTGGTACATATATATCATAGAATTCTCAGACTTGACCATACATCAGAATTACTTGGAAGGTCTTGTTAAAATACATATTGCTCCATTTCCAGAGTTACTTATTCAGAAGGCCTAGGGTAGGACCCAAGAATTTGCATTTCTAGCAACAGATGAAACCAATCCTGCTGGGTATAGGGAACCCACTTATCTATGTAACTAAATATTATGTAACCTTAAACAATAAAGCCAAAGCATTTTATGGTTTAGAGGTCCTAATGAGGGGAAAAAGCAAGATATACAACAATGTATATAGTATGCTGCAATTTGCATTAAAAAGGGGGAAAGAGTAAGAATACACGCATGTTTACACATCCACACACTACAGTCATTTGCTTGTATTTGCGTAAATATACATAGGAAGGATAAACAAGAAACTGATAGTAATAGGTGTCTTTAAGGAGGAAGACTCTGGCAGGGAGACATAATTTAAAATCTTCCCACTATATATCTCTTTTGTAAATTTTGAATTTTAATTATATAAATAAAATGCCAATTTAAAAATAAATAAAAGCAGATTAAGTATGTTACTGCCAAGAGTGGTGTCTCATGCCTGTAATCCCAGTGCTTTGGGAGGCTGAGGCAGGAGGACATTTGAGCCCAGGAGTTTGAGGCTGCAGAGAGCTATGATCTAAGCACTGTACTCCAGCCTCAGTGACAGAGAGATACTGTATAGACCAGGTACAGTGGCTCATGCCTGTAATCCCAGTACTTTGAGAAGCCAAGGTGAAAGGACCGCTTGAGCCCAGGAGTTCAAGATCAGCCTGGGCAATACAGTGAAACCTCATCTCTACAAAAAATTTTAAAAATTAGCCGAGTGTGGTGGTACACACCTGTAATCCCAGCTACTCACTGAATAGTAGGCATTAGGATCACTTGAGCCCAAAAGGTTAAGGCTGCAGTGAGCTATGATTGCACCATTGTACTTCAGTCTTGGGTCTTGGTGACAGACTGATACCTGTCTCAAAAAAAAGGGTTTTATTTTATTTGTTTTTGAGACAGGGTCTCACCCTATCACCCAGGCTGGAGTGCAGTGGCACGATCTTGGCTCACTGCATGCAGCCTCCGCCTCCCGGGCTCAAGCGATTCTCCTGTCTTAGCCTCCCGAGTAGCTGGGATTACAGGTGCCCACCACCATGCCCAGCTAATTTTTGTGTTTTTAGTAGAGATGGGGTTTCACCATGTTGGCCAGGCTGGTCTTGACCTCCTGACCTCGGGTGGTCCTCCCGCCTCAGCCTCCCGAAGTACTGGGATTACGGCGTGAACCACCGCGCTCAGCCCATTCATACACTTTAAAAAGTTACTTTGGGGAATAATTATTAATGTTCCCAACCATATTTGATAATAATAAACTAATGGTAATAAAAATAGTAAAATTTTAAAACTAAAGTAATGATGTTTCCCTAATGTCTTAAGGTTCATAAGGAAAATCTTTTCATGTAATGTGAAGAAGTTTCTTTCTTTTTTTTTTTTTTTTTTTTTTTGAGATGGAGTCTTGCTCTGTC
>NW_012114599.1:17545353-17569764 GCF_000951035.1 Colobus angolensis palliatus | reverse complement strand
GTTTCACCGTGTTAGCCAGGATGGTCTCTATCTCCTGACCTTGTGATCCGCCTGTCTCGGCCTCCCAAAGTGCTGGGATTACAGGCTTGAGCCACCGCGCCCAGCCTTGTTTCCATAATTTTAAAAATTACTGAGGCCAGGTGCGATGGCTCACGCCTGTAATCCTAGCACTTTGGTAGGCTGAGGCGGGAGGATTGCTTGAGTTAGAAGCCAGCCTGGGCAACATAGTGAGACCTGTCGCTACAAAAAAGTTTTTTAAATTATTGTACATGGTGATATATACCTGTGGTCCTAGCTGCTTGGGAGGCTGAGGTGGGAGGATTGCTTAAGCCCAGGAGTTTGAGGCTGCAGTGAGCTATAATTTCATCACTGCATTACAGGTGGCAAGAGTAAGACCCTGTCTCAAAAAAAAAAAAAAATACTGAAAGTTGAAAGGAAATAATCTTTTATATTAAAGGTTTAAAAATGTATTTAAACGTGAGTTCCTTTTAGATTCTAGGAAACAACTTGAAAGAATTTTACTTTATTATTTTTACCTGAAGAGGCATATCAACCAAGGAATTTTACTTTAGTAAAGAAACTTTTGGACCAAACTTACTCTTCTTTTCCACCATACCATTGGGACTATATTCTTTTGAATAAAATTAGGTTTTATTTACGTAATGGGAAGAAGTAAATATAAAATTTTAATGCAAAATAAGGATTTTCATAAATCAAGTCATAAATCAAAATGAATTTTTAAAAAATATTTATTATTTTTAATTTTATTTCTTTTTGAGACAGAGTCTCATTCTGTCACCCAGGCTGGAGTGCGTGCAGTGGTGTGATCTGGGCTCACTGCAGGCTTTGCCTTCCAGGTTCCAGCGATCCTTCTGCCTCAGCCTCCCGAGCAGCTGGGACTACTGGCACCCGCCACTATGCCCGGCTAATTGTTTTTTGTATTTTTAGTAGAGATAGGGTTTCACTATCGAGCCAGGATGGTCTCGATCTCCTGACCTCGTGATCCGCCCGTCTCGGCCTCCCAAAGTGCTGGGATTACAGGCTTGAGCCACCGTGCCCGGCCAGAAGTTTCTTTCTTTAGGGGCTCATAATCTGCCATATGAGTTAGCTATCGATATATAATGTTTCAGATGAAAGGTGTGATTTAGATTCATCTAGAGCTTCATTAATATCCAAACACAGAAGAAAGTGGTTATCTGATTTTAGACTATTGTTAATAAATGCTACTGTTTTACAAAGAGGTGTAGAAATATATTTTAATGGAGAACATTAATACCAAAGTGGTGTTATTAAACTATGGAAATTAAAATAACTTATGCATATAAATAAAATCAAACATTGAATGATTTGTTAATAAATGGGTGCTGATTTTTAGATTTATGTAGTAATGGAAAGTAAGTTCAGTTAGTGTACCATATTTCATCAAACATTAGATGTCAACAGTTTTAAGACAAATACTTATTTTATGTGTCCCCAAGAAAAATGCTACTAATTCAGCTGTGATGTACTGTAAGTTGTAAGACTAACCCTGATTTGAGGAGTATTAAGATGTGAAAAAACATGTACTTCTTAAAAGTGATGAACTGTAGAAAAAGTTTCAGAGATTTTTATACATTTTTAAGGGTAAAATTTTCAAAAGTTAATGTTTAGACACTGAATTTTTCAGATTTCTTATTAGTAACAAATATCATCTATAGAGTATTATTTACGAAGAAAAATTTTGCAATTAATAATTGAAGCTTTGGCCGGGCGAGGTGGCTCACACCTGTAATCCCAGCACTTTGGGAGACCGACACTGGCAGATTCCCTGAGCTCAGGAGTTGGAAACCACCCTGGGCAGTGTGGTAAAAACCCATCTCTACTAAAATACCAGAAAATGAGGTGGGCATGGTGGTGCGCTCTTGTAATCCCAGCTACTCAGGAAGCTGAGGTGGAAGAATTGCTTGAGCTTGGGAGGTAGAGGTTGCAGGAGCCAGGATTGTGCCACTGCATTCCAACTTGGGCGACAGAGTGAGACTCCGTCTCAAAAAAAACATAAATAAATAAATTAATGATTGAAGCTTCAATTGTATATTTTGTTTTTCTTTTCTTTTCTTTTCTTTTTTTTTTTTTTTTTTGAGACAGGGTATTGCTCTGTCACCCAGGCTGAGTACAGTGACATAGTCATGGCTCACTGCAGCTGCAATCTCCTGGGCTCAGGCAATCCTCCTACCTCAGCCTCTGGGGTACCTGGGACTACAGGTACTCACCACCACACCTGGCTAATTTTTGCATATTTTTGTGGTGACAGGGCATGACATGTTGCCTAGGCTGGTCTTGTACTCCTGGGCTGTCAAATAATCCACCTGCCCTGACCTCCCAGAGTGCTAGGATTACAGGCATGCGCCACCATGCCCAGCCTAATTGTATATTTCTGACTGCAGAAACTCATTTGGCTGCCTTTATCCAATGCAACTTGAAAAATCATCCATCCATTCAAAACCAACCTAGATGATTTGCTTAACTTCAATGTAAATACCATATTCTTGCTACTTAATGAATTGGAAGTGAGGTTAGCACACTATATGAACCCTGTCATGAGTGTGAAGTACTCTCAAGGAGTTAGCTAGGGCTCCTTTGATTGCAGCCATCAGACTTCCACTGGAGCTATACTGGGGGAGCAAAGGTGTAGGATACTTAATTCTACAGATTCAGGGGTGTTAATGGAATCTGAGGGCAGAGGTTTAGCTGGGCTCCACTGTAAGAATCAAACTTTTCTTCATCTGTCATCTCTGTTCCCTGTGTGTGGACATTGTTGAGCTATTTTCTTCCTGTAGGTCAGCGTTCCCTACTCCCAAATCCGGGGATAGAAATATAAATACTGCTCCAAATTTTCAAATTTGCATTTCCATCATTCAATGAAGCAGCCAAATTAAGCCTGGAATGCCTTGGTTCCAGTTCCAAATCCTACTTCCAAATCCAGAGCAGCATTTTGACCCACCTTAGGTTACATGCGTCAGGTGCCTGTCTATGGATGAGTCAGCTGTGGCCAGGGAGTAGGGTCATGTTAAGAACATACCAGTTCCCAGCCAGGCACGGTGCCTCGCACCTGTAATCCCAGTGCTTTGGGAGGCCGAGGTGGGTGGATTACAAGGTCAGGAGTTCAAGACCAGCCTGGCCAACATGGTGAAACCCCATCTCTTTTTTTTTTTTTTTTTGAGACGGAGTCTTGCTCTGTCGCCCAGGCTGGAGTGCAGTGGCCGGATCTCAGCTCACTGCAAGCTCTGCCTCCCGGGTTTACGCCATTCTCCTGCCTCAGCCTCCGGAGTAGCTGGGACTACAGGCGCCCGCCACCTCGCCCGGCTAGTTTTTTTGTATTTTTAGTAGAGACGGGGTTTCACCGTGTTAGCCAGGATGGTCTCGATCTCCTGACCTCATGATCCGCCCGTCTCGGCCTCCCAAAGTGCTGGGATTACAGGCTTGAGCCACCGCGCCCGGCCATGAAACCCCATCTCTACTAAAAATACAAAAGTTAGTCGGGCATGGTGGTGCATGCCTGTAATCCCAGCTACTTAGGAGGCTGAGGCAGGAGAATCACTTGAACCCGGGAGGCGGAGATTGCAGTGAGCCAAGATCGCGCCATTGCACTCCAGCCTGGGCGATAGAGTGAGACTCCATCTAAAAAAAAGAACATACCAGTTCCTGCTATAAGTTTATAGATGGAGGAAAAAAATGAAGGATAGTTAATAACTGAGAATTGAGAATGGTGAGCTAGGGAGAGAGACTCTTGGCTCCCTGCTTCATGGAGCCTTTCATATTTCCATTTAGGGATTACAAAATACTTTGATGTCTTCAAGATCCATGAGATAGGAGTATATTATAAGGATGGCTTTTCGGCCAGGCGCAGTGGCTCACACCTGTAATCCTAGCACTTTAGGTGGCCAAGGTGGGTGGATCATTTGAGGCCAGGAGTTTGAGACCAGCCTGGCCAACATGGTGAAATCTGATCTCTACTAAAAAAAAATACAAAAATTAGCTGGGCATGGTTGTCCACGCCTGTAATCACAGCTACTTGGGCGGCTGAGGCAGGACAATCACTTGAACCCGGAAGGAAGAGGTTTCAGTAAGCTGAGATGGCACTACTGCACTCCAGCCTGGGAAACAGAGCAAGACTCTGTGTCAAAAAAAAAAAAAAGAAATGCCTTTTATTAATCAGGTAACTAACATATTTAATTGGGTCTAACACAGATAGTTGTTACCTCAATTTCATATTGTAGTAACTTGTTTTAGAGGGAATCTCTCTACTACACTTGGAAAATGAACATAATTTTATCTCAGTCAAAATGTTGTCAAGGTATTATTAATATTTAGTTTAACTTTTAACAAAGATGAAATGTGTCAAAGTTAAAATTGTATGTGTCATTTTTTAGCATTTTCAGTTACAGAAACCATTTAGGGTGGATAACATTGTGTAGTAGAAGTATGAGTTTAGGTTCTACTTAACTGACTTGATGTATTATAACTTTATTCTGTTCCTTCACATGTTAAAATCTTACAAGTATACCACATATTCAGATACTCACTATGATTAGATGGTAAACTACTAGAATTAATTGTCTTAATAAATTATTAGAGTAATTTATTATTAATTTAGTCTGTGCAAACACGGATAACTTTCAACCACTTAGGAATTCTGAAAACTTAATTTCTCTTCACATATTCTCTTCTAGTTCTAACACTAAATTTATTTTTCTTTTTACTTAGTTTAATGACATGTTTAATAAGTTACTGGGTAACAATGAGGAAACCTAGCCCTGTCTATTCATTTGGGTAAGTTCAAATTATTTTATTTTTTGCTAACTTATGACTACTAAAATATTATTTATAGTAGACAATAAAGAGCTAGCTAGAGTATTTCTGGAAAATAAATGTTGCGTACTTAGTGAAATGATGATCAGATAGTGAAAATAGATAGGCTGGGCACAGTGGCTTGACACCTGTAATCCCAGCACTTTGGGAGGCTGAGGCACGCAGATCACCTGAGGTCAGGAGTTCGAGACCATCCTGGCCAACATGGCAAACCCCTATCTCTACTAAAAATACAAAATTCATCCAGGTGTGGTGGCGTGCACCTGTACTTCAGCTACTTGGGAGGCTGAGACAGGAGAATCACTTGAACCCAGGAGGCGGAGGTTGCAGTGAGCCAAGATCGTGCCATTGCACTCCAGCCTGGACGACAGAGCAAGACTCTGTCTCAAAAAAACAAAAGAAAATAGAAAAGCATCTTCCAAGAAACATAAATATTTAAGGTATAAATCATATTAAAATAAAATGTTCACATTAGGTTTTTTACATTTTATAAAGCAAATATTTAAAGATCACATTAAGTTCTTTAATATTTTGGGAATTTATTTTAGCTAGAGCAAGTACAAAGGATTTTCATGTTAGTGTATCTTCTAGATGTTAAATAAATGTGATATAGTTTAATACTAGGCAGTGGTAAAGATGGATTTTCATCTGAAACTGGATTTGTGATAGCAATGGATCAACAAATAATTTGAGATTTGTTTCCATAATTTTACTTTTTATTTTTATTTTTTTAATTTTATTTTTTATTTTTTTGAGACAGAGTCTCGCTGTGTCGCCCAGGCTGGAGTGCAGTGGCCGGATCTCAGCTCACTGCAAGCTCCGCTTCCCGGGTTCACGCCATTCTCCTGCCTCAGCCTCCTGAGTAGCTGGGACTACAGGTGCCCGCCACCTCGTCTGGCTAGTTTTTTGTATTTTTTTAGCAGAGATGGGGTTTCACCGTGTTAGCCAGGATGGTCTCTATCTCCTGACCTTGTGATCCGCCTGTCTCGGCCTCCCAAAGTGCTGGGATTACAGGCTTGAGCCACCGCGCCCAGCCTTGTTTCCATAATTTTAAAAATTACTGAGGCCAGGTGCGATGGCTCACGCCTGTAATCCTAGCACTTTGGTAGGCTGAGGCGGGAGGATTGCTTGAGTTAGAAGCCAGCCTGGGCAACATAGTGAGACCTGTCGCTACAAAAAAGTTTTTTAAATTATTGTACATGGTGATATATACCTGTGGTCCTAGCTGCTTGGGAGGCTGAGGTGGGAGGATTGCTTAAGCCCAGGAGTTTGAGGCTGCAGTGAGCTATAATTTCATCACTGCATTACAGGTGGCAAGAGTAAGACCCTGTCTCAAAAAAAAAAAAAAATACTGAAAGTTGAAAGGAAATAATCTTTTATATTAAAGGTTTAAAAATGTATTTAAACGTGAGTTCCTTTTAGATTCTAGGAAACAACTTGAAAGAATTTTACTTTATTATTTTTACCTGAAGAGGCATATCAACCAAGGAATTTTACTTTAGTAAAGAAACTTTTGGACCAAACTTACTCTTCTTTTCCACCATACCATTGGGACTATATTCTTTTGAATAAAATTAGGTTTTATTTACGTAATGGGAAGAAGTAAATATAAAATTTTAATGCAAAATAAGGATTTTCATAAATCAAGTCATAAATCAAAATGAATTTTTAAAAAATATTTATTATTTTTAATTTTATTTCTTTTTGAGACAGAGTCTCATTCTGTCACCCAGGCTGGAGTGCGTGCAGTGGTGTGATCTGGGCTCACTGCAGGCTTTGCCTTCCAGGTTCCAGCGATCCTTCTGCCTCAGCCTCCCGAGCAGCTGGGACTACTGGCACCCGCCACTATGCCCGGCTAATTGTTTTTTGTATTTTTAGTAGAGATAGGGTTTCACTATCGAGCCAGGATGGTCTCGATCTCCTGACCTTGTGATCCACCTGCCTCGACCTCCCAAAGTGCTGGGATTACAGGCGTGAATAGATTTTTTTGGTATGGTGTGAAGCAGGAGTAAAGGCATATTCTGGAGTGCAATAGCACAATTCGGCTCACTCCAGCCTCCATCTCCCAGGTTCAAGCAATTCTCATGCCTCAGCCTCCCAGGCACCTGGGATTACAGGTGCACACCACCACGCCCAGTTAATTTTTTGTATTTTTAGTAGAGACGGGGTTTCGCCATGTTGGCCAGGCTGTCGCCCATGTTGGAGTACAGTGGCATTATCATAACTCATTGCAGCCTTCAGCACCTGGGCTCAGGTGACTCTCCTGCCTCAGCCTCCTGAGTTGCTAGGACTACAGGCACATCCCACCATGCCTGGCTGATTTTTAACATATTTTTGGAGTCAGGGGTCTCACCATATTGCCCAGGCTGGTCTTGAACTGGCTTCAAGCGATCCTCCCACACCCCAAGTAACTGGAATTACAGGTATGGAGCCACTGTGCCCAGCTGTTACTATCTTTTTATAAAGGCTATTCTATGGTATGCAGTAGTATTTCATTGTGCTTTTAAGTTATTTTCCTTACGACTAATTGAGCTCCTTTGCATATGTTGATTAACCATTCAGATCACCTCTTTTTTAAAATGCTTGTTAAAAATCTTTTAACCGTTTTCCCTTTTTCTTTATTAATCTGTAACAGTTCTTTATATATAAGTATCTTCTCCTTCTCTTAGTTGCCCTTCTTCTTCTTAATGGTATCTTCTGACGAATGAAAGTTTTAATTTTAGGCCGGGCGCGATGGCACACACATGTAATCCTAGCACTTTGGGTGAGGTGAGCGGATCATTTGAGGTCAGGAGTTCGAAACCAGCCTGGCCAACATGGTGAAACCCCATCTCTACTAAAAGTACTAAAATTAGCCACGCATGGTGGTGGGTGCCTGTAATCCCACCTACTTGAGAGGCTGAGGCAGGAGAATCACTTGAGCCTGGGAAGCAGAGGTTGTGGTGAGCCGAGATCGCGTCATTGCACTCCAGCCTGGGCGACAAAGTGAGACTCCATCTCAAAAAAATAAAAGTTCTAAATTAAATTTATTTTTTCGGGTTGGTCCTTTTGTGTATTTGTTAAGAAATCTTGGCATGCCCCCAGGTCATAAAGACACTTTGCCCTGTTATCACCTAGAAGCCTTACTGTTCAATTTTTCATATTTAATCCTACAATCCAGTTGGAATAGATTTTTTTGGTATGGTGTGAAGCAGGAGTAAAGGCATATTCTGGAGTGCAGTAGCGCAGTTCGGCTCACTCCAACCTCCATCTCCCAGGTTCAAGCAATTCTCATGCCTCAGCCTCCCAAGCACCTGGGATTACAGGCGCACACCACCACACCTAGTTAATTTTTTGTATTTTTAGTAGAGATGGGGTTTCGCCATGTTGGCCAGGCTGATCTTGAACTCCTGGCCTCAAGTGATGTGCCTGCCTCGGCCTCACAAAGTGCTGGGATTGCATGTGTGAGCCACCGCACCTGGCTCTTCTTTATTGCTTTTATGTGCCACCTTTTTCACAAATCATGACTATGTATGTGTAGGCCTGTTTCTAGATTCTCTTTTCTGTACAATTTGGTGTATTTGTACTTGGATTAGTACTGTACTATGTTAATTATTACAGCTTTGAAATACCTGTTGATATCTGGTAGTATAAATCTTCCAGCTTCGTTCTTCTTCAAGATTATCTTTGCTTTCCTTCACGTTTTGCAGTTCCATATGCATTTTAATATCAGCTTCTCAAATTCCACAAATAACGTTGGTGCATTTGCCTGCTGTTTTTTCCTGTTCCTTCTTATTTTTTCAGTAGCTGGAAAAAACACTTAATTTGTATTCTATTATAACCTACTTTTTTCACTCATCTTTTTCCATGTCAATAAATGCTTTTTTTGTTTAATAATATATAGTGTTATATTGTTGATTCCAACATTTTTCCCTTACACATAACAATGTGATGTATAGCCTTAATTTTTTTAATTTTTTCTGTGCCTCCATGATTATTTTCTTGAAAAATTTTAAACATTTATACTTACCGTAAATATTGCATACCATTAGACCATGTGTTGCAGGAAAAACTAAAACAACAGTTCCTGGCCTCTAGCTTATAGTCTAGGGATTATAAAATATGCTCATAATGTCACTGTAGTTATGTATAGAAATGAGAGGCAGTATAATAAGTGGTTAAAATATGAACTCTAGAGTCAGAGTGTCTGAGTTTGAAAACCTTCTACTTGCTAGCTATATGACTCTAAACAGTTACTTTTCTTTTTTATGTCCTAAATTTCTTATCTGTTTGAAAAAAAAAAAAATGAGCCAAGTGTGTAGTCCCAGCTACTCGGGAGGCTGAGCTCGGAGGATTACTTGAGCCTGGGAGTTCAGGGTCCAGCCTGGGCAACATAGCGAGACCCCCATCTCTTCAAAAAAAAAGAAAAAAGTGGATAAAGTAATTCTAAAAAGGGGTTGGGAGGTTTAGATGAGGTAATATGTTAAGTACTCTGGTGTCTAATGCACAGTGGGTCAATTAAGTGTTATTATTATGATTGTGATTATTTCTAGAAAAATAAGGACTATAAGTGGGTCCTGGTAATTGTCTTTTTTTTTTTTTAATAATTTTAAAGTATTTCTGGGAAGAGAAAGACTCTGGCATGGGCTGAAGGTGCTCTCTCTTCTGGGTCCTGGGAATTATACAAATAGGTACTCTTTGGAATCTGTGATTTTCATTGTTTATTATTCTTCTAGAAACCCTAATCTGCTCTAACAGTGTTTGGCTCATAGTAGACAGCACCTATGTGTATTAAGTGAGCAAATAAATGAATGTAAATGTGTTCTAGAGAGACTGGTTTGTGAATTGAAAGAATTGTGATGATCTAATTAATGTTTTGGTTTCAGGTTTGAAAGATTAGAAGTCCTGGCTGTATTTGCCTCCACAGTCTTGGCACAGTTGGGAGCTCTCTTTATATTAAAAGAAAGGTACATTTGTATATGATATTACTCTAAATCTCACCTATGACACCTTTGGGAACATGAAAGAAACCCGTCAGACACATTTGCTTTCAAGGGTATGAAAATTTAGATGAACAGGGCTGGAGTTTTGATAGTACAGTTTTTTTATGTTTCAGACATTTTCGTCTGTTTCACTTGTTTTACTTTTTTAAAGCTACTAAATTGAATGAGGAGTGGTTGTGAATGAAACAGAGATTCAGTCAGGCATGTTTGATGCTTATTACAAACTCATTGAAATCAGCTTGGCAGAGAAAGATTGACATTACATATTAAGGATAATTTGTGAAAAAAGAAAACAACTAAAAGGGATAATTTGTGAGTCTCCTTGCCTCATCACTGCTAATAGTTATAATATTAAAAGATTTTGTGAACTTTAAGGTGGGTTAATGATATATTTAATAAAGCTTTTTAACTTTATAATTTATAGGACTTATTTAATACATTTTTATTTCTTTTAGTGCAGAACGCTGTTTGGAACAGCCCGAGATACACACGTGAGATTTTATTTTCGATGTATAATTTACTATTGATTCTTAATTATTAATTGATGTATTATTAAACACTTGGCCAATGTCAGAGTTCAGACTGTGGCAACATAAGTTTTTGCTGGTATTTCACAAACAAAATTCCCAAATACCAAGACTCCATTTCTTTACCCATAACAGTTCCCAAGTTCTAAATATTTTTATACTGCACAGGAAGGCCTTTCTATCTTGGCTTCAGGCTTCTCATTATTTCCAAACCTAGGAAGCACTAAGCCAGCTTCCCCTAGTCTTCTGTAATTTCAAATTTGACCTTCAAAATCTTTTCATAGCACCTATAGAAAAGAGAATTGGACCAGGCTCGGGCTCACACCTGTAACCCCAGCACTTTGGGAGGCTAAGGCAGGAGGATCACTTGAACCCAGGAGTTCAAGACCAACCTGGGCAACAGAGTGAGACCCTGTCTCCAAAAAGAAAGAAATGTATATATATGTTTCGTATATATTGCAACTATGTGATTTTCATATATATATGAAAAGAGAATTGTATGTATCATATATATGAAAAAACAATTGTATTTCTCAACCGCATAGTTGCCAGCTATATGGACCTTATCTATTCTGATCAGTTTAATTCCGAAAAGTCTGATTTGTCCAGCGTATCATAAAACAAATACCTTTAACATTTATACAAAATTATAACAGTAGGAAGATACTGTTAATGCTAAAAGTCCTTTCTTATCCTTTGTAAGATGGAGCAACAGTAGATGGGACATGGGTGATGGGGCTAGAAACTAAGTTCAGGTTCTGTATCTGGAAACACCAAATCATTAAAGTAGACCACTTTTCCCACCTCTTAGTCCCTCTACATATTGAGATTACCTACTGATAATACCAAGAACAAATTAAAGGTGAATGTTATCATTCTTTTTAGGGGAAGATTATTAGTTGGTACTTTTGTGGCTCTTTCTTTCAACCTGTTCACGATGCTTTCTATTCGGAATAAACCTTTTGCTTATGTCTCAGAAGGTATGTTTTTTATTTACTATTAATATAAAAATCCAACTAATCTCTTATAAAAACAAGTCTTTTGTTTGTTGCATTCACTCAAATCAATGAGGAAGTATATTCTGAAGAGAAGAGAGAACTAGCCCAAATGTTCTCAAGTCTTTTTTAAGTGGAAAATTATAAAACAAAATCTCACTAGTTCAAGCTTTAAAATAACAAATTATTTTGAAACAGGCAGGAGTGACCTGTAAATTAAATCATGTGATGATGAAAAATTACATTTACCAAATAATGTGAGATTTTAAATGTGTAATCTATCTAAGAAAAGTCTCATTGTAAGCATTTTAGAAGTCTCAGTATACTTAGAATAGTTGATATACTAATTGAAACTAGTTGTATTTTGTTAATAAAGTAAGTTCCCAGGAACTTCTCTTTGGCAATGGTGGATGGGCATACATATTTGCAAGTAGCCAAACTTTATTTCTTTTGAAATATTCTTTTATTTTGAAGTGTTTACAACTTCAGACTGATTTTTCACTTTTGTAGTCTAAATTATTGGCATTTTTCAATAATTTCAGTGTTTTGGAATCCCACTAACGCACAAAAGAGTTAGCCACTAAGAGATGGAGAAGTGAGGTAAAAACAGAAATGGGATGTTTGCACAGACCCACACTTTGAAGTATAGAGAAGCACAGATAGGTGTGGATCTTTTTAGATCTCACTCTAGGACAGTCAAGAGAAGAAAGTTTTCTGAAATGCCCATTCAAGTTTAAACAACTTCATGAATGTTATGAAGATAAGTTGTGTTTGTATGAGTTAAAGAATTACTGCATGAATTAGAAAAATAAATAATGTTACTTATGATCACCTGAATTTCTTGAAAAAAATTCATAATTTATAAAATACTATAACACTTACTCTAGAAATTTTTAAGATGGTGCAAAGATTTGGAAACACTATTTCTCTGCAAAGATCAGGAAGACATAAGAAGGAAATAAGACTACTGATAATCTTACGACCCACAGATAATATGTTAACATTTCTATGTTATTCCTGTCACTTTTTTGTATGTACACGTACATATAATTTTATGTGCTTACTTAGAATTATATATATTACAATTTTATGCCTGGCTTTTTTTTTTTTGAAACGGAGTCTCACTCTCTTGCCCAGGCAGGAGTGCAGTGGCACAATCTTAGCTCACTGCAACCTCTGCCTCCTTGGTTCAAGGAGTTATAGGCATGTGCCACCATGCCTGGCTGATTTTTGTATTTTTAGCAGAGACGGGGTTTCCCCATGTTGGCCAGGCAGGTCTCGAACTCCTGACCTCAGGTGATCTGTCCACCTTGGCCTCCCAAAGTGCCAGGATTACAGGTATGAACCACTGCATCCAGCCATGTCTGGCTTTTTTGTTAGCATTATGTCTTCAGTATTGCTTCTCATTAAATACTCTTTGAATGTAAGTGATGTTTTAATGCTTGCATAATATTCTGTTATGAATATTTTAAAATATTTTATACATTTCCAACTTTTCCTTTTATAAATAACTATAATCAGCCTCTTTAGATCAACTTTGTCTGCATTTTTTATTCCTTCTGTAGGATAAATTCCCTGAGAAAGAATTATTTACTGGATTAAAAATACAGTATTTTTTAAAGGCTTTGTTGTATATTGCCAAATTTATTTCCAGAAAAGTTATCTAGTTTATATCTTTATTAATTTTATTTTATTTTATTATTATTTTTCATAGAGACAAAATCTCCCTGTATTATCCAGGCTGGTCTCAAACTCCTGGGCTCAAGCAGTCCTCTCACATCAGCCTCCCAAAGTGCTGGGACTACAGGCGTGAGCCACTGCTCCCAGTCTGCTTTATATTTTCATTAGCTGGAAATGAAGGTTCCCAGAAACATCAAGATTTGTGACATTAACTGGGCTTGGTAGCATGTGCCTGTAGTCCCAGCTACTCAGGGGACTGAGGTGGTTGTATTGCTTGAGCTCAGGAGTTTGAGTCCAGCCTGGGAAACATAGCAAGACTCTGGCTTTAAAAATAATGAAGGCTGGGTGTGGTGACTCACATCTGTAATCCCAGCAGTTTGGGAGACCAAAGCAGGCGGATCACAAGGTCAGCAGTTCGAGACCAGCCTGGCCAACATGGCAAAACCCTGTCTACTAAAAAATGATAAAAATTAGCCGGGCATGGTGGCAGGCACCTGTGATCCCAGGTACTCGGGAGGCTGAGGCAGGAGAATCCCTTGAACCTGGTAGGCGGAGGTTGCAGTGAGCCGAGATCACGTCATTGCACTCCTGCCTGGGTGATAAAAGTGAAACTCCATCTCAAAAAAAAAAAAAAAGAAAGAAAAAGAAAAAAGATTTGTGAAATTACTTGAAATTTAAGTGGAAAATAATATTGAATACTTTCTATATGCCAAGCACTGCTAAATAGTTTACATAGAATGGCCCATTTAATTCTATCCATATGAAGTAAATACTTTTATTATGCCCATTTTACACTAAGGCACTGAGAGATTAAATTACTTACCCAGTGCTACACATCTAGTTACAGGCAGAGCTATGATTTAAAGCCAGATATTCTGACATCTTACTTAACTGCTCAACTGTTTTTCTTTTGCATAAGTCTTGCCGATCTTTTTTACATGATGTTACACATTTTAAAAATGGGTATTTCTGTAGCACTCTGGGATAAATGGAAGAGGATTCTTGAGCCTAGACACAGGCTACTTGTCCAAGAATAATAACTGACAGGTGTCTTTGTAGGTACCCAGGTCCTCACCTGGCTTTTTTGAGAGTTGAGGGAAGTAATTTGTACGTCATTTGAATATCCCTTATCTGAAATGCTTGGGGCCAGAAGTGTTTCACATTTTAGGTTGTCTTAGATTTTGGAGTCTTTGAATTATATGTATGGGTTGAGCATCCCAAACCTGAAAATTCAAAATTCATAATGCTCCTATGAGCATTTCCTTTGAGTATCATGTTGGTGCTCAAAGTTGTGGATTTTTGGTTTTCAGATTTGGGATACTCAGCATATACCTATGGCCCATTCCCAGCACACTGGTTAGGAAGTTCTGCTTAAAAGTATAAAGAACCACCGGGCACGGTGGCTCACACCTGTAATCCCAGCACTTTGGGAGGCTGAGGCAGGTGGATCACCTGAGGTCAGGAATTCAAGACCAGCCTGACCAACATAGTGAAACCCAGGTCCGGAGTTCAAGAGCAGCCTGACCAACATGGTGAAACCCCATCTCTACTAAAAATACAAAGTTAGCCAGGTGTGGTGGCACGCGCCTGCAATCCCAGCCACATGGGAGGCTGAGGCAGGAGAATTCCTTGAACGCAGGAGAGGGAGGTTACAGTGAGCCGAGGTGGCACCCCTGCACTCCAGCCTGGACAAAAAGAGTGAAACTCCATCTTAAAATAAAAAGTATAAAGAATATTTAATAGTAACAATGACATATCTAAGTTCACTAATTCCCTCAGGTCAACTGTATATTGTATAATAGTTGAAACTGCTTTTGACTTAGTGGCATAAGGGCATAAAAGAGGAAACATTTATAGATTTGAGGAGTAGCATGTTCTTTTGTAATGTTATTCAGTCACTGCCAAATTTATTTTTTAAAATTAAAGAACTCAAGTATTTCAGATAGTGGTTTATTTTCTTCTATATAGATAATTTAAGTATTTTCTTCTTAAAGCTGCTAGTACGAGCTGGCTTCAAGAGCATGTTGCAGATCTTAGTCGAAGGTAAGATGTTATGGAGTTTCATGATACGCATAATTGAAAGGAATACACAAGAAATGCATCTATCATGGGAACTTAAATTATTCATTGCTGAGGTTACTACATGAATCACACAGATCAGATTGTTATTCTCCCTTTAGTTTTTAATTGACGATACAAAAGAGAACTTTATAAGTGAAAGGGCTTTGTTCACAAATCCTCTTTGCTTTCTTTAAGAAGTACACTATGTGGTACCAAAATACAAATTATCTTTACAAGGTTGTCATCAGTTTTATGTGAGTTCTGCTAATGGATACTCTTTCTGTTTGTTTTTTCTTAGCTTGTGTGGAATTATTCCAGGACTTAGCAGTATCTTCCTTCCCCGAATGAATCCATTTGTTTTGATTGATCTTGCTGGAGCATTTGCTCTTTGCATTACATATATGCTCATTGAAATTAAGTGAGTATTTTTTATTGTTGTCAAGTATGTTTTGATTTCTGGGGCCTTAATTTTAAGGGCATCAGCAGGATGGATAGTGGTCAAGCTTCTAGCAGTTTTGCTTATGACCTGTGTAACTTAGATCACGTCTTTTTCTTAGGTGTCTTCATCTGAAAACTTAAGGGGCTTGGGTTCAATAAGTATTTCTTACCACCATATATAAAGCAGACTGGAAAACAATTTAAATTGCCTACTACTGACCTGATGAGTAAAACAGAAAAGAGAACAGTAAGAAAGAGATCTGAACCACAGCTGCTATTGCTGAGAGAGGGAGGAGAAGAGGATGTAGGTGTGAAACAATTTTTTAAAAATAAAGCCTTTTAGGAAATAGGCTTTACAGCTGCTTTAAGCTTAACATGTTATGGCATATGATTCTTTGGCTACCCACCTTTTAAATATTAGTCTTTACTAGAATTTGTCCTTCTTCTTCTTGCTCTTTTGTGTATTTTCCTTTAAAATCACATGCAAGTATTTGTTTTTGTTTGCTACTTCTGTGGGATTTCTAGATTTTTATTTCTTTTTTTTTTTTTTGGTTTTGAACCTTTAATGAGAAAAAAATATATAATGTCGAGCTCAAGAACACTGTGTGTTTGGTGTCATTGGGTCAAGGGTTGGGGATACACACGGCAGAATTCGGAAACAGAGTATACATCAACAAAAATATTAGTCACAACAAGAAAAACTGGTGCCTGGCACAATCAACTCTCAGTTTCCTCTTCACTCAGCAGCATGTTGGGGATCCCGCGGCTGATGGGGAACATACGTCCAGACTCCGGGCACTGCAGGGTGCCCTCTATCACTTCCACCTCCAGCAGCAGATGGTGCATGGTCCTCAGAAACTCTTCATTCTCCTCATATCCCTCAACCGGCCCTTTAGGCACCTGGATCAGGCGCAAATTATCGGCCGCCTCCAGGAACGCCGCCCACTCCACCTTAGGTATCATACGCGCCACGAAGTTGGGGTTGAACTCCACAGGGCAGATACGGACCTCAGTGGCCTGAAGGCGCAGGGGGAAGCCACGGGACCCCACCCCCCGCACATGCGAGCTCAGCAGGTTATGGGTGAGCAGTTTCATATCGCCGAACAGGCGCTCGTCAGCCTAGATTTTTATTTCTAGCCCACATATCTACTGAATTACAAAAGACGTGTCTTCCTGACTTCTGTATGTGTCTGCTTTAACTGAACCTGTTTTCCCTTAACTCCGAAACTGTTTTTTCTTGTATCTCCCATCTCAGTGAATGGGAGATACAAGAAAAATACTGTCATTTATGCCAATGCATTCTTATTTTAAATTGCATTAAAATATACATAACATAGAGTTCTTTTTTTTCTGAGATGGAATTTCGCTTTTGGTGCCCAGGCTGGAGTGCATGATCTCGGCTCACTGCAACCTCCGCCTCCCGAGTTCAAGCAATTCTCCTGCCTCAGCCTCCCAAGTAGCTGGGATTACAGGCGCCTGGCATCACACCTGGCTAATTTTGTATTTTTAATAGAGATGGGGTTTTGCCATGTTGGCCAGGCTAGTCTTGAATTCCTGACCTCAGGTGATCCACCTGCCATGGTGGCTCATGCCTGTAATCCCAACATAGAGTTTTTTATTTACATTGAGTGTACAATTTAGTGATGTTACCTGCAACCATTACCACCATCCATCTCCAGAACCTTTTTCCTCCTTCCTTCCTTAAACTCCATGCTCATTAAACAGCTTTCGTTTTCTTCCTCCTCACAGCCCCTGGAGACCACCATTCTACTTTCTGTCTCTAGGAATTTGACTTCTCTAAGTACTTCATAGAAATGAAATCATGTAATATTTGTTCTTTTGTGTCTGCTTATTTCACTTAGCATAATGTCCTCAAGGTTCATCTATGTTGTAACGTGTTGGAATTTCGTTCTTTTTTAACGCTGAATCACATTCCAGTGCATAATGGGTAAACAACGCATTTTGTTTACCCATTTATCTATCAATGGATATTTGAATTGGTTCCATTTCTTTCTCTATTGTGAATAATGCCACTGTGAACCCGAGTGTACAAATACCTGAGTCCTTCCTTTTAATTCTTATGGGTATATACCCAGAAGTGAAATTACTGGGTCATATGATATGATAATTTATTTAATTTTTTATTTTTGTGGGCACATAGTAGGTATATATATTTATGGGGTACATGAGTTATTTTGATACAGGCATACAGTGCATAATAATCACATCAGGATAAATGGGGTATCCATCACCTCAAGGATTTATTTTTTCTTTGTGTTATAATCTAATTATGCTCTTGTTTATTTTTAAATGTACAATAAATTATTGTTGACTGTAGTAACCCTGTTTTGCTATCAAATAGTAGATTTTATTTATTCTAACTATATTTTATATCCATTAATCATCCCCCCACATCCCCCTAATATTTTAGTTTTTTGAAGAACTCTAGTGCATCCTTAAATATCCACTTTTCCTCCCTCCTCCCCTCTCACCACTCCCCAAGCCATTTCTAATTCATCTCCAAGCCTTGTGTAATTGTTTATTAATATTTATTTATTTGGCTGGATGCGGTGGCTCACACCTGTAGTCCCAGCAGTTTGGGAAGCTGAGGCGGCCGGGTCACCTGAGGTCAGGAGTTCAAGACCAGCCTGGCCAACATGGCAAAACCCTGTCTCTGCTAAAAATGCAAAAATTAGCTGGGCATGGTGATGCACACCTGTAATCCCAACCACCTGGGCGGCTGAAGCAGGAGGATCGCTTGAACCCAGGAGGTGGAGGGTTATATGTGAGACATACATGTATAATATATATCATGATATCATATATCATATATTATATATCATAATATATGATATAATAATGATGTATAATATATGATATATAATTATGATATATAATATATAATTATATCATATTATCAACATATATTAATATATATTATATATTATATTATCACATATATAATATAATTATATTACACAGAGTCCTGTGTAATCAGGGCCCTACCAACCTTACTAACCATCTATCTATTCCTGACCATTTGTGGTTTTATTGCTGGGTGATGGTTTTCATGCCCCTGCACATGCAGCTTTCACTTGCTCATCTTTGAAGTCTCTGCCCAAATGTCACCTTCTCTTTTTATATTTGGCCTTTCTGGATTATCCCCACCCCAGTAAGCCTTGTCACTCAATCTTTGGTGCAGCCGTGGTACACTGTAGGCATTTCTGCCTTAGTGCCTGAAGTGCTTCATTATGTTTTTCACATGTGTATCTCCTATCATTTCTAGGGCAAGGATTGTGTATCATTCACATTTCTATTCCCAGCATGTGGGAAAAAGTAGAAAAGAGTGCACAATCAGCTTTTAATTATTGGCATTTTGGTCTGTGTTGTTGGTAGAACTTCAGCCAGTTTGAATTGTTGATGTTGGCTACAGTGTTACCATAAAAAAATTCCTGGAGAATCTTACCTGGTGAAATTCCTGGGGAATTTGAACTTTTATTGGAAATAATTATCGCTCACTGGAAAATTGATATAATTACTGATATATTTCATTAGTCTTTCTGTATCAAAAATTACTAGTTGAGTGACACGCGGCCAAGGCCGAGCGGCCACCCTGCCCCTACTTCCTTTCACGTTTTCTTTTCTTTTTTTTTTTTTTTTTTTGAGACGGAGTCTCGCCCTGTCGCCCAGGCTGGAGTGCAGTGGCCAGATCTCAGCTCACTGCAAGCTCCGTCCCCTGGGTTTACGCCATTCTCCTGCCTCAGCCTCCCAAGTAGCTGGGACTACAGGCGCCCGCCACCTCACCTGGCTAGTTTTTTGTATTTTTTTTTTTTTAGTAGAGACGGGGTTTCACCATATTAGCCAGGATGGTCTTGATCTCCTGACCTCGTGATCCGTCCGTCTCGGCCTCCCAAAGTGCTGGGATTACAGGCTTGAGCCACTGCACCCGGCCCCTTTCACGTTTTCTCTGCCTGTAGGTGGTTGTGGCCACTGTATCCGGAGGGAGGCAGCAGTGGCCAGTAATGCCTGGGAAACTCCTTTGGGGGTACATTTTGGAACTGGAAGCACCCTTGGAGGAGTCCGAGAGCCAGAAGAAGGAGGGGCAAAAGGGCGTTATGGATATCACAATTTCAGATAATGGATTATGGACCTGTACTTCCTTTATATGGTTGTTAAGAAGATTGAAACAAGATACTCTGAAAGCACATTACACAGTGCTGGAGTGACAGAAGGAAGTCAAGGCACCATTATGACTCAGATGAGAAATCAGGAACAAGAGAAAATGGTGTTACAGATTACCTGGATGCTCCCAAGATGAAAAAAAACTAAAATGAAAGAGAAGCTAAATGGTGATACTGAAGGAGGATTTAATAGACTTTCAGATAAATTCTTTAAATCTTGTAAGTCAGTAAGAAAAGATCTACCGAATGGAGATATTGATGAATGTGAAAAAAAAAAGCAAGTATCATCCTTAGATAGTTCTACTCATAAATCAAGTGATAATAAACTAGAGGAGACCTTAACACATGAGCAGAAAGAAGGAGCCTTCTCCAATTTTCCTATTTCTCAAGAGAATGTAAAACTTCTGAAAGGTTGAAGTTCTGAATAGGAAACATCTCTCTTTCCTATTCTAGTTAAGACCTTTGGTCCTGTATATGAAGGAAAAGATTTAATAGCTCAAGCACGGATGGGAACAGGAAAGAAAGACATTCTCTTTTGCCATCCCTTTGATTGAAAGACTCTAGAGAAATCAAGAAACAGTTTTTTGTTTGTTTGTTTTTTGAGATGGAGTCTTGCTCTGTTGCCCAGGCTGGAGTGCAGTGGCATGATCTGGGCTCACTGCAAGCTCCACCTTCCGGGTTCACACCATTCTCCTGCCTCAGCCTCCCGAGTAGCTGGGACGACAGGTGCCTGCCACTGCGCCCAACTAATTTTTTTTTGTATTTTTAGTAGAGACAGGGTTCCACCATGTTAGCCAGGATGGTCTCGATCTCCTGACCTCGTGATCCACCCACTTCGGCCTCCCAAAGTGCTGGGATTGCAAGCGTGAGCCACTGCGCCCAGCTCCGATTGGATCTTTCTAAACTGCCACGTTGTGCTTGATAAGTGGATCAAATGTTAGATTTAGGTTTTGCTGAACAAGTTGAAGATATTATTCATGAATCCTACAAAACTGATTCTGAAGACAATCCTCAGACTTTACTTTTTTCTGCAGCTTGCCGACAATGAGTATACAAAGTTGCAAAAAAATGCATATGCATGAAATCCAGATACGAACAGGTTGACCTTGTTAGAAAAATGACTCAAAAGGCTGCAGCTACTGTGGAACATTTAGCCATCCAGTGTCATTGCTTTCAGAGGCCAGCAGTTATTGGAGATGTCCTTCAAGTCTGCAGTGGGTCTGAAGGGAGGGCTATTATTTTCTTTGAGACCAAGAGGAATGTAACTGAAATGGCCATGAATCCACACATAAAACAGAATGCCCAGTGTTTACTTGGGGACATTGCACAGTCACAAAGAGAAATTACACTAAAAGGCTTCAGAGAAGGTAGTTTTAAAGTTTTGGTGGCAACCAATGTGGCTGCCCATGGTTTGAACTTTCCTGAAGTTGACCTGGTGATTCGAAGTTCTTCCTAGGATATTGAGTCCTATATCCATCGTTCTGGATGCACAGGTAGAGCTGGACGGACAGGGATTTGTATATGTTTTTATCAACCAAGAGAAAGAGGTCAACTAAGATATGTGGAACAAAAAGCAGGAATTACTTTTAAATGTGTAGCTGTTCCTTCTACAATTTATTTAGTTAAATCTAAAAGCATGGATGCCATAAGCTCTCTGGCTTCCTTTTTTTATGCTGCTGTTGATTTTTTCCAGCCATCAGCTCAGGTACTGATAGAAGAGAAAGGGGCAGTGAATGCACTGGCTGCAGCTTTGGCCCACATTTCTGGTGGGCCAAGATCTTTGAACCACGATCTTCGATCACCCCTGATAAGGGATTTGTGACCATGACTCTGGAAAGCCTAGAGGAAATACAAGATGTCAGCTGTGCTTGAAAAGAACTTAACAGAAAGCTGAGTAGTAATGCAGTGTCTCAGATTACCAGAATGTGCCTCCTGGAAGGAAATGTGGGTGTTTGCTTTGGTGTTCCTACAACTAAGTCAGAAAGGTTACAGGCAGAGTGGCATGATTCCGACTGGATACTCTCAGTGCCAGCCAAATTACCTGAAATTGAAGAATATTATGATGGAAACACATCCTCTAATTCCAGACAGAGGAGTTGCTGGTCAAGTGATCAGTCCGGCTGGTCAGGTGGTCGATATGGCAGCCAGTCAGGTAGACAGAGTGGACAAAGGAGTCGCTTAGGAAGTTGACAAGGTGGTAAAAGACGAAGTGGGAATAGAAATCGATCAAGAAGTGGGAGCTACAAACAGAGTTTTCACTATTTGATGGTTAATCTACCAGTATGAGCTTGCCTATTTCTGCCTAATCATGTACATTATCCACCAAAAATTAGGTCATCATAGTTGAGGTATGTGTCTACTATTTGCAAAGAAATTGGTAGTATTTTTTTAAAAAGTATTTCACAAGAATGGTTGTAAACAAATCTACTTATCCAGTTACACCTTTGAATTAAAAACCCACCTTTTATTGTCTCTTTAAAAAAAAAAGTTACCAGTTGAAGTTTTTTGTCTGTCTCAAGCAAAAAAAATATATTTCAGCTCTTTCTAGTTGACAGGTAGTTTGACCAAAAAATGCATAATGGAGAAATGTCCACATTTTTTTCATCATACCTCTTCCTACTAATTAACATAATTATTAGTTATTTTTCCACTAAACTTTGACAGGAAAGAATTCTAAAAACTGGAGTTTTTTTCTTTGAAATGTTTCTTTGCGAGTAGTAGCCAATTGTGATAAAATTGTGTCCGGTTGCTCCGTCCTGTTGGTTTAGATAATTAATGTTCAGGAGATTTAGTTGTAATATGCTCAGTGAGATATAAATTTAAAACATAAAATTGTTTTTTCCTTTTAGTAATTACTTTGCTGTAGACACTGCCTCTGCTATAGCCATTGCCTTGATGACATTTGGCACTATGTATCCCATGAGTGTGTACAGTGGGAAAGTCTTACTCCAGGTAAGGTTCTTCTTCCAATGTGTGTGCTTAACGTTAGCCATGTTCTTCTACCAGATTAAAAAGTTGCATGTGTTCTTCTACCAGATAGTGAAATTTTTGTTTTTTAGTTTAATTTAATTTATTATTATTATTTTTTTAGAGACAGGGCCTCGCTGTGTCATCTAGACTGGAGTACAGTGGTGGGATCTCGGCTCACTGCTGCCTTGACCTCCCAGGCTCAGAGGACCCTCCCACCTCAGTCTCCTGAGTAGCTAGGACTGCAGGCACACACCACCACACGTAGCTAATTTTTAAAAATTTTTGTAAGGATGGGCTCTCACTATGTTGCCCAGGCTAATCTCAAACTCCTGGGCTCAAGTGATCCTCTTGCCACGGCCTCCCAAAGTGTTAGGACTATAGGCGAGAGCCATTGTGCCCAGCCATATTTTTTAATTACAAAAAGTTTTTTGGCAGGGTGAGGTGGCTCACACCTATAATACCAGCACTTTGGGAGGCCAAGGCGGGCAGATCACAAGGTCAGGAGTTCGAGACCAGCCTGGCCAACATGGTGAAACCCTGTCTCTACTAAAAAAATACAAAAATTAGCCAGACATGGTGGTGTGCGCCTGTAATCCCAGCTACTCAGGAGGCTGAGGCAGGAGAATTGCTTGAACCCAGGAGGCAGAGGTTGCAGTGAGCTGACATTGTACCACTGCACTCCAGCCTGAGCAACACAGCAAGACTCCATCTCAAAAAAACAAAACAAAATGTTTTGTTAATGCCCTCCCTTTAACAGTACAGATAGTGAAATTTTTAGTTCCTGGAAGTTCCTGCTAGAAATGAAGTCAAACAATAATCTCTGAAATTCATATAGTAAGAACTTGATGAAAGTCCATTAGCCTGTAAAATAGGCACAAATCCTCCTGTATTTATAATGTGACAAAATCATAAATTTGAAATTATTGTTATGTTTCAAGTGAAAACAATGTTACTTAAATTTTTTTTTTTTTTTTTTTTTTTTTTTTTTTTTTTTGCTCTTGTTGCCCAGGCTGGAGTGCAATGGCACAATCTCGAGGTCACTGCAACCTCCACCTCCTGGGTTCAAGCGATTCTCCTCCCTCAGCGTGCCAAGTAGCTGGGACTACAGCTACGTGCCACCATGCATAGCTAGAATTTTTGTATTTTTAGTAGAGTTGGGGTTCACTACACTGGCCAGGATGGTCTGAAATTCCTGACCTCAGGTGAGCCACCCACCTTGAACCTCCTAAAGTGCCGGGATTATAGGCATGAGCCACTGCGCCTGGCCTGAAATTTTTTTTTAGATATTTATTTTCCCTCAGTAATTTGCTCTGGCTTTTGTGTAATCTGGTTATGACTATTTTATTATTTCCTGCCACTGAGTTAGTGAGACTTTAAAATTTCAAACTTAAAATTTTAAATGACACATTGCTACTTACTGAAACGATAGGAACACCCTGAGTAGAAAGGCAGTTTCCCAGGGCTAGATGTGCATGTAAGCACTGTGGTTTCTTCTGTCGTACTCTTATGCCTTTTCCAAAACTTAAGGCAGTAGCTCCATCTCCAGAAACAATAAAAATAATAAGATAATAGTTGCATAGTGCTATGCCCTATACAAAATACTACCTTTCTAATCATTTCCCAAAGATTTTTTGTTGGTTGGTTGGTTAAGTGTTATTTATCTTTTTATCTTATCTTCAAGATAGAAAAACAGGTATGGGGCCGGGCGTGGTGGCTCAAGCCTGTAATC
>NW_012114599.1:17539167-17540243 GCF_000951035.1 Colobus angolensis palliatus | reverse complement strand
AAAAAAAAAAAAAAAAAAAGAAAGGTATGGGCCAGTGGATGATATTGTTCCACTAGTGGGGCCAGTTGAAACCTCTTTTCTCTAATGATAGGACACCTGTCAAAGCAAAGGCTAGCTTAAAATCCTTTTGGGAAGCGGGTTCAGGACCATTGTTGGCAAACTTTTTTCCTCCCCCGTTATTCATATTTTATTATATTTTTCCCCAGACAACACCACCCCATGTTATTGGTCAGTTGGATAAACTCATCAGAGAGGTAAGATGGAATAGTAAATAAAATCATTTTATTTTATATCGGAGAATTGAAAAGGTGGATACTTTTAATACTTTATTCACCTCTACCTAGAATTTTATTTTAGGGAAGTTCTTGTTCTTCACAGTAACATGCTAGGAGCCATAATATAGTGGCAAACAGAAAAATATGAAAAATTGTTCAATTTGGAAATCAAATTCACTTGAAGTAAATGTGGAAGGTAATGGCCTAACGACCAACCTATTATAAATGCTGTGATTTTTATTTATTTTATTTAGTTACTTAGTTATTTTTTTTGAGACGGAGTCTTGCTCTGTCGCCAGGCTGGAGTGCAGTGGCACAATCTCAGCTCACTGCAAGCTTCGCCTCCCGGGCTCAAGCAATTCTCCTTCCTCAGCCTCCAGAGTAGCTGGGACTATCGGCACGTGCCACCATGCCCAGCTAACCCTTTTTTTTTTGAAACAGAGTCTCGCTCTGTCACCCAGGCTGGAGTGCAGTGGTGCTGTCTTGGCTCACTGCAACCTCCGTCTCCCAGGTTCAAGTGATTCTCCTCCCTCAGCCTCGCGAGTTGCTGGGACTAGAGGTGCATGCCACCACACCCAGCTAATTTTCATATTTTTAATAGAGACAGGGTTTCACTATGTTGGCCAGGCTGATCTTGAACTCCTGACCTCGTGATCTGCCCACATCGGCCTCCCAAAGTGCTGGGATTACAGGCGTGGGCCACCGCACCTGGCCCGCCCAGGTAACTATTGTATTTTTTTTTTTTTTTTAACAAGTGAGAAAGATCAGACAGAAAAGTTACATGATATCCTCAAGGTCTTG
>NW_012114599.1:17535367-17538444 GCF_000951035.1 Colobus angolensis palliatus | reverse complement strand
ATCCGTCTGCCTTGGCCTCCCAAAGTGCTGGGATTACAGGCATGAGCCACTGTGCCCAGTCAAATGCTGTGATTTTTTTTTTTTTTTTTTTTTAGGGGGTACAGAGTCTTGTTCTGTCGCCCAGTCTGGAGTGCAGTGCTGTGTTCTCTGCTCCCCACCAGCTAATTGTACTTTTTCAGTAGAGGCAGGGTTTCACCATGTTGGCCTGGCTGGTCTCGAACTCCTGGCCTTAAGTGATCTGCCCACCTCAACCTCCCAAAATGCTGGAACTACAGACATGAGTCACCATGCCCAGCCTAGACTTTCTTTTAAATTGTTACAAATTTCCACCTACTAACCAATGAAGAAATAAAATAATGAACTATTTTGATGTTGAAACTATTTTAAACCTTTGATTATCAGTGTCACAGAGGCCACTTTTACCAGTATAACTAGCTACTACTCTCAACTAGTGAAGCCTGGCCTTGGGTATGTGTCCTGTGCCACTGTACCAGTGGGCTACACACAATATATCTGGCCTTGGAATTTCTTCTAGACTCACATCCAAACAACATCCTGTGTTGTGCAGAGCTTTGTTATAAGGGAATTCAGAGAAAGAAGTGATTGAGAAAACAAAAAATTATGTAAAAAATCTGATACCACAAAGTGCTAGATATAATAAATATATTCCATATTGATAAAATGAAAAGAACCATACACTGTTACATAAATTGGTGGGGGTAGGGGTTTAAAACTGAGCAGTGGAGACCTGATTCTAAAAGAATTGGGGCAAACAAGAAACTAGGAAAGCAAGGTCTTGGGTCAGTATGGAACAAACAGGATTGCTGTCTTGAGTGGTCTAAGACTTCTCTTAGCTAATGAGTGTCCTTGTGCAGGATTTGGCTATGCCTGAGTCCATAATGTGACTAAACTGCGTTGGATATGTTAAGTACAGACAACTCTGATCACCTCTTTCTGTTTTTGGTTAGGTATCTACCTTGGATGGAGTTTTAGAAGTCCGAAATGAACATTTTTGGACCCTAGGTTTTGGCTCATTGGTATGTTCTTTTACATATGACTTTAGTTATAATTTAAAATATAGTCTTCCATTTTTAAAACTGAAAAAAAAGTATTTCCTTAAAATTTTCTGGAGCCTTTGGATTCCTAGTTATGTTAAGCAGAGTCTAAAATGTACATGAATTCAATTACCTAATTGAGGGATTTTTTGTTGTTTAGAGACAGGGTCTCACTCTGTTGCCCAGGCTGGTCTCAAACTCCTTGCCTCAAGCAGTCCTCCCGCCTTAACCTCCCAAAGTGTTGGGATTACAGACGTGTAATCCCAACAATAGAAGAATGTTTTTTTTTTTTTTCCTTCAAACATGTTAATGGTAATAATACAAGAGTGTCCAGATAAGATAAAATTTGTAGTCAGTGTAATTCCCAAATAAGAAAATGTTTTAAAAAATTAGAAGTGCAATTGCTTTCTTTTTTAACTGCAGTTCTCATTTTGGAGAGTTTGCTGAATATTTTGAAGAACTACAATAACACAAAAATTTCATATTTTCTAATTCAGTTTGAACCTCCATACCAGGGAGGTGTTTTTATGACATGATTTTACGTTAGGAATGATGAGGAAAATACAGAAAATGTAAAGCACTGTAATCTTATCTAAAGAAAACTGCTGTTGATATTTTGGTGTTTACACATTTATTTTCCTTAGAAAATGAGATCATGGACTGGGTGCGACTCATGCCTATAATACCAGCACTTTGGGAGGCCAAGGTGGTCAGATCACCTGAGGTCGGGAGTTCGAGACCAGCTTGGCCAACATGGTGAAACCCTGTCTCTACTAAAAATACAAAACTAGCTGGGCATAGTGGTGTGGCACGCACCTGTAATTCCAGCTACTCAGGAGGCTGAGGCAGGAGAATCACTTGAACTCGGGAGGCAGAGCTTGCAGGGAGCCAAGATCACGCCATTGCACTCCAGCCTGGGTTACAGAGTGAGACTCTGTCTCCAAAAAAAACAGGAAATGAGATCATGCTGTTTTATAATTAGCTCTTTTCATTTAATTAATTTATCATGAACAGTTTTCTATGTCATTAAATACTCTTCTACAGTATCATTTAAAAAAAAATAGGGTTTGATTTTTCTAATATAGCACAAATTTATAGATAAGCAGATCAAAGCTGGTCCAGCAGGTCAGTGATGTTACCCACTTTGCAGTCTTTAGTTTCAGGCTATGCTTTTGTAGTGGTAAAATGGTTTCTTCACCTTCACCTTCCCCAGCTCTTTCCCTCTCTCATTATTTTGGATGTCTAAAATTTATTAGAAGAAAAACTTGAGACTGTAACATCCTCTCCCTCCTTACTGGGAAGGTGCCAAGTGACCAAAGTGTCAAGAGACCAAAGAATGACTTGGACAGGTCCAGCATGGCCAGTAGGTGAGTTTATTAGGACTTACCTACGGGGCACTCCTGGGAAGTAGCAGGACAGCTTTAGAGATCTACCCACCTCCCATTTCTAAGCTGCTTTTAAGCTAATTTTCTTGCTCTTTGCCTACTGTATGTATGTAATGAGACTGTTTTCCTCGGTAGGGTCTCAGGTGCTCTCTCAAAGCTTTGGTTCTCAGGGTTGCTTGCTCCTCGACTGGGCAACATGGCTTTGGCTCACTGCCTGGCCTTCAAAGTTCAGGCAGCAGATATACACCCTCAAATTATCTGGTGGGGGACCCATCACACTATACTTCTCTAGTAAATTCTTTAGAAGGGGCCATTGGGAACAATATTCTCTAAATTCTTGAATGTTGAAAGCAGCTTGTGGACATTATAATTAAAAATTAGTTTGTCTGGATATAAACTCTTCAGTACACATTTGCTTCAAGTTTCTTAAAAATACATTATCCCTTTTACTTCTGGCATGAAGCATTTCTGAGACAATGCCTAATAATAGTTTAATTTTTTTCCTTTTATATGTGACTTGATCTTTTTGCCTGGATGCCCAAAAGATTTTTTTTTAAGTTCACTACCTTTACCAGACTACATCTTGGCATTGGTCATTCCCCATCAGTTATTTCAGGTATGCAGTGCACCCTTTCTT
>NW_012114599.1:17524130-17534454 GCF_000951035.1 Colobus angolensis palliatus | reverse complement strand
AGCCAGGATGGTCTCGATCTCCTGACCTCGTGATCCACCCGTCTCGGCCTCCCAAAGTGCTGGGATTACAGGCTTGAGCCAACGTGCCCGGCCTCTTTTTTTCTTATATAACTTTTTGTGGGATTTGACCCTCTCTCCTTTTCTGTTGCTCATTTTTATGTGAAGTTAGTTTTCCTGAACTTTAAAATTAGGAGTGGTTTAGGGTAGTGTATACAGATTCATAGGTCTAGAGCTCCATCTTCTGATGATTTTGTAAAAGAAGAAAGTTTTTTATTCTGGCTCTGTTCCTCTCTGCCATTTTTACCTTTTTTGTTTTTTTTGAGACAGGGTCTCACTCTGTTGCCAGGCTGGAATGAGTGCAATGGCTTGATCTTGGCTCACTGCAACCTCCGCCTTCCCAGTAGCTGGGACTATAGATGCATGCCACCATGCCCAGCTAATTTTTGAATTTTTTGATAGAAACAGGGTTTCACTATGTTGTCCAGGCTGGTCTCAAACTTCTGACCTCAGGTGATCCGCTTATCCTGTGAGCCACTCTGCCCAGCCTTTTTTTTTTTTTTTTTTTTTTAAAGAGACAGAGTCCTGCCCTGTCACCTAGGCTGGAGTGAGTGGTACAGATATAGCTCACTGCAGTCTCAAATGTCTGGGCTCAAGTGATCCTCCTAACTCAGCCTTCCCAGTAACTGGGATTACAGGTACACGCCACCATGCCCAGATGATCTTTTTAAATTTTTTTGTAGAAACTTGAGTCTTGGTGTGTTGCCTAGGCTGGTCTTGAACTCTTGGCCTTAAGCACTCCTACTGCCTTGGCCTCCCAAAGTGTTGGGATTACAGGCACGAGCCACTGTGCCTAGCCCTGCCTTCCATTTTTATCTGAACCTCTTCTATCCTTTGTCTCAACTATACTACTCAGTTTGGATTTTCTTGCCGTTGTTTCTTTTTGATATGGGGCTTTTTTCTAGAGGGCAGCTTTGCCTGGTTACTTTCAAGGACTCATAGGACTCAGACTGTTGCAGACCCAGTGTATCTGCCCACTGTTGAAATGTGCAAAACTCCTCCCAGTTTCAGCTGCTTTTCTCATATTGGCTGTCCTAGATTTCCATTAAGTCTTCTTAGCCGCTTTGGGGTTTTTAGGTCAGTCAGATGTGCTGTTGCTTCCTGCTGCACAGATTGTGTTACCTTGAAGGTCTCATAGCTTGTATTTGGGTTTTCATAGGGGTACTGGGTTACCTAGTTTTTTGTGGATATTGTCCAGAGATTTTCAGTTTCGCTGTTTTACTTCGTTTTAATGGAAATATTTGAGGCAATTCAAAAACTGCCACCACCTTGCAAGAATCCAACATAATTTTTAGTTTTCTTAGTTTTACATTATCTAAATATGCCATAATTTATTTCATAAGTCCCTTAGTGAATATTTAGATTATCTTCTATTTTTCCTATGTTAACAGGTCTGGAATAAACTTTTTTTTTTTTTGAGACGTAGTCTCACACTGTTGCCTGGCCTGGAGTACAATGGCATGATCTTGGCTCACTGCAACCTCTGCCTCCCAAGTTCAAGCAATTCTCCTGCCTCAGCCTCCCAAGTAGATAAAAACTAGAAAGAAGCTATCTGTGAAACTGCTTTGTGATATGTAGATTCATCTCACAGAGTTAAAACCTTTTTATTGATTCAGCAGGTTGGAATCTCTCGTTTTATAGAATCTGCAAAGGGACAGCTGGGATTACAGATATCCACCACCATGCCCCACGTCTGGCTAGTTTTTTTTGTATTTTTAGTAGAGACAGGGTTTCACTGTGATGGCCAGGCTGGTCCCAAACTCCTGACCTCGTGATCTGCCCGCCTCGGCCTCCCAAAGTGCTGGGATTACAGGCATGAGCCACCGTGCCCAGCCTGGGATAAACATTTTTATGAGATAATCTTTGTAAATATCCATGATTATTTCTTAAGATTAATTTTTAGAAGTTTTTATAAATCAGAAAATATTCACTTTTTTTATGGCTTTTGATGCAGATTCCCAAATTGCCTTCTAGAATGTCTTTTAGAACTACATACTTTGAGTCTTATAGTTCATTTTCAACCATTCTTTCCTTTATTTTATTTTTTTAGATTAATTTTTAAAAATATGAATGCTTCATGAGTTTGCATGTCATCTTTGCACAGAGGCCATGCTAGTCTTATCTGTATTGTTCCAATTTGAGTATATATGCTGCCAAAGTGACCACTTGCCCATTCTTTTAATTGTATTCATGACGCTGGATGGCTTATAAACACAAAGAATATAGTCATCAACTCAGAACTTGGCATCTAGAAACCACACCTATGAAGTCCCTGGTTAAGAGCCAGGAATTTAGTAAAACAAACTTTTGAGCTACTAAAAGTTAATGTCACAAAAGCCATAGATTAATGCATGCACTGTGATTATAGGAGACTTCAGGTTCATACTCTGAAAATAGTTTCCTTATTTTAATTACTTTGATTTCTGTATCAGACTGAAAGAGGATATGGCATCTTTAATACTTATGTAGTGACAACTGTGAATGGTAGTGGCAAAGGAAAAGGGAAAAATCAAAGATGACTTGATTTCGAGACATGGCTCGTCTGAGCTAAAAGTAATAAACCAGAAGTCAAATTCAAGGAATATAGAT
The DNA here is from genome assembly GCF_000951035.1 of Colobus angolensis palliatus. Classification (NCBI taxonomy): domain Eukaryota; kingdom Metazoa; phylum Chordata; class Mammalia; order Primates; family Cercopithecidae; genus Colobus; species Colobus angolensis. The sequence continues at coordinate 17,531,808 of NW_012114599.1, read as the reverse complement.
ATTTTCTCTGTCTCGTGATTGACAGTAACTCTCTTACTATTTTTCTGTATTTAGTATTTCAAGTCATAGATTCAGATGCATTGTAATTAAACAATTTGGCTAATTTATTTGCAGTTTATGTTTTGTAAGAATTTTTTTCTTTTTTGAAAATCTGTGTTTATTTAGAAACCAAAATGGGGTGTCTGCTGGACATTTTATTTACTTTTATTTACTCTATTTTTTTGAGACTGAGTCTGGCTCCATTGCCCAGCCTGGAGTGTAGTGGCATGATCTTGGCTCACTGCAACCTCTGCCTCATGGGCTCAAGCCATCCTCACACCTCAGCCTCCCAAGTAGCTGTGACTATAGGCATACACTATCACACCCGGCTAATTTTTGTATTTTTTGTAGAGATGGGGTTTTGCCATGTTGTCCAATCGGGTCTCAAACTCCTGAGCTCAAGCGATCCATCTGCCTCACCCTCCCAAAGTGCCGGGATTACAGGCATGAGTTACCATACCTGGCCATCTATGATATATATATATATATTTAAGTTTTGATTAGGCAAATAGTACCCAATTGTTAAGAAAATAAAAACTTGTAACTAAGTCATAAAAAAAGAGAGTAAATATCCTTAATAATCTTGCCATCTAGAGATAAATACTGTTATCCTTGATACTTGTGTCTGTCCTTCTGTTTCTTTAACTTTTATTTTTCTTTATTTATGTCTTATTTTATTTTTTATTTATTGAGACAGGGTCTTGCTCTGTCACCCAGGCTGGAGTGCAGGGGCACAGTCATGGCTCACTGCAGCCTCAACCCTCTAGACTCAGGCAGTCTTTCTGCCTCAGCCTTCCTCGTAACTGGGACTGCATATGTGTGCCTGGCTAATTTATTTTTTATAACGATAGGGTCTTGTTATATGGTCCAGGCTGGTCTCGAACTCTTCCTTAAGCAGTCCAACCTAGGTGCCCATCAATCTTAGGCGTTACTGGGCATCTAGGTTGATGCCATGCCTTTGCTATTGTGAATAGTGCTGTGATGAACATCCAAGTACATGTGTCTTTTTGGTAGAAAGATTTATTTTCTTTTGGATATATACCCAGTTATGGGATTGCTGGGTCAAATAGTAGTTCTGTTTTAAGTTCTTTGAGAAATCTTCAAACTGCTTTTTAGAGTGGCTGAACTGATTTACATCCCCACCAACAGTGTATAAACATTCCCTTTTCTCTGCAGCTTCACCAGCATCGGTTTTGGTTTTTTGTTTTTTGTTTTTTAATAATAACCATTCTGGCCCGGTGCAGTGGCTCATGCCTGTAATCCCAGCACTTTGGGAGGCTGAGGCGGGCAGATCACCTGAGGTCAGGAGTTCAAGACCAGCCTGGCCAACATAGCGAAATCCTCTCTTGTACTAAAAATACAAAAATTAGCCAGGCATGGTGTTGTGGGCCTATAATCCCAGCTACTTGGGTGGCTGAGGCAGGAGAATTGCTTGAACCCAGGAGGTGGAGGTTGCTGTGAGCTGACATTGCGCCACTGCACTCCAGCCTGGGCAAGAGAGCAAGACTCTGTCTCAAAAGAACAAAAAATAATAGTAATAATAATAGCAATTCTGACTAGTGTGGGATGGTATCTCATTGTGGTTTTGATTTGCATTTCTCTGCTGATTAGTGATGATGAGCATTTTTTTCATGTTTCTTAGCCACTTGTATGACTTCTTTTGAGAAGTATCTGTTCGTGTTTTTTTCCCATTTTTTAATGAGGTTATTTGTTTTTTGCTTGTTCAATTTTTAAGTTCTGTATAGATTCTGATATCAGACCTTTGTCTGATGCATAGTTTGCGAATATTTTCTCCCATTCTATAGTGTTTCTTGGTTGTCTTGCAGGTTTCTTATAGTTTGAGGTCTATTTTTTTTGAAACGAAGTCTAGCTCTATCGCCCAGGCTGGAGTGCAGTGGCGCAATCTCAGCTCATTGCAACCTCTGCCTACTGGGTTCAAGTGATTCTTCTGCTTCAGCCTCTCAAGTAGCTGAAACTACAGGTGTTTGCCACCATGCCCAGCTAATTTTTTTTTTTTTTTCATTTTTGTAGAAACAGGGTTTCGCCATGTTGGTCAGGTTGCTCTTGAACTCCTGACCTCAGGTGATCTGCCTACCTTGGCCTCCTAAAGTGCTGGGATTAGAGACATGAGCCATAGCAACTGGCCGAGGTCTTAAATTGAAATCTTTAATCCATCTTGAGTTAATCTTTTTATATGGTAAAAAGTTAAGGTCCAGCTTCATTCTGCATATGGCTAGCCAGCTATCCTGGTACCATTTATTAAATAGGTAGTCCTTTTGCCACTGCCTATTTTTGTTGACTTTGTCAAAGATCAGATGGCTGTAGGTATGTGGCTTTATTTCTGGGTTCTCTATTCCGTTCCATTGGTGTATGTGTTTGTCTTTTTACCAGTACCATGATGTTTTGGTTACTGTAGCCTTATAGTTTGAATTCAGGTAATGCAATGCTTCCGGCTTTGTTCTTTCTGCTTAGAATTGCTTTGGCTATTTGGGCTCTTTTTTGGTTCCATATGTATTTTAAAATAGTTTTTTCTAGTTATATGAAAAATGACATTGGTAGTTTGATAGTAATAGCATTGAATCCTAGATTGCTTTGGGCAGTATGGCCATTTTAATGACACTGATCTTCCAATCCATGAGCATGGAATGTTGTTCCATTTGTTTGTGTCATCTGTGATTTCTTTGAACAGTGTTTCATAGTTTCCTTGTAGAGATCTTTCACCTCCTTGGTTAGATGTATTTCTAGGTATTTTATTTCTTTTGTGGATATTGTAAATGGGATTGAATTCTTTTTTTTTTTTTTTTTTTTTTCTTGATACAAGGTCTCTCTTTGTCACCCAGGCTGGAGTACAGTGGTGCAGCCACTGCAGCCTCAACCTCTCAGGTTCAATCAATTCTCCCACCTCAGGCTCCTGGCACTACAGATGTGTGCCACCACACCCAGCTAATTTTTTTAATTTTTTGTAGAGATGGGGTTTCACCATGTTTCTCTGGCTGGGTGTGTGTGTGTGTGTGTGTGTGTGTGTGTGAGAGAGAGATAACCAAAATAGGATCATTTGCTATACCTACTATTGTATTATCTACTTTAAACACATAATTTATGGACCGGGTATGGTGGCTCACGCCTGTAATCCCAGCACTTTGGGAGGCTGAGGCAAGAGGATCGCTTGAACCTAGGAGTTCGAGACCAGCTTGGGCAACATGGTGAGACCTCATCTCTACAAAGAAAACAAAAAAACAAAACCAAAAAAACCCATAATTTATGATAAACACTTTTTCAAGTTAACGAATATACTTCTTACTCCCATTGTAATGCCTGGTGCTCTCTATCCCTTAGAAGCCTTGATATCATCTTTGATGAGTCAGTCTCCCTCATCCTTTACTTCCACCTGGGTATCAAGTCCTTTCATTTCTGCCCCTGGAATATGATATATCTGTCTGTCCCTCTCTGATCCCACTATTTTTGTACTGGCTCAGCTCTCCTCATTTGTTTTGTTTTGTTTTGTGTTTTGTTTTGTTTTTTTGAGACAGAGGCTTGTTCTGTCTCCCAGGCTGGAGTGCAGTGGCATGATCTGTGCTCCCTGCAATGTCTGCCTCCTGAGTTCAAGTGATTCTCCTGCCTCAGCCTCCTGAGTAGGTGGGATTACAGATGCATGCCACTGTGCCCAGCTAATTTTTGTATTTTTAGTAGAATCGGGGTCTCACCATGTTGGCCAGGCTGGTCTTGAACTCCTGACCTCAGGTGATCCGTCTGCCTTGGCCTCCCAAAGTGCTGGGATTACAAACATGAGCCACCATGCTTGGCAGCTCTCCTCATTTCTAATCTAGATTGTTGCAGTTTTTTTCCTACCTGATTACCAGTCATCTATACCTACAATTTTTCTAAACTCTGATTATTTATTTCTGTTAGGTTGCTGATGTTAAATCAAAATTCCTTATCATTTTAGAGTCCTCTGGTAGCCTCTTTTTAACCTTATTACCTACCTATCATTTTTCTTCCTTCCTTCTTCCTTTCTTCTCTTCCCAGGCTGGGAGTGCAATGGCGCAATCTGGGCTCACTGCAACCTCCGCCTCCCAGGTTCAAGCAATTCTCCTGCCTTAGCCCACCAAGTAGCTGGGATTATAAGCGCGTGCCACCATAGCCAGCTAATTTTTGTATTTTTAGTAGAGACGGGGGTTTCACCATGTTGGTCAGGCTGGTCTCGAACTCCTGACCTCGGGTGATCCACCCACCTCACCCTCCCAAAGTGCTGGGATTACAAGTGTGAGCCACTGTGCCCAGCCCCTTCCTCTGTTTCTCCCTCTCCTTTCTTTCCTGTCTTCCTTCTCTCCATCTCTTCTCTCTCCCTCCTCCTCCTTCTGCCCCCTGAAATACTTGGACTTCTTTTTTTTCTTTTTCAAGATAGGATATCACTCTGTCACTCAGGCTGGAGTGGACTGGTGCGATCTTGGCTCACTGCAACCTCAGCCTCCTGGGTTCAAGCAATTCTCCTGCCTCGGTCTCCCAAGTAGCTGGGATTACAGGCACATGCCACTATGCCTGGCTAATTTTTTGTATTTTTAGTGGAGATGGGGCTTCACCATGTTGGCCAGGCTGGTCTCAAAATCCTGACCTCAGGTAATCCACCCGCCTCGGTCTACCGAAGTGCTGGGATTACAGATGTGAGCCACTGTGCCCTGCCAGGACTTCTTTATATACTCGTATTACTGCTTATTCTTACCAAGTATGCCATACATTTTCATTGCTTTTCCCTCAGTGTGGAATGCCTCTCTACTTTTTGAAATTCCATTTAATTACCGACCCTAGATTAAATGCCATCTTCTTTTGAAGTCCTCTTCAATTGAAATTAATACCTACCTTTTCGGCTCTTACAATTTATTTTTTGTATGCTTCATTTATATTCTTCCTTGTATTATAACATACCTATCTTATTCCTACATGGATTTTTCTTTTTTTGTATTTTAAAGATTCCCAAATTATTTAACTCATTGCAATGATAATCACCAGCAAGTAGTCTTTAAGAAATATTAACATTAAGCTTTTTCTTTCATAGAAAATGCCAGGAACTTACCAAATCATAAATAAAATGTTTTATCTAATGAAATTTTCATTAGTATAATTCTAAGCAATCTCTTTCTTATGATTTTGCCCCTTTTAGGCTGGATCAGTGCATGTAAGAATTCGACGAGATGCTAATGAACAAATGGTTCTTGCTCATGTGACCAACAGGCTGTACACTCTAGTGTCTACTCTGACTGTTCAAATTTTCAAGGATGACTGGATTAGGCCTGCCTTATTGTCTGGGCCTGTGGCAGCCAATGTCCTAAACTTTTCAGATCATCACATAATCCCAATGCCTCTTTTAAAGGGTGCTGATGATTTGAACCCAGTTACATCAACTCCAGCTAAACCTAGTAGTCCACCTCCAGAATTTTCATTTAACACTCCTGGGAAAAATGTGAACCCAGTTATTCTTCTAAACACACAAACAAGGCCTTATGGTTTTGGTCTCAATCATGGACATACACCTTACAGCAACATGCTTAATCAAGGACTTGGAGTTCCAGGAATTGGAGCAACTCAAGGATTGAGGACTGGTTTTACAAATATACCAAGTAGATATGGAACTAATAATAGAATTGGACAACCAAGACCATGATGGACTCTAACTTATTTTTATGAGGAATATTGACTCCTTGGCTTCCAATTTATTTAGGAATCCAACTTTGCATTGACTGTTTAATCATTTACTCTAAATGTTAGATAATAGTAAGCTTGTTCACATTTCATGAAACCTATGAAATTATATTTTTGTAAAATGTATTTGTGACAGTGAAATCCTCGTAAATGTTAAAGGTTTTAAATAGGCTTCCTTTAGAAAATGTGTTTCTTTAAATTTGGATTTTGGTATCTTTGGTTTTGTAGTTGACTGCAGTGTGATGTGACCTTACCTTTATAAGAGCCACTTGATGGAGTGGATCTGTCACATTACTAAGATATATTTCTTTTTTTTTTCCGAGACGGAGTCTTGCTCTGCCACTGTGCCCGGCCAATACATTATTATTAACTTAAGGCTGTACTTTATTAAGGTTTCCTTAGTTTTTGTTTTGTTTTGTTTTTTGAGATGGAGTCTCATTCTGTCACCCAGGCTGGAATGCAGTGGTGTGATCTCGGCTCACTGCAACCTCTGCCTCCAGGGTTCAAGTGATTCTCCTGCTTCAGCCTCCTGAGTAGCTGGGATTACAGGCACCTGCCACCACGCCCAGCTAATTTTTGTATTTTTAGTAAAGATGGGGGATTTCACCATGTTGGCCAGGCTGATCTCAAACTGCCGACCTCATGATCCACCCACCTTAGCCTCCGAAAGTGCTGGGATTAGGTGTGAGCCACTGAGGCTGGCCGATATTTTCTTCAGTGAAATTTTTTTTTTTTTTTTTTGAGACGGAGTCTCGCTCTGTCACCCAGGCTGGAGTGCAGTGGCCGGATCTCAGCTCACTGCAAGCTCCGTCTCCCGGGTTCACGCCATTCTCCTGCCTCAGCCTCCCGAGTAGCTGGGACTACAGGCGCCCGCCATCTCGCCCGGCTAGTTTTTTGTATTTTAGTAGAGACGGGGTTTCACTGTGTTAGCCAGGATGGTCTCGATCTCCTGACCTTGTGATCCGCCCGTCTCGGCCTCCCAAAGTGCTGGGATTACAGGCTTGAGCCACCGCGCCCGGCCTTCTTCAGTGAAATTTATAAACATGCTTCTTGACTAACACACATTTTGGGAAAGGAAAAAAATGTCTGTTCAAAAAGTAAAAGTCTCTTTTATAGCTTTTCCAAACTTAATTGCTACATTTTTCTTTGAGGTTCTCCTGAATTATGTCTTATACAAACTAAAACCAAAAATTTTTAGCAGCAATTTTGGAATACATTCTATCTAGCACAATTTGAATTTTTAATTATCAAGATTTTTGTTAAAGTTTCTCTCCTTTAAAAATTTTAGTACATTTGTAAATAGTCCATGGTTCTAGGTGTTTTATTTTGATTAAGTGACTACCCAACTTTTGGTGATATGCAGTGAAAGAATCCCAATTTTCTATGTTATATTTAATCAAATACTGACATAATGAATTTATCTTTTCTGATACATTTTCATTCATTGGCTTTTTAATTTCTTATTTTATTAACAAAATATATCAAATATATTACCAAAACACATAGAGTTCCATACATAATATGGAATTTGATGTCTTTTCAAGTTGCACAAAGAATTTGAGCAAATATAATTTTACCAAAACATAATGGATTATAGCAATGCTGATAATGCTGATTATAGAATACAGCATTGTTAGGTCGGCAGTGGGCAGTTTCTTTTTGCTTTACTTTGTCAAAAATGGGAAATTGTTAACTGTGATGAAGTGTGAGAAGTACATAGATTATGTTATTTTTTAGTTTTCCAAATGCAGAGTTTAAGGACTTTCTAACATGGCTAGTATTACTTCCAAAAAGTATAACAAGAAGCAGTCACACATGACCTAGAAGGGTTTTTTATTGTTTTATTTTATTATGCATTCCGTAACAGTTTTTTTTTTTTTTTTTTGAGACGGAGTCTCGCTATCACCCAGGCTGGAGTGCAGTGGCTGGATCTCAGCTCACC
>NW_012114599.1:17515217-17524080 GCF_000951035.1 Colobus angolensis palliatus | reverse complement strand
AACCCGGGAGGCGGAGCTTGCAGTGAGCTGAGATCCGGCCACAGTACTCCAGCCCGGGCGACAGAACGAGACTCCGCCTCAAAAAAAAAAAAAAAACTGACAGGAGAGAGCCAGTAACAAGAGGCATAATCAATAAAATGATGTCCCTGAACCGGAGTGAGGGCGAGGCTGGCATCTCAAGCACTGCTAAAGAGACTGTGCTTAGGTGGGAGAAGAGAAACCTACTATCAGCTCCACAGGAGAAGGAGAGAAAAAATAACAATCACATCCTCTGTGAAATAGGAGACGCTGCGTACTGATTGAGGAGAAAAAAGTGTGAAATAGTTCACAAAGAGTGTTGAATACAGAAACGCAGTAAGATTGCCAGGAAATATTGACAGAGATTGTGTTTATTCGTTGTTTTTTGTTTGTTTGTTTCAAGACAGAGTTTCACTCTGTATCCCAGGCCGGAGTACAGTGGTGCAATCTCGGCTCACTGAAACCTCCGCCTCCCAGTTTCAAGCAATTCTCCTGCCTCAGCCTCCCGAGTAGCTGGGACTACAGGCGCCCGCCACGTCGCCCGGCTAGTTTTTTGTATTTTTTAGTAGAGACGGGGTTTCACCGTGTTAGCCAGGATGGTCTCGATCTCCTGACCTTGTGATCCACCCGTCTCGGCCTCCCAAAGTGCTGGGATTACAGGCTTGAGCCACCGCGCCCGGCCTCCGTAACAGTTTTTAAAAGGGATTTTGAGAATGGACTCAACTTTCCTGGAATCCAGTGCCCCTGGAGATTTATGACTTTCCCAGCCATCAGCCAGCTATCTAGAAAAGATTTTTGTTTTTCTAGAATTTGCAACAGTTTCTTCAGTCAACTCATTCACTTTCAAATAGGAGCAGCACTTTGAAATCCTTTTTCTTCACTGTGGATTAAAAACATCCAAGAAGCCATCTCTGTCAAGCAGAATTGTCATCTGTAGTAATAAGTGACCATGTCCTAAATACCTTTTTCTTAGTGAGGAGTTGATCATTGTGTTTGACATCTGCAACCCTGTTCAGGCATGTGACCTGCTGAAGAAATACAGCCTATACTACCTTGACTACTGGGGAAATTGATACTTTGTAAAATGTAATAAGGCAACCTGTTCCCTGGCCTTTGTCTTATGTTTTCCAACTATTACTGTATCTGTTGGTCTACTGTTACAGGATGATTCTTCTTCCTTCCTTGATCTCAACTAAATGTGAATTAGGGTCATGCATGAAATCTGAACTGCCATGTCTTGAGTTAAGAGGTATGTGCTGCCACCCCATGCATGTCTTCCCCATCCCCATAGGATTTTAAAGTGTTCAGGTACCAAACACAGTTCTGTGTGAGGTTTTATGCCCACTTCTTCAACACCAATTCAGAGGCAACACCTGTGCATCTGTCCCACCAAAGGTGCTTTAATACCTACCTTCACTATTTGAGAAAGGACACTCACAGTTGCCTGTGAGTTATAAAAGAATTGGCCCTACTTCCTGAATGTAAGATGTTACAGGGGACATTGGCCCATGTGTTATTATATAGAGAAGCCTTATTTGCCAAGCTCTGACTAACTTCTGGATATGAAAATAAGGAACTTCCCAGCATAGGCATATAGGCAGCAGCGTTACTAGTAAATCTTGCCACAGAATCACTTGAAGCTAGACAGAGAAAGAAGTTCAATTTAAATATTTGTCCCATTGTTTGTGATTAAGATGTAAGCTCCGTGGAGTGTAATTAACCCTGCTTTACGAAGTCACCATATTTATAATGGGAAAAACACTGCCTAGGAGGCAAGAGATCTGAATTCCAGTTCTGATGCTGCCACTGTGTAAGGAAGTAGTTTTATAACCCATGGGCAAATCATCTGAGCTTTCTCATCTGTAAAGTTAGGGAGAGGAATTAATTAGTTGATCTGTAAACTATCAGCTTCAAAACATTATGGCTAAATCTGTAGAATATGTGCCCAATTGCTAAACAAATGTTGTGCCCAGAATTTTATCTAGTGACTACCTCAACATACAGGCCAAGTGTTACCTACACCAACACCCAAGCCATTAATTTGAGGTGCCATGAGAATAGGTGAACCACAGCGTAACACCATTTAGGTTTTTGTGTTTTTTTCAGGCTTGCCTCTGCTTAAATATATTTAGATTAGAGAGTTTTCTTAGACTTCTTTCTTTGCAAGGAAGGGTTATTTGCGAAAGTGTTGGAAAAAAGATTAGGGCTGGGTACCCTTAGTTTATATAGGGTACAAAAGTATGGGAAACATTTTCCCTTTCTTCTTTAATCTCTGAAGTCATGTTTGGAATTACATATAATGTAGCAGGTACTGGAGAGGACCTGAATTTGAAGCCTCTGATTTAGCTGTTTGTAAACTGCCAAGTTTTGCTTGACTGAAGAATGCTGATCTTTTTTGGGAGTCTGATCTCCTTCTAACATCAGAAAGTGCTTTTTACATTCCAGATTGTTTGAATTAAACTGTTTGGATTAAAGAACATATATGGAGTTTCCTCTCTGATTTTAAATAATCTTTGTTTCTTTATTCAGTAGCTATTTATTAATAATTTAATCATCTCATATTCAACAAATATTTATTGAGAATATTGTTGAGAATCTGTTACATGCCAGGCATTATAGTAAGTTAATATGCATTCAGTACACCAGTTGGTGTGACCCAGACCAAAAGTAACACAAAGATGAACGAGAGTTCCTTCAAGGAGCCAATAATCCTAGTAGGAGAGCTAAGACACAAAACTGTTGCATGTTTTTAATCATCAAATTAAACTTCTTTCCACTTCCTTATCTTCTTTGGCATCCTTTTGCAAGATTTTTTAACCACCAGGCTTAAAGTAAAGAGGTCCCAGAGCACTTACTGGCTTCGAGTGCACTTTATTTAAGCAGTTACTAGTTTAAAAGCACCGTTAATAACACTGAGATCATCATCATCAAATTGCCACCCAACAAGCCTAGCTTCTTGCAGAAAAGTTAACTTGGATAACACATGGCTAAGTTTTCTGACTAATGCTGCATCGGGTAGAAATTCTTTAGTACTGAAGTCAAAAAATACTAATTGCTTAAGATTCTCAAATACACCCATGAAGGCAAGCCATCCATCACTGCTCACACAATTTCCTGCCAAATTTAACTGCTGGAAGTTTTTCAGAGGGTTCTTTCCAAAAAATCCACCTGGGTAAAGAAATAAGTATATTAGTTGGAAGAAAAAAATTTTTTTTTAAAAAAGAGAAATAGGTTCTACATTTATTTTACATACTTTTTTTTCCACTTTGAAATGGTCATGTTTGAACTAGTGCCTTGCCTCAGAAACAAATTATTAATATAATTCTCTATAGCTAGGGCAGTGATTGTGAATATGGTCTATTTACAAATTATATTTTTCCTAGAGTATAAGGGAATCTGATAAATAGTGATTCATAGTGAGGTAGCAACAATATATAAATGAATTACATTTTTTTCCCCTTTTCCTTATTCCTAGGAAATGGAAGTTTGCTTTAAAATTGATGTGTGAGGCCCGGGCGCAGTGGCTCAAGCCTGTAATCCCAGCACTTTGGGAGGCCAAGGCGGGTGGATCACGAGGTCAGGAGATCGAGACCATCCTGGCTAACACGGTGAAACCCCATCTCTACTAAAAAATACAAAAAACTAGCCGGGCGACGTGGCGGGCGCCTGTAGTCCCAGCTACTCGGGAGGCTGAGGCAGGAGAATGGCGTAAAACCCGGGAGGCGGAGCTTGCAGTGAGCTGAGATCCGGCCACTGCACTCCAGCCTGGGCGGCAGAGCGAGACTCCGTCTCAAAAAAAAAAAAAAAATTGATGTGTGAGAGATGCAATTAAATATTCAGTACTTGTTTTCAAAACTGGAGTCAATCTTTGGCAATATTAGGTCGTTTCCTCTTCTGAAGCAGTAAACACTACCTAACTGTTGTTTCTTTGGGTATGTTCCTAACTGTAAACTTGAGCAAGTGAGCCTCCTTCAGTATCTAAAGATTTGGGTGTTTTTGTTTATATGTAAACCTCCCAAGCCTCTTCAGGAAGTTCCTCCATTCCTTACAGAATAGGGCACCTAAAGTATTTCCTACAGAGGGTAGGTGGATATTCTGTCTTTCTGATATACAAAGAATGCATACACACACACACACACACATCTCCTTTGTATGTATATGTGTGTGTGTATATACACATACACACAAATAATTTAGTTTCATTCTTTATCCCATGTTGCTAGTTTAGGTGGTATTGGAACTCAAGTGAGTCTTGCAATAAGAAAAAATACCTTTCTTTCAGGTCATGTACCATCATGCAGATTGGCCAGTATACAACATTAGGATTTCACAAAGCTAGCTCTGTTAATTATGCATATTAAATTATGCAAAGCGTTAGCCCTACCCACCTACCTGGCCTTCTCTGGATGACTGAGTTCACCTTGAAGTACAGAGTGCACAGTCAGGCAGACTGGACAGGGGAACTCTATTACTTACATGTTTATATTCCAGAGTATCACACACAAATTGCAGAAGATGTATGCCTGGCTTATGGACCTACATTACTCAGCTCCTCCGAGCTCATCTTAGTCTTAGTGTACCTCACCCAACTTTGGAGGGTTAATTTGTTGTGTATTAAACGTTTTTCTTTGTGTTTCTTGGGAGATGTGTAGTATTAGATAATGTTCCAGAAACTGACCCTTATGGAAATGAAGGTCCATGATTCACTTTGGATTCCAAGTAGGAAAAGAGGTTTTAAAAGTTCCTTTCCATTGTCTCAGTGAGAAGACCACTAAAGAGTTGAAGTTAAAGAAGGAAAGGTTCAGTGCCGTACAATCTTAAGGTTAGCAAGCAAAGACTAAAAGCTATCTGCTACCAGTAATGAGGGCTTAATGACAGAAATGGACAGTCTTGTCTGACCAGCTTATGTGGGTGAGGTCAACCTAGTTATGCACTGAAACTGTACGTTTACCCACTTTCAGTAAGTGTGTTTACCAGCTCTGTAGTGAGGAGATCTGTGAGTTTCGTGTCTGATGTCACTGCGTGGCCTTTTGTAGTTAGTTCAGTGCAACTAAGTACTTTCTAGTATGTGTCTTTAGTCAATGTCAGCCAATGTTTTCATTACCATCATAAGGTCTTGAGTTTTGAAAGCTCTTCAGGTTCTTCTTTACAGACACCTAAAATGATTGACACTGCCTGACCGTGGTCAAGATGCTAGCGGCTAAAGTGGGCAAAGCCAGGTAAGGAGATGATTCACAGGGTTCTGCCTTCATGTCTCTTACCCATGGTCAGTGTCACTGACACCACCTTTGGGCCTTCTTTGCCGCTTTTATTTATTTGAAAAGTGAGACAGAGGCCGGGCGCAGTGGCTCACACATGTAATCCCACCCCTTTGGGAGGCCAAGGTGGGCGGATCACCTGAGGTCAGGAGTTTGAGATCAGCCTGACCAACATGGAGAAACCCCGTCTCTACGAAAAATACAAAATTAGCCGGGCATGGTGGTGCATGACTGTAATCCCAGCTATTTGGGAGGCTGAAGCAGGAGAATCACTTGAACCCAGGAGGCGGAGGTTGCGGTGAGCAAAGAGCACACAATTGCACTCCAGCCTGGGTAACGAGCGAAGCTCCATTTCAAAAAAAAAAAGAAAAGAAAAGAAAAGTGAGACAGACTGCTAGTTGTTCCCCAAACTCTCTCTCCTTATTCCTTAGTTATAGGGTTTTATTTGGGCATATGGCCACTCATATCCCAGCCTCCCTTGCTGTTAGGTGTGGCTAAATTTTTTCCAAGGAAGTATAGGCAGAAGTGATGTGTGCAACTTCCATGTCACTTTTCTGCTTTTCCCCTCTTCTGCTAGGTTGAAATGATCACAGAGCAGTGACCTAGCTATGGCCATAAAGCCAAAAATAACACTCTAAGGAATAGAGGAGTTATCTGGGCCTGAAAGACTGCACAGAGGAAAACCACCCCACCTGCCTGGACTGCTCATTTCTGGACTGTTACATGAGAGAGAATCAAGTTCTACCTTCCGTAAGCCATGGTATAGTGGGTCTCTGTTATCGTAGCTTAGCCTGTGCCCAGTCCAAATACTACATAGGTCCTCGCTTTCCCCTCCTTCCTCCTCCTCTGTTCCTTGGAGGGTGGCTTTCTCCCTGCTCTCTCCTCCATCTCATCTTCATGTCCTTTCTACCTTTGCCCCTCCTCCGTGTGCTTCCCAGCATGGCATGCACTTAGTCCAAATGCTGGTTGCCAGTTGTGTGTCTATTTAAAGCTCCTTCCCCAAAGATCAACTTTTTTTCTCCTTCTCAGCTAGCAGAACATATTTTCACCACCTAAAAGGAATTTAAAAAGAATTTAAAGCCCATTCCACCCTCAGAGGGTGAGCAATTTATACTGGTTATCTACTAAGGTATAAAGATCTTATCATCAATTTAAGACAGTTTCTTAGATAATTATTAGAACGTGTGCTAGTGCAGGAACCAAGAACAAACAATATTTGTCATGAGCCAAGGGCATGCCTTTTGTTCATTTAATCTGCAGTGCTTATGTTATGAGGAGCAGAATAGATCCGAGAGAAACAGAATCCATGACATTTAGAGCCATAGGCTGTATGTGGGCTGTGGAGAGTGCAAATGGGTTGATTAGAATTCCAGGAGAAATCTCAAATGCCCTGGGTAGAAGGCTTCAGATTCTTGGGGGTTCCTGTATCCCAAACACAACTCTCATTTGTATTGTCCTGTGGCTCACCTGAACCAGTACCGGAGCTCTCACTGTTTATTCATTCAGCAACATCTTTAGTGCTACTGTGTGCCACGGATTATGCTGGGTGCTGAGGATATGTGCAAACGACAGACGTGGTCCCTGTCTCATTGGGCTTACAAAATAGCGTAAAGACATGCATTATCAAGTAATTAGACGGCTGGTGGTGCTGTGGTAGGTCAGGATACCCTGGGAGCACACAAAAGCAATAGGCTTTCCCACTCTACTTTGTTCCCAGAACACTTGCAACTGGGCTTATATGCTCCAGGAGGAAGACTGGAGGATTCTTAGGAGAAATGGAACTGCTCCCCAGGAAAAGGCCCTACAAAGAAGGGGCCATTTTGCTTGCCCAATCACCCCCTAGTGAAGTTAGCCTGTCAAAAAATCACTGCCTCCCTTAGACACAGAACTCCCTATCAACTTGTGTCTCACTCTCAAATGTGAAGAGGACAGTACAGGATTACCAGACATTTGACAACAGCCTCCCACAAGGAAGACTGAGACTAAAAACCAAACAACTCCCAAAGAAATGAGGCACCATAGAAAACAAGAAAAATCAAACTCCAAAGACGTAAGCTTTTCAGAGATCGTAAGTTTTTCAGTAGACTGCATCTACTCAACAACAATAAGACGCTAAGAAAGAGCTTTTGGAAAATAAAATATGATAGTGGGATCTATACAGCAGAATGATTGTGCCCAGAATTTGGGCGCTTCTAGAACATGAGTTTCTAGAACATGAATAGGGTCTGTGATGGCTCTTTTTTTTTTCTTTTTTTTCTTTTTTTGAGACAGGTTCTGGCTCTGTCGCCCAGGCTGGAGTGCAGTGGCACGATCTCAGCTCACAGCAAACTCCGCCCCCACGGCTCAAGTGATCCTCCCAACTCAGCCTCCCGTGTAGCTGGGATTATAAGTATGTGCACTATGCCCAGCTAATTTTGTATTTTTAGTAGAGACGGGGTTTCACCATGTTGGCCAGGCTGGTTTTGAACTCCTGACCTCAAGTGATTCACCCACCTCGGCCTCACAAAGTGCTGGGATTACAGGCATGAGCTCTCTTTTTGAGAACAGGCTGGATAGCAGAGTTCAGCTTCGAACATCCAAGTTGAAAGATGCCATTTAACAAAGGGTTTTGTTAAGAGCAGGTGAAATTGGTCGGGAGTGGTGGCTCATGCCTGTAAGCCCAGCACTTTGGGAGGCCGAAACAGGCAGATCACTTGAGGTCAGGAGTTTGAGACCAGCCTGGCCAACATGATGAAGCCCCGTCTCTACTAAAAATACGAAAATTAGCTGGTGTGGCAGCATGGACCCGTAATCCCAGCTACTCAGGAGGCTGAGGCAGGAAAATCACTTGAGATTCGGAGAAGCAGATAGAGAACAGAGAATCCTGGGAAGCAGAGGTTGCAGTGAGCCAAGATTGCGCCACTGCACTCCAGCCTGGAACAAAACAAACAAAAAGCAGGTGAAATAGATACCTGAGCTAGCAATGATTTTTATGTTGTAGTCTCAGATTGCTGATGGGTAAGAAACAAAATTTTGGGAGTCGAGCAAAACATGGCAAAGCTTGGAGATCAAATGCAATCTCTGAGGAAGAAGAGCAGATAGTCTAGACCAAGCTTTAAGGAAAACTAGGAACATTTAATATCTGGGTAGAGGAATCGCCATTGAAAAGAAGACTGAGAAGTAGCCAAGGTGTCATGGAGGTCAAGAGAATGTTTTGAAAAGAAGTGAGTGCTCAGTGTTAACTCCTGCAGAGGAATCAAGTAGATTAAACACTTCTGAAAGTGTCTATTGAAATTCAGCCACATTGGAGGGTTGTGGAGAGTCAGATGCAATGAGTAGGAAGTAGCAGATGGTCAGGAAGTGGAGATGTCATAAGGGTACATCAAATTTGTTTTAGAGCTTTTACCTTGAAGGTGAGGAGAGATAGAATGATAACCAAAGGAGGAAGATAGGACTCAGGGAGAATTTTATTTAAAATGGAAGAGATTTGAGCAACTTTAAAAACTGACAGGAGAGGCCAGGCACAGTGGCTCAAGCCTGTAATCCCAGCACTTTGGGAGGCCGAGACGGGCGGATCACGAGGTCAGGAGATCGAGACCATCCTGGCT
>NW_012114599.1:17513611-17514697 GCF_000951035.1 Colobus angolensis palliatus | reverse complement strand
CACCACGCTCAGCTAATTTTTGTATTTTTAGTAGAGACAGGGTTTCACCATGTGGGCCAGGCTGGTCTCGAACTCCTGACCTTGTGATCCACCCGCCTTGACCTCCCAAACTGCTGGTATTCCTTCCTTCCTTCCTTCCTTCCTTCCTTCCTTCCTTCCTTCCTTCCTTCCTTCCTTCCTTCCTTCCTTCCCTTCCCTTCCCTTCCCTTCCCTTCCTTCCTTTCCTTTCCCTTCCTTTCCCTTCCCTTCCTTCTTTCCTCCCTCCCTCCCTCCCTCCCTTTCTTTCTTTTTTTTGAGACTGGGTGTCACTCTGTCACCCAAGCTGCAATGCAGTGGCATGATCACAGCGCACTGCAACCTCAACTTCCTGAGCTCAACTACCAGCATATGAAGATTCCAACGTCTCCATATGCTTGCCAACAACACTTGTTATTGTATATCTTTTAATAAAAAATAACCATCCCTAGTGGGTCTCAGGTGGTATCTCATTGTACTTTTGGTTTACATTATTACCCTAATGATATTATGTTTTCTGGTATTTATTTTGCAATTTAAATATCTTCCTTGGTGAAATGTCTGTTCAGATTCTTGCCCATTTTACAAATTGGGTTATTTGTATTTTTATCAGTGAGTTGTAAGAGTTTTTTGTTTTGTTTTCTGTGGTTTTTTTTTTTTGAGATGAAGTCTCACTCTGTCACCCAGGCTGAAGTGCAGTGGCGCGATCTCGGCTCACTGCAACCTCCTCCTCCTAGATTCAAGCCATTCTCTTGCCTCAGCCTCCCAAATAGCTGGGATTACAGGCATGTGCCACCACGCCCGGCTAATTTTTTTTGTATTTTTTGTAGAGACGGGGTTTCACCACATTGGCCAGGCTGGTCTCGAACTCCTGACCTTGTGATCCACCCGCCTTGACCTCCCAAAGTGCTGGTATTACAGGCATGAGCCACGGCACCCGGCCATAGGAGTTTTTATATATTCAAGATGGAAGTCCTTTATGAGATAATGTGATTGGCAATTTTTTTTTTCACATTCTGTAGGTTGTATTTTCTCTCTCTCTCTCTCTCTCTCTTTTTTTTTTTTTTTTTT
>NW_012114599.1:17500855-17512796 GCF_000951035.1 Colobus angolensis palliatus | reverse complement strand
TTTTTGAGACTGGGTGTCACTCTGTCACCCAAGCTGCAATGCAGTGGCATGATCACAGCTCACTGCAGCCTCAACTTCCAGAGCTCAAGCCATCCTCCCACCTCAGCCTCCCAGGTAGCTGGGACTGCAGGCGTACATTGCCACACCAAGTTAATTTTTTGGAGATTGAGTTTTGCCATGTTGCTCAGACTGGGCTCGGACTCCTGGGCTCAAGCAATCTGCCCACTTCGTCCTCCCAGAGTGCTGGGAGTACAGGCGTGAGCCACCGCACCCAGCCAGATTTCCTTAGTTTTGACCAAATGTCTTTTTTTCTGTTGCAGGAACTCATCGAGGTTAACACATTACATTTCATTGTCATGTCTCTTTAGGTTCCTCATGCTTACGACAATTTCTCACAATCACCTCCGTTTTGATTTCCTTGACAGTTTCAAGGAATACTGGTCAGTTTTTTGTAGAAGTCCCTCAGTTAGGATTGTTTGATGTTTTTATCATCATTAGATGGGGGATATGGATCTTTGGGGAGGAAGATCATAGAGGTAAAGTACTATTTTTGTCATGTCATATCTAGGTACATACTATCAACATGAATTACCACTGTTAATGTTGACCTTGTTCACCTGACCGAGGCAGTGTCAACAGCTTTCTCCACTGTGAAGTTACTCTTTTTTGCTGCCTTTTGCTGCATGCCACAAATTTTGATATACAGCATTTCTTACCATTCACTTCTAAATATTTTCGTTGAAATATGCCAGCATGAACTTGTATTTATCTTCCAAAGTTTGCAGTTTTTCCCCTGCATCCTGAGTGTAGTTATGAAATTCTAAAAAGGGAAATTTAAGGACAACCCAGGCCTGGAGTTTTGTCAGGAAAGTACACCCCATCTACTGTATTTCATTTCGTACCTCACATTCCACATCTCATGTTCTCCCTGCATCTCGTTAGGTAGTCTTTCTTTAATTAGACTCTATCTCTCATTATACTCTTCATTTCACCATTGCATCTATCACACATCCATCACTCAAAGTCATTGCCTGAACTGACTCATGCTACTGTGGGCCATGAGAATTTCAGCTGTTAAAGACAAGAATATTTGCAGGGCTGGAAGATGGAGTTGAAACTAGGTAGGAAGGCAAGTCAAAATAGAAAGGGCCTGAAAAATAGGTAGAAGGTAGTGGGATCGACAGACTGGAAGTCCCAGTGAAGTAAAAGAACTGGTGATTAGGAGTAGATAGAAATATAGGAGGTTGGCCGGGCGCGGTGGCTCAAGCCTGTAATCCCAGCACTTTGGGAGGCCGAGACGGGCGGATCACGAGGTCAGGAGATCGAGACCATCCTGGCTAACACGGTGAAACCCCGTCTCTACTAAAAAGTACAAAAAGCTAGCCGGGCAAGGTGGCGGGCGCCTGTAGTCCCAGCTACACGGGAGGCTGAGGCAGGAGAATGGCGTAAACCCGGGAGGCGGAGCTTGCAGTGAGCTGAGATCCGGCCACTGCACTCCAGCCTGGGCGACAGAGCAAGACTCCGTCTCAAAAAAAAAAAAAAAAGAAATATAGGAGGTTGTGGTTTGAGAATGGGATATCTGCATTTATTATTTTGCAGGTAGAACAATTTTAAGTGGCTTATCATAATCTAGTCATTGCATGCTCATAGAATGAATGGATGAAGGAGAATGGAAGGTAAGGTCGTTGAAGAGGAAGGTCCATTAGCAGAGCATAATAGCCTCTAGTCCCAGCTACTTGGGTGGCTGAGGAAGGAGGATCCTTTGAGCCCAGAAGTTCAAGGCTAGTGAGCTGTGATCACATCTCTGCACTCCAGCCTGGGCAACAGGGAAATCCTGTCTTGAAAGAAAGAGAGAAAGGGGGGGGAAGGGAGGGAGGGAGGGAAGGAGGGAACATACTGCTTTCACTGTATCCCATAGGTTTTTGTATGTTGTATTTCCATTTTCATTTGTCTCAAGAAATTTTAATTGTAGAGATGACATGTTAGCATATTGCCCAGGCTGGTTTCAAACTTCTGGGCTCAAGCAGTCCTCCCACCTTGGCCTCTCAAAGTGCTGGGATTATAGTCATTAGCCACCACACCCAGCCTATTTCAAGAAATTTTTCAATTTCCTTCTGAATTTCTTCATTGGCACACTTGTCATTCCAGAGCATACTGTTTAATTTCCATATGTTTGTATAGTTTCCAAAGTTCCTCTGGTTATTGATTTCTAGTTTTATTCTATTATGGTAAAAGAAGATACTTGAATCAGATTTCAATTTGGGGCGATTTTTTAAGACTTATTTTGTGGCCTAACATGTGGTCTATCCTTGAGAATAATCCATGTGCTAAGGAGAAGAATGTGTATTCTGCAGCTGTTGGAAGAAATGCTCTATAAATATCTCATAGGTCCATTTGGTGTACAGTGCAGATGAAGTCTGATGTTTCTTTGTTGATTCTCTGTCTGGGAGATCTGTCCAATGCTGTAAATGGGGTGTTGAGTCTCCGGCTATTGTTGTATTGGGTTGTATCTCTCTCTTTAGCTCTAACAATATTTGCTTTATATATATAGGTTCTCCAGTGTTGGGGGCATATATATGTGTGTATGTGTATGTGTGTGTGTGTGTATATATATAGTCTGTGTATATATATATGTGTGTGTATATATATGTGTGGGTGTGTATATGTGTGTGTGTGTGTGTATAATGATTATATCTTCTTACTGAATTGCCTTTTTTTTTTTAAGAGACAGGGTCTTACTCTGTCACCCAGGCTGGAGTGCAGTGGCACGAGCATAGCTCACAACAACCTTAACCTCCTGGGCTTAAGGGATTGTCTCCCTCCTCAGTCTGCTAAATTGCTAGGACTACAGGCATGTGCCAACACTCCCAGCTAATTTTTTTTGTTTGTTTTGAGACAGAGTCGCGCTCTGTCGACCAGGCTGGAGTGCAGTGGCGCCATCTCGGCTCACTGCAAGCTCCGCCTCCTGGGTTCAGGCCATTCCCCTGCCTCAGCCTCCGGAGTAGCTGGGCACCTGCCACCATGCCCGGCTAATTTTGTGTATATTTAGTAGAGACGGGGTTTCACCGTGTTAGCCAGGATGGTCCTAATCTCCTGACCTCGTGATCCGCCCGCTCCCAAAGTGCTGGGATTACAGGCTTGAGCCCCTGCGCCCGGCCTAATTTTTTTAAAAAGTATTTTGTATAGACGGGGTCTGCCTGTGTTACTCAGGCTGCTCTTGAGCCCCTGGCCGCAAGCAGTCCTCCCACCCCAGCCTCCCAAAGCACAGGGATTACAGGTGTAAGCTACTATGCCCGGTTCACAAATTCTTTTTTTTAAAAAACTGAGGGCCTGGTGAGGCTCTTGCCTGTAATCCCAGCACTTTGGGAGGCCAAGGCTGGTGGATCACTTGAGGTCAGGAGTTTGAGACCAGCCTGGCCATCATGGCAAAAGCCCATCTCTACTAAAAATACAACAATCAGCCGGGTGGTGGAGCGTGCCTGTAATCCCAGCTACTAGGCTGAGGCTGAGGCAGGAGAATCACTTGAACCGGGAAGGCAGAGCTTGCAGTGAGCCAAGATCAAGCCACTGCACTCCAGCCTGGGAGACAGAGCGAGACTCTGTCTCAACAAATAAATAAAAATAAAGTCAAATTACAAATTATCGCCTAGCTCAGTTTTTATTTCATTAAGCACACCATCTCCTTCTCTGGTCTCAATGGCCAGCCTTGGGAGTGGACAAAGTAGGCAGCTACCTAAAGATTTAAAGGATGCTAAAAAACCTCAACCTAAAAACGCCTCCCCAGCATGAATTCTGAATCTATATATTCTCCAAGGGCCCCTTGGAAAAGACACATCCTTTCCAACTCACTTAAGGTTGAGGTTACCTAAGAGGGATTATTTATCATCTAGCTAGTTAGTCTGTCACAGAAGCCACCTGACTCTAATATAACCTAAAATAGAGGAAGAGCCTGAAGGAATGACACCAGAATGATGTGAGTTAATGGGTTGAGGGAGTGGATGGAAGTGAAGTTAGGAATTAAAGGAAGGAAAGATCCAGAACTTGAAGCACCATTAGGAAGGCAAACCCTCGGGCAGCCTAAGGACTTAGGTACGAATCTTCAGGAAAGAAGGTTCTAAAAAGAGCAGCAGATGGGAGTTAATGTTTAATGGGTACAGAATTCTAGTTGGGGAAGATGAAGAAGCTCTGGAGATGGATGTTGTGATGATGGCACAATAATATGAATGTACTTAATGCCACAAAGCTTTTACACTTAAAAACAGTTTAAATGTGGCCGGGCATGGTGGCTCACACCTGTAATCCCAGCACTTTGGGAAGCTGAGGCAGGTGGATCACGAGGTCAGGAGATGGAGACCATCCTGGCTAAGATGGTGAAACCCCGTCTCTACTAAAAATACAAAAAAAAAAAAAAATTAGCCAGGCATGGTGGCAGGCGTTTGTGGTCCCAGCTACTCAGGAGGCTGAGGCAGGAGAATGGCCTGAACCCGGGAAGCGGAGCTTGCAGTGAGCCAAGATCGCACCACTGCACTCGACAGAGCGAGACTCCGTCTGAAAAAAAAACAAAAAACAAAAAAAAGTTTAAATAATAAATTGTATGTTACCTAAACTAAACACATTCTAGACAATCTGGAAGGGAAATGAAGGTGATAGAGGCTGTTTTCACAAGTCCTTGGCTTTAGTATGATAGCCTCCAAGTTGACCCTGATGAGCCTGACCTCTTTGTATTCATGTTTCCATATACTGGATTGGAATAACTTGTGCAACCAGTGGGATATGTCAGAAATGACCAGAAATGAGTGGGCTGCCATGTTGTGTGGACACTCACAGTCTGTGAAGAGGTCTAGTGATGAGGAGGTGAGGCTTCCAGCCAACAGCCAGTGTTAACTTGCCAACCATGTGAGAAGTTACCTTGGAAGGACATCCTCCAGCAGCTGCTCTCATGAGAGAGGTCAAGCCAGAGCTAACCTGCTGAACTCCCAAGTTCCTGAACCACAGCAACTGTGAGATAATGGTTATTGTTTTAAGTCATTATGTTTTGAGGCCATATGTTATGCAGAAATTAAAAACCAATGCAGATAGTATGAGGGCTTCTTTCATCAACTGCCTGAGGTTGGTGGTGTCTTCAGTCATTTACATAGATCTATTTGTTTCTGGATAATATTACAGTTATTTAAAGATATTTTGTGACCCTATTTAGATACAGCTACATTCACCTTTATATATAGTGTTGAATACCCAATAAGTAACTTGAAAATATTTCCTGATATTGGAGGGAGGGGCATTGCTGAATTTCAGAAAGTTAAGGCTAGTAAGAACTATGACTAACATAATACATCTTATTGGATACTGTGAATGCTTTCCATTTAATTCTATAGGTAAAGGGCTTACAACCTGAAGGAAGGCCGGTGTTTTAAGTCTTCTCACTCTAACATGAATGAATTCCTTAGACATACTTATATTTTAAAAAAAAGAGGAAGCAAAATAAAATAAGGGGGCAAAATAAGCAAAGGCAACTCAAGAACTTTTTAAGGGCCAAATCCATTTATCTTGGCTCTGTATGTGTGTACCTACCTAAAATTCTAATCTCTGTATCTGTGAGTCTCCAGTTTTTCAACCCAAGCTTGATGAGTTGTGGGACCTCCTCCAAACGTTTCAACAGGCTGGTCAGGCTGCCTTGCACATCACAGCCCCAGGGCAGCATCAGTGCAGTGAGCTGTTCTAGCACGTTCAGTCTGTCAACTGAAAGAAACAAAGAGCAGTTCAGGGACTGGATGATCTCAAAACTGAGGAAGAACGAAGGGATGTTGGGGAAGGAATGATAGTTATGTTTGGTGGCTCTGCAGCCTACTCAATCTGCAATGAGAATCTACTTAATTTTTGGTTATTTTTATGGAAAGTGTTCAAGCATATACAAACATGCAGAAAAATATAATTGAAACTATATATACTAATAAGTCACCTTTCAAAAACATTAAATCATGGGCAATCTTGCTTAATCCTGACCTAATTCCCCCGGTATTATTCTAAAGCAAATCATGGACAGTATAAATCAGTTCTTTCCTTTTTTTTTCTTTTAACCATAATCACATATCACTGTCACACCTAAAAATCCATATCACCAATTCCTTAAGCAAATTTGTCTACACATCAACTACTCTGATAGTTGCCTCCTCAAAGGAGGAAAGAAGGTGGGATCCCGCCTCAAAGTGCAGTGAGCATATGTAAACTGGTGACTTAAAAGACATGGGCCTGTGTTTCTTAAGGGCAGTTTCAGAAAGGCCTAAATGATTTTCCTAAGGAGGGTGCATCTAGTAAGGCACACATGAGGTATAAAAGACCTCAGGGCCCAGGCTATGTATTTCGACTACCCAGTACACATATTCAAGCATCTGATTTTGGCTGAATTGTCATTCTTACTCAGTTCATGTAGAGCTTCATTTCCATCTTTTTCCAGGTAATTTTCTGATAAATCAAGAATGCTCAGTTTGACCAAATTGTGAAGATTCTGAGCTGGGAAAAAAAGTAATTCAAAATAAAAAAGTTTTCAGGTAAATATAAATGTATTTTGAAGTATCCTTAGAATAATTCTGAGTTCTTATCTTTTCTGCTAATGGTAATGCAAATCATAACTTGCCTTGGTTATTTTCATTATTTCCAAAGGCACTGGCATAGGCATAACCCCCAAATCCCATGTTTATGACCAAATGGGCAAATAGTCATTGGTCCTAGGTTCTGATTAATAAATTCCAGGTCACATAGAGCCTAAAGCAGCATGGGATGTAGTTGTTATGTCATC
Source organism: Colobus angolensis palliatus (assembly GCF_000951035.1). Classification (NCBI taxonomy): domain Eukaryota; kingdom Metazoa; phylum Chordata; class Mammalia; order Primates; family Cercopithecidae; genus Colobus; species Colobus angolensis. The sequence goes on along the minus strand of NW_012114599.1, from coordinate 17,506,000 downwards.
ATGGAAAAATCTCTAAGCCTCAATGTCTTCCTCTATAGAATGAGGTAGTTGGACCAGATAAAATGTAAAGTTGCTTCAATTATAAAATGTCCTTAATCATGCAGGAGAAACAGGAACAACAAAAACAAAAATGAAATGAGCTGGTTTTGTGTACCTCAACTTAGATGATTTTATTGACATAATTGCTGTGATGTTAATAATAATAACCTAGTAAAAAAAAAAAGATGAGAAAAAAGAAAACAAATAGCAAAATGGCAGATTCAAATTTATCCATATCAACAATTACATTAAATCTTAATGGACTAAACACTCCAATTAAAAGGCAGAGATAATCAAATAATCAGAACTTTTTTTTTAAGCAAGACCCAGTTTTATGCTATGTACAAAAGATGTATTTGAATAACAAAGACATAAATATGTTGAGGTAATGGAAAACTATTTTGTATGCAAACATGAATTATATAATGGTACCAGTCTAGCTAAGAATTGCTTAGTTCTTTTCTTCACATATTATCACTCTTGCTTAATCTAGGTGAAGTTTTTTCTATCAGGGCTAGAAAAATCTCCTTTTTAAAAAAATCAGACAAGTTTTTCATGAATATGTACTCTTGTTATAATATTGGCTATTATTATTTTTAATCAATCATATGAGCCCTTTTCTTAAAGTATCTTCTGGGTTGTGTGCTCTACAATAAAAAACCTGCTGAACTTCTCTTTAAAAGAGTATATTTGCGATTTCCAGTTCTAAGCCTGTCTCTGCCCCAGCAGTAAGCAGAGAAATAAAGGCACGTGCTCATTGTGCTCATATTCCCAGTACTTATCTAGCCTTTTTCAACTGTGGGTTTCTCTAGCTGTAACTTTATATTAGTATACAAATGGCTTCCTTAGTTATCTTTAGAGACTCCCAGAAGTTATATAGTTTAACTTTAAAAAGATTATACCACTCTTTTCCAAAATCTAAATTTTAAAATATGTCTGAATTACACATGTATAGTTTATCCAGAAATATGCAGTAAGTTTCCCCATATTTGATATGCATCCCTTTGGGAACTCAGAAGACTCAATTGTCACATTAATGCACATTAACTTCATCTTAACAGGGCAATGGGTAGGAATTAGAGGACTGAGATCATTTCAGAAAATTTTATCTCTCACTTCTCAATCATTTATCCATTCATTTAAATGTTTATTAGGCAGTAAATTATATGACAGGTTGTGTGGCAAGTTTCAAGCACCTATTTCTTATTTTATTCCTTTTCACTTTCTCTAAAAGTTACATCTTCAGTTATTCTGAAATTCTCCCCTATTATCCATCAATAGTTGATTTTAATTCCAATATGGAGAAAAATCATTAAAAACAATCTGCTTATTATCCAGAAGTTTTTATTATCTTTTCCAGTTTTCCTTAAAATTAAGTTTCCATTTGAGACATTTAGTGTGAATTAGTATAATAGTATCACATGTTCTGTTATACTGTCCTCATTCAGTTAATGGAAGCAACAGTTACCTAGGATTTTCACTGCATTTGCAGACAAGCAGCAGGAGACTAATTGAATTTCTTCAAGGTCACAGGGTTCACTTGACAGAGACTTGACTATGTAATCCATTCCCTCTCCAATGTCAGACAAGTGGGTCAAACGAAATAAACACATCTTCTTCAGATTTTTCAGGCCTTCAGCTGAAAAAAGAGAAAGGAATGCATTAGGATACCAAGTTAATTCAATTTAAGCATAGATTAATGAACTGAAAAGAAAGCAAAGAATAATTGTGCAGAGACCTTCCCATGTTCTTCCTGCAGCAACCTTAAGCTACAAAGAGTCAGAGAGAGCTGTTCTTTCAACTCTCACTTTCCAGTCTCTTGGACCACACAAAAATCACTTATATGGAGGTTATTCTCTTAGTAGCATGAGAAACACTATCGTAAATTTGTAGTCTTTTTAATGGGCATCAATGTATACTCTTACAATAATTCTTTAGATGGATGAAGTCTTCTAGAGCACTCTCCTTTCAATCTTCTCAAAAATCTTAAACAGCGGGGGGCTGAGTTCAGGGGGGTAGCATGGGGACTTGGTCCCTGGAGTGCTTCTAGTGCAACTGTTCACAGCCTCAAAAGTCTTGCCTGGGACTTATGATATGGGGCCTGCCTGATGCTTTAGAATGAAGACCACAAGTCCCGCCTGATGCTTTAGAATGAAGACCATATCCACTGCAGCGTATTTTACCAGAAGAAAGATTTACCTTATATCAACAGTACAATTGGAAACATTCTGAAATGTCCCCCATTCTTAGGTCTAAAGCTAATGTGCAGTTTAGGATTGGTTAGGCCTTACTTTGTGTCATTAAAATATTGCCTTATCTTGATGGTACTGTAGCCTACAGGAAAGAAATACATGATTTTAATGGCCAGGCACGGTGGCTGACACCTGTAATCCCAGCACTATGAGAGGTAGTGGTGGGCAGATCACCTGAGGTCAGGAGTTCAAGACCAACCTGGCCAACATGGCAGAACCCCATCTCTACTAAAAATACAAAAATTAACTAGGCGTGATGGTGCACACCTGTAATCTCAGCTACTTGGGAGGTTGAGGCATTAGAATCACTTGAACCCAGGAGGCAGAGGTTGCAATGAGCTGCAATCTTGCTACTGCACTCCAGCCTGGGAAACAGAGCGAGACTCCGCCTCAAAAAAAAACAAAAAGAAAAGAAATACATGATTCTAATAATATCAATCTTGCAGAGCTTTCGGGAAGGTTGCAGATAATGTATGTAACATATTTAATGTGGCACATAGTAAGTGCTCAATAAATGTTCAATAAATGTTCATTGTTGTCATGGGAGTACATACAGGTTGGAGGTTGTGAGCATGAGCTTTGCAGTCAGTTCCTGGATCCCCTACTTAATAATTATAAACTTGGGCAAGTTATTTAATCTTTTAGCTTAAGCTTTAAGGATCATTATATCTATGTACTAGGACTGTTGTGGGGATTCAGTGGAATGAAGTATATAAAACTGCCTAGGCTAGTGTCTAATCTATAGCACAGTAACTCTTTAATAAAGAGTAAATTATTACTAATATAATTAGACTGGTTTAGTCAAGTTCATATTTTGATTCCTTAATAGCAGAAGCAGGCTATCCTAGAGAGGTACTTTTTGACCTCTTTCTACCAGTTGGTAATATCTTGAGCAAGTCAATAAGCTATTTTAGGTTCCAGTGGAGTTTTCTGTGAAATGAATGAGTTGGATTAGATGCTCTCAATCCTCTTCCAGCTCTGATTTTCTGTGCAATTTATACACATGCAATAAATGTTTATTGAACACTGAATTAATTTTATTATTCTCACGTAGGCCATATGAGGAAAAGAAGTCAGCCATGTTTTGCTTTTGTTTTTGTTTTTGTTTCGAGATGGAGTCTGTCTCTGTCATCCAGGCTGGAGTGCAGTGGAGCAATCTCGGCTCACTGCAACCTCCTCCTCCTCGGTTCAAGTGATTCTCCTGCCTCAGCCTCCCAAGTAGCTGGGATTACAGGTGCATACCACCATGCCCAGCTAATTTTTGTATTTTTAGTAGATATGGGGTTTCACCATGTTGGCCAGGCTGGTCTTGAACTCCTGAAGTCAGGTGATCCACCAGCCTTGGCCTCCCAGAGTGCTGGAATTACAGGCGTGATCCACTGTGCCCAGGCTTCAGCCATGTTTTGATTATAGGATAGAGTTGTCTTTCAGCAGGAAGCAGAATAAGAAAGAACAAGGTGAAGGGAAGAGAGGAGCCTTTTGGTGAGGACTCAAGTAGGGAAAAAAAAGAGCCAAAAAAAAAAAAAAAAATCGAACACATGAGGAAACAGAGACATTCCAGGAAAGAGCTTTAACAGGAATCCTCCCTGGCCTGGAGGGCCTGGTTCCCTGTGGTAAGCCATGTGTTCTGCTTGTGTTCCTGAAGTTTCCTTTTCCTTTTCATTTTTTTGATTGGGGAAACACAACCTCCAGTGTAGAATGAAAGCATGCTTCCCCCAAAGTTCTCTTGATTCACATTGTTTCCTGTGTCCTATTTCATTTATGAAATTTTACTTAATTATGAAATCATAGTATAAACTTTAAAATATTGTTTCTATGCAATTATGAAACCATACTATAAACTTTAAAATATTGTTTCTATGCATTAAATAAAAACATAGCCAATGAGCCAGGGAGAGGGAAATTAAAAACATGTCATGGGCTCTCTTCCCAAAAGGGTTACCATCTAGTGTTGTACAATTTGAATAAAATGAGATAAAACGATTGTAATGGCAGTAGGGAAAATGTCTAGGGAAACCAATGTAGCCATAAGTACATAAAACATCCTTGCCTTGTGCAGACACAGCCAGTGTCAGAGCCTGAAGTTAACTCCTCTTATTATCAGACTCGCATTAATACACATATGAGAACAGAAATCTGACCTAGTTTTATAGCATCTTCTTCATTCATCTTAATGTTATCCATTATGAGCTTTGTAAGGTTCTTCAAATTACCCAATCTGTCAGTCAGACCACCTGTCAAAAGAAAGAAGATTAGACTCTGTTCAGTGGATATTTGCTATTTACTATGTCATTTACTATTACTGTCATTTTTGTTACCAATCAAAAGATTTTAATGATCACCATGAGCCAAAAATGCTCATGAAATAGACATAAAAATATACTTTTTATAAGAGATGGGCATTGTACTTCACTGTAAGCATGTTCTCCAAATAATTTCCCAGATAACAGAGAAATTTCTAAACACTTGAAAATTAACACACTTTTAAATAATTATGCATTAAAGAAGTCTCAAGGAAAATTTGACAATATTTTGAAAAATATTTTTAAAAATAAGAACAAAACTTCAAAATCTGCAGCTCTCCACTCACAAAGGGGTGCAAAGAAAAAAAAAATCTTCAGCTAACACGGTGCTTACAGGGACATTACAACATTGCACACTTATATTAGAAATGAGGAAAGGTCTCAAATCAACAACCAAGGCATACTACTTAAGAAATTACAGGCCAGTGCAGTGGCTCACGCCTGTAATTTCAGCACTTTGGGAGGCCGAGGCGGGCAGATCACGAGGTCAGGAGATGGAGACCATCCTGGCTAACACAATGAAACCCCGTCTCTACTAAAAATACAAAAAA
>NW_012114599.1:17498205-17499355 GCF_000951035.1 Colobus angolensis palliatus | reverse complement strand
AACCCGGGAGGCGGAGCTTGCAGTGAGCTGAGATCCGGCCACTGCACTCCAGTCCGGGCGACAGAGCAAGACTCCGCCTCAAAAATAATAATAATAATAATAATAATTCTAAACACCATGTAGGCCAAATTCAGCACACAGGTGATCACTTTACAAGATCAGTATAAAAGAAGAGTTGTCATGAGTAGATGGTGAGCTTCCTGACACAGAAGGTAGTCTAATAAAGTCTTAGTGACATCCAAAATCTTACAGGAGGGATTCCCACATTAAGGAGGAGGTTTCAAAGACTATCTGTACAAAAAATTCTAGAATCTCAAAATGACAGAAAATTTCTCTGCAGGGTGACAAGCAAGGCAGAGCTAGGTGGGAAATTGCTTGTGTCTGAAACTAACCCCAGACTGCTACACTTAAGTAGAGCAAGGTTCCTGCTTCCCATAGCTTCACACCACATAGCATTCCTGCTCTGGGCAACCAGGCTGGTCTACACAGGTAGGGCGGGCATTCTCCTTTAGTGTTAATTCGGAATTTGGGGAAGTATCCCCTTTACCCAGAAAGATTGCCCTCACATATCTGTGTCTGAAGTCTAAAATCTGGAATTTCATCATGTTAGACAATATTCCCCAAATCTTCTATCATTCATTCTTTTTTTTCTTTTCTTTTTGGAGATAGGGTCTTGCTCTGTTGCCCAGGCACTGGTATGATCATACCTTGCTGCAGCCTGGAAATTCCTGGGTTCAAGTGATCCTCCCACCTCAGCCTCTAGAGTATCTGGGATTACAGGCATGCACCATCACACCCAGATGATTAATTTTTGGTAGAGACAGGGTCTTCCTATTGTGCCCAGACTGATCTCAAGTAATCCTCTGCCTTGGCCTCCCAAAGTGTTGGAATTACTGGTGTGAGTCTGGCCTGGCCCCAACTAAGTAAACAATAGTTAGGGTGGGAATGGGGCTGGGTATCTTCTACAATTTCCCAGATGAGAATCTTGTAACACAATTAGCTACTAACTCCTGCAGGTGATTAATTTACAGACTGGATTTCCTCCAAGACTTGAAGTAGGGCAGGGTGTCACTTGGCAGGGGAGGACTGGGTATTGGGTAAAGATGGGGGTGCTCGCAGAAGGATTTGCTGAAGACAAGCTTAACCTGCA
>NW_012114599.1:17495200-17498155 GCF_000951035.1 Colobus angolensis palliatus | reverse complement strand
GTGGTGGTAGGCGCCTGTAGTCCCAGCTACTCGGGAGGCTGAGGCAGGAGAATGGCGTGAACCCGGGAGTCAGAGCTTGCAGTGAGCCAAGATCGCACCACTGTACTCCAGCCTGGGCGACAGAGCAAGACTCTGTCTCAAAAAAAAAAAGAAATTACAGAAAAGAGAGCAAAATAAAGGAAAGAAGAAAGAAACTAATAAAGATAAGGGTGAAAATCAAAATTATTACATCTTTATTATAAAAATTAAAAACAGAGACAAGATCTTACTGTGTTGCCCAGGCTGGTCTCGGACTCCTGAGCACAACTGATCCTTTGGCCTCAGCCTCCCAAAGTGCTAGGATTACAGGCGTGAGCCACCATGCCCAGCCCAGAAATCAAAATTATAAATGTAAACAATAGAAAAAAAGCAATGAAGCTAAAAGTTGGATCTTTGAAAAGATCAATAAAATCAGAAAATTTCTACCAAGATTGACAAAGAAAAAGAAGACACAGATTACCAATATCAGAAACAAAAAAGGGGATATCACTACACACACTGCAGATATTAAAAGGACAATTAGAGAATAATATAAACAAATCTACACACATAAATTTGACAACATATATGAAATTGCCCAATTTTTTGAAAAGCGCAAACTACCAATAGTCGTGAGATATGGAATAGGTAACCGGAATAGCCTTATAGCTATTAAAGAAATTGAATTTGTAATCTAAAATTTCCCAAAAAAGAAACCTGAAGGCACATATATGTTCACTTGCAAATTCTGCCACACATTTATTTTCATTTTTTTCCTTCTTCAACTGCCTTCATATCTACCACACATGTAAAGAAGAAATAATATCAATTCTACACAATCACTTCCAGAAAATAGAAATATAAAGAACAATTCCCAACTTATTTTATGAAGCCATCATTAACTGGATATGAAAAGCAGACAAAGATGTAGATAAAAAATTTTAGGCCAGGCACAGTGGCTCACTCCTATAATCCCCGTGCTTTGGGGGCAAAGGTAGGAGGATCATCTGAGGCCAGGAGTTCGAGACCAGCCTGGGCAATATATCCAGACCCTATCCCTACAAAATATTTTTTAAATTACCCAGGTGTGGTGGCAGGTGTGAGTAGTCCTGGCTACTCAGGAGACTGAGGCAAGAGGATTGCTTGAGCCCAGGAGTTCAAGATTGCAATGAACTGTGATCACACCACTGTACTCCAGCCTTGGTGACAGAATGAGACACTGTCTTTAACGAAAGAAAGAAAGTGGGAGAGACAGAATAGAGAGAGAAAGGAGGGAGGGAAGGAGGGAAAAGAAAAGAAAGAAAATTGAGGCTGGGCGAGGTGGCTCACGCTTGTAATCCCAGCAGTTTGGGAGGGCGAGGCAGGCGAATCACGAGGTCAGGAGTTTGAGACCAGCCTGGTCAACATGGTGAAACCCCATCTCTACTAAAAATACAAAAAATTAGCTGGGCGTAGTGGCGGGCTCCTATAAGCCCAGCTACTCTGGAGGCTGAGGCAGGAGAATCGCTTGAACCCAGGAGACAGAGGTTGCAGTGAGCTGAGATCACGCCACTGCACTCCAGCCCTGGTGACAGAGTGAGACCCCATCTCGAAAAGAAAGAAAGAAAGAAAATTAAACTTTAGACCAATATCATTCATGAATATAGAATCAAAAATCTTCAACAAAATAGCAAATGGAATTCAGTCATGCATAAAAGAATATTATAGCAGGCATGGTGGCTCACACCTGTAATCCCAGCACTTTGGGAGGGCAAGGCAGGCAAATCACGAGGTCAGGAGTTTGACACCTGCCTGGCCAACATGGGGAAACCCCCATCACTACTAAAAATACAAAAAATTAGCTGGACCTAGTGGCAGGCTCCTGTAATCCCAGCTACTCTGGAGGCTGAGGCAGGAGAATCACTTGAACCCAGGAGACGGAGGTTGCAGTGATCTGAGATCACGCTACTGCACTCCAGCCCTGGTGACAGAGAGAAACCCTGTCTCAAAAAGAAAGAAAGAAAGGAAATTAAACTTTAGACCAATATAATTCATGAATATAGAATCAAAAATCTTCAACAAAATAGCAAATGGAATTCAGTCATGCATAAAAGAATATTACAGCAGGTGTGGTGGCTCACACCTGTAATCCCAGCACTTTGGGAGGCCAAGTCAGGTGGATCATGAGGTCAGGAGTTCGAGACCAGCCTGGCCAACATGGTGAAACCCCATCTCTACTAAAAATACAAAAATTAGCTGGGCGTGGTGGCATGTGCCTGTAGTCCCAGCTACTTGGGAGGCTGAGGGAGAAGAATCACTTGAACCTGGGAGACGGAGGTTGCAGTGAGCCAAGATCGTACCACTGCACTCAGCCTGGTGACAAAGCAAGATTATGTCTCAAAAAAAAAAAATATTACACCATCTCCAAATGGGTTTCATATAGGGAATGCAGGATGCTCAATATTTGGAAATCAATCCATATAATTCATTATATTGGCAGTCTAAAAGAAAAACTACATGATCCCATAAATTGATGCAGAAAACACATGTAACATAATCCAACATCCAGGCTGGGTGGCTCACACCTGTAATCCCAATACTTTGGGAGGCCCAGGTGGGAAAATCTCTTGAGCACAGGAGTCCGAGACCAGACTGGGCAACATAGTGAGTACTCATCTCTACAAAGAATTTAAAAATTAACCAGATGTGATAGTGCACACTTGTGGTCCCAGCTAGTCAGGAGGCTGAGGCGGGCAGATCTGTTGAGCCCAGGAAGTCAAGGCTACAGTGAGCTATGATCATGCCCCTGCACACCAGCCTGGGTGACAGAACAAGACCCTGCCTCAAAAATAATTTAAAAATAATTTTATAAAAACAATCCGGCCGGACGCGGTGGCTCAAGCCTGTAATCCCAGCACTTTGGGAGGCCGAGACGGGCGGATCACGAGGTCAGGAGAT